>NW_026068003.1:2796318-3148955 GCF_014885135.2 Alexandromys fortis
GGGGCTGGAGAGATGGCTCAGCAGTTAAGAGCATTGCCTGCTCTTCCAAAGATCCTGAGTTCAATTCCCAGCAACCACATGGTGGCTCACAACCATCTGTAATGAGGTCTGGTGCCTTCTTCTGGCCTGCAGGCATACACACAGACAGAATACTATATACATAATAAAATAAATAAATAAATATTAAAAAAATGAACATAATAAAGGGGTTCTTAATTTAGGGGGGTCTCTCAGATCACAGGACTCTGTACAGACTGGGAACAGGAACCGAACCCAGCATCCAGGTGAGAAAGAGGAGAGAGAGAGAGAGAGAGAGAGGGCAGGCAGGCACCATTTTGGCACCCCAGGCCACACCCAACCTGGTCCAGCCTCTCAAAGGTCATTGGCTGAAGGTGGTTTCCCCTTCAACCCAGAAAATTGGTGTTAGAGAAAGTGAAAGTGTGTGAGTGTGTTGATTTGTTGTTGATGGTGTTTATATTTTGTTTTAAAATTAGAGACATTTTAGATTTATTATGAAAACTTTTTCAATTTTCCTAAGTATTTTCCTTTTGAATCATTTGATCTGTGAAAATAATGTGTGTTTCTAGGTGTTTGGCTAAGAATATCATCAATATAATATGTGCTACCACCTTCCAAGGTAAGCATCAGAATCCAAGAGACACATCCAACTAAGATACCTTCCATCTTGGTATCCATAGTTTTGCTTTGCAATCCTCAAACTCATGGGAGAAGATGCTCTCACAGGACATCTCTGCAGGGAGTGACATCCGGGCTGGCAAAAACAATGCTGTCATGTTCAGATGACAATGCAGCCTGATCCAAACTGAGTGGGAGTGAGGAGACGATGCTCAATGAAAAACCCTTTCAACCAATAAGCCAGCACACATTACACATTGAAAAACACAAGTAGGCAGAAGAGATACCGCTAAAAAATATTATAGGAAGAGGTTGTTGGATGAGATAGTCTACTTAAGGATAAATTTGAAAACCTCTCAACTCATGCTATCTTTTACCACAGTAATATACAGCAAAGGAACGCTAAGGTCAGTACAAAAATCACAAACTGCAGACAAGACATTTATATGCTCCCGCAAGGCTTCTGGAAGCATTGGCTATAAATTCCAGGTTGCCAGGTAAAAGCTCTCTTTTGCTGCATTTCTTCTTTATTTATCTGCTTCTCTTATAGTCAAGTGAAAATCAATATACCAAAAGCCATGTATCATATTTTTGGTCACTTAAAAAATGTTTAAGGAACAAATACATACACATACACACATGTATGTACGTATGTATGTCCATGTTTTTATGTATGATCGGTGACAATGTAAACTGGTGCCTCCTCTTTGCGTATGCATGTATGTATGTATGATTGGTGATGATGTAAACTGGTGTCTCCTCTTTGGAAAACGCTCTGGTAGTGTCTCAAAAAGGTAAACACCTACTTGTCTTATGAGTCAGCATTTCCACCTCTAGGTAGATATGAAAGGAAATGAAAACATATCCATGTCTTCGTGGAAACTTGTCATGAACTTTCTTAACAGGACCGTTCATAAGACCCCAAAATGGAAACATTCTTAGAAACCCACAGATGACAATACTACAAAATAAATTGTACATCCAATGGGAAAAGATTATCAGTAAACAGAAAGCCCTGATACATATGGGAAGGCGGTCAAGCCTTGAAAATGCTCTGCTAAGGGAAGAAAACCATGTATGAAGGGCCACACACAGCTGTGGTTCACTGTCACTCATCGGAAGTGATGAAAGTAGACGGAGGGCCTATTTCCAGCACAGCTGCCTCTTGATACATGGGGCACGTGAGGATGGGCACAGAGGTTCCTTTCGTGGGTGATGGAAATGGTCTGAAGCTAATGTGGTAACGGTCGTGCAACTACTAGTAAAACCCCTGAACTGCATAAAGGGGGTGGATGAAGCAAGACAGACATACCAAGTCGGAAAGAAAGCTGTCATCCACAAAAGCAAAACAGAGCTTTTGGGTCCAGGAGGGTCACGCAAAGATGGGGACAGACTGCCAAAGTCTAATAAACCAGAAGCAAACTTTATTCCAGAAATCAGAATACAGGAAAAAAATAAAATAATAAATCTCCATGGGGCACAAAAAACTTATCAACTAGCTGAGACCATAGTTATAGACTTTTTTGGGGGGGGGAGGGGGCAGGGGTTAGGCTGTAACAAAGGCCAGTTTCTAAACCCACCTCTTTATAGTAGGGACACCAAGCATTAGGTCTGAATAAAGAAATCTTTACAATCTCGAGATAAAACTTAGGTATAGATTGCCTTATTTTACAATCTCCATTAGCAGAGTTTTTCAGTTAAACTAGTGTTGCTTGCACTTAATCTGTTGTCTTCCCACGTACTTCCAGGTGGTGTTTACTGAAGCCCCATGGTCTCCCCTTTGATATTGCCAGTCTCACAGAGCAGGGATAATGCATAACCCAGAGGTCATATATCCATTTCCTAAAAGTTGACTCAGCTCATATCCGTAGGCTAGCTCTCAGTTTGCAGAGAGATGCTTCGGCCTTGTAAATACAGCTATGGGTTGTAAAGCGGAGTAACCCACTGTTAATAGTTAATCCTCAAACTGCCTAGAAAGCTGCTGACAGTCTGTTCTCATTCTCCTGGGCAAACAACTTTATATTTCTTTATTTCTACATTCCTGTCTCTGGAATCTACATTTTTATTTTCTTATTCTTGGCCTCTTCAACAGGAAAGAGAAAGCGTACACCCTTGCACGCGCTTCCTTGCTCCTAACAGTCAGACGCTGTTGTGCCCAATCCACTCAGTTTTCTGAGTGGCAGGAAGTAGTGACTGCCTGCGGAGAATACACTGGCCATAGTCGAATCAAAGCTCCAGGAAGAGCTTCCGAAAAGTGCTGCTGACAGGAAGCTGCAATGTCTGCCTAGCATCTTCTAGCGATTCCTGCAGACCAGCATACCTGATCGCAAAATAAGAAAAGTATTCTATTCAAAGGCGGCAAAAGTAAGGTAGGACAGAAGATTGTGACAGTTTACTCCATGGTTCTGCTTCACGGGGCATTTAGACAGGGTACTGGTGTCAATATTTACTCCTGACTTCATTAAGTGCACAGGAAAATTGTATGTGGATGCAGAGAGGATGAGAGCCATACACACACAGCAGATGGAGGCAAAGCCCCTGCTTTCACATTTGAAAATGCAGAGCCAAAGATCTTAAAGATTTGAAACAGCAGCAGTCTATTTAGAAGACACCCTAGCCTATTTAGAAGCGTGGAGCTAAGTATTGTTTATACTAAAACAATCCATTCGAAAGGCGTGAGGAAGGGGCACTGCAGGGGGTTTCCTTTATTGCTCCTTTAAGTCCTCAGCCATGTGGATCTAAATGACTTTATATACATATCCCACAATTAACGGCAATGCCTATAAATTGTATTGTGTGGCAAAGCTATGTTAAAACTTGGTAAGGATAACAGGTAAAAATTTCTATTACACCACATGAATTAGGTCCTTGGTCATAAAGCGATTTGTTAATATAGAAGGTGCTTTAACTTACAAGCAAAGTATTTTGTTCCTTCCTAGGATGCACCCCATTTATTCTATGACTCACTGGCTATCAAACACAATCAATATGCCAATGGTGCCCACAAAATCGCAGCCTAAAATCCAAGGGCTTACCTGGTATTTAACCTTTCAGACTTAACTTGTCCTATTTTAAAATATTAACTCATTAATTTATTCATCAATTCACTCAGCAAATACCTATGAGCTTACTATGTGACCCTGAACTCACACTTAAGAGGTGATTTTTCTGGTACTCTATTATTCGTAGAGTGCTGACCACCATGGACATGTAAGCACAGGTCACTCGTCTAGGCACTGTGGTATTTAAAAGGCTAAGACCTGGGGAACCTATACTTGACAGTCTATGGAGTTGCTATACACATACATGTTTGAAGGACATTTTTTAAAGTGCTAAACCATAAATATTCTGATTCAACTGCTCTCTCATACGTACTAAAAAAAAATGACTTCACACAATCACTAACCAAAAGGTAGGTTTTTTTGTATCTTGCTGAAAACGTCACTTAATAAATAACCCCCAGACTTACATGCGAACTATTGGTATGCTCCTAGATCCTTACGCTTGTCCTTGAAGCCTAAATGGGCAATGAAGGAACTGCAAAAGGTTGCCTGCCACTAAAACAAGAATACCTTACTTCTTGAAAATGATCTGAACTTGCAAGTTTTTACAAAAGATTTAGTTTGCTTTTAATTACGTGGGGGGGGGGGGAGTAGGGGATGTACATGTGAGCACAGGTCCCTGTGGAGGTCCTGACGCATCAGATCCCAAGCAGCTGGCATTACCTGTAAGTGTGAAGAGGTCTGATGGAGGAGCGGAAACTGAAGTGAGGTTGCTGTAAGAGCAACACACACTTTTATCCACTGAGCTGTCTCTCCAGCTACCATTTGCAAGTTTTTAATATAATATTCATATACTTATGAGACAGTATCCCTAATACAGCACTTAGACTGAGGGTGTCAAGTACAGTTTGGGGATGAGTTTCAAGGTTTAGATCTCAACCACAAATTAAGTCATTACAAGTTTCAGAAGAAATTAATTTATCTCATGGTTTATTTATATAACATATCTACTCAGAAAGTAATTTCCTGCCCACGGCGATATGACCTAGAGTGTTGATTCTACTTTTTGATGCACCCTAGGTGTCCAGTATTTGCAATAAAAAAAATTAAAGCTAAGAAACATCCCGAGGAACCTGCACAGTCAGAAATTTGCAAAGCAGACAGTGGTGAGCATTTCAGAAGGAAAATTTACTAGCATGTATTTTTGAGATTATTTGACATTGGCTTCATCATTAGACAGAAGGTCTCCCTGATGATAACAACTGTATATTTTATACCCTTGCAATCCTCATCCATAGTTGGTTATGTCTGTAGTAGATGTGGTTGGTAGAATAATGGCTACCAGTGGTGCCCATGTTGCTGCGTCAAGAACCTTGAGTTAATTGCAGCTTTGACCTGTTGCTGTAGTATGAAGGTTGAAGACAGAAGTAGAGTTGCTGACTAGCTGCCTGATGGGTAAGTCAGGGAAAGCAATGTGGATGAAGAGGCTGGCCCGCTATGAACTAAGAGTTCTCAGTGCATTGGAGCAGCAGCCGCTTGGGGCAGAGTGATCAGCTATGGGAAGGACGGAACTGCTTCCAGATTCTGAAGGCAGAGGGGGAGGCCATGAGCCAAGATTCACCTTCCAGAATACAGCCCTGTCTATAGCCTACAATTTTAGCCCCAAACAGCCTATTCGCGAGGTCTGAACTTCCAAAGCCATTATATAGTACGCTTTCGTTGTTTAACTCTGCAAGCTGTGCGGAAATTTGCCGTGATGCCAACATAAAAACAATACAGAAGATAACCACTCGCTGTGAACTCATTAAATCGGGATTTCTTTCCTTTCAGTGACCCACTTTCATGTTTCCTCCAGGCTACGTCTATGAGGACTTCAGCGTTTCCCAGGTGAGCTTTGACCGTGCTGTGCAGGGACACGCAGCAGCTCCTCTCAGTTCTCATTTATTTGTTCAACAACCTAAGCAAACGATTTTATAAATCTGGGAACACTATATCTGCTGATATAACCAATATTTTATCTGCTTCTTCACTCAGCTAACATTTCCTGAGCACTTAAAATAGACCGGCATCGTGGCAGGCATTGAACATCCGAAGAATGAGCTGTGCCCTCTCCCTGGCTTCAGTTTGCTCCCACGATCCTTAAGGAGACAGATAGACGTGTGCTACTGTGCTATAGTTTAGGAATAAAATCCCGACAATGTTAAAGAACTTTCAGGGGAAGTAAATAATTTTGCAAAAATGAAAGCTTACTGTAATTCGTAAAAATGGTATGAAATGCATGTTTATAGATGAATACTCTGGCCTTGTAATCAGTCATTAACTTGCGGGTTGATTAAAGACTCTTTGGAATTAATAAGATCACTAACAACACGTTTCTGAAAACGACCCCTCTACACACAAACATTCAGAATATAAATGGCCAAGGAATGCAGCTTTCAGATCCCCATCCCTAGAGAACTTGAGGTTAGAATATAAGTGATGAACAGTTTTCCTCTGACGAAGAGATGGCACATACTCCATGGTGTAGGAAACTCTGTCGCACCAGGACATGGAGACTGCCCACTGGAGAAAACGCTGCAGCACGGCCATTCAGGCCACAGCCAAGGCTCTCATGACTTGTGGTTCTGGTTATTTTTTTTGTTGTTGTTGTTCATTTGACACAAGCTCGAGTCATTTATGGAGCAGGAATCTCAATGGACGGGTTGCTTTCCTCAGATTGGCCTGTAGATATTTCTATGAGACATTTTATTTTTCTAAGATTTATTTTTATTTTATGTCAATGGGTATTTTGCCTGCATGTATGTCTATATACCACACACGTACAATACCTGAGGAAGAAGGAAAGAGTTTGAGGCCCCAAGTGCAGGAGTCACAGATGGTTGAAAGCCACAGTGTGAGTCCTGGAAGCTGAGCCTGAGTCCTATGGAAGAAGAGACAGAGCTCCTAACCTCTGAGCTATGTCTCCAGTCCCATGTTTCCTTGATTATTGACTGGTATGGAAGAGCATGATCCTCTGTAAGTAGAACTAACTCTACAGCAGGCATGGGGCCCTGGACTGGTTAAGAAAGGAAACTGAATAAGGCGTGGAGAAAGCCAGCAAGCAACTTTCCCCCCTGGTCTCTACATCTGTTTCTGCCTCCAGGTTCCTGCTTATCAGTGGTGGACTATGAAGTACACAATCAAATAAATCTTTTCTTCCCTGAGTTACTTCTGGCCATGGTGTTGTCACAGGAACAGAAACCCAGCCGGGACATTTGTCTCATTCATGCTCATTTTCTATTTCTAAGAGGCACACTTATGTTCTTGATATCAAGTCTCTATTTTGCTTAAAGTTACTCTGAGTGTCTGCTCCTTGCACAATGAGCTAATTCTAGTTCCACCTGACAGACTATTTCAGTCCAGACAGTTTCCTTACTGAACTCATCAGCAGCATGGGGACATTGAATTAGTTTATCCTTTCAGGGAAGAGGTGGCAGAGTTCACACTGAATGCCTAAGCACAAAGTTCTGAACTAAAAATTATAATATAAATACAAAACTTTGAAATATGTAGCTGTTTATGAAAATCATTCAGAAAATGATTGCTATTAAATCCTAAATGCAAATTTTTTTTCTAGCAAAAGATAGGTAAGAGAAAGTCCAACTTACAATGGACACTGATTCAAAGTGGGGTTCTGTATTCAAGTTTAGACATTGATATTATGTTGCATACATCAATAGATTGTGAGGAGCCCAGATCCAAGAGATACATCTACATCAAAGCTTCTACTTCTATGCTTCAGAGAACATTGAAGAAGAGTGTGTGTGGGGGGAGGGGGGAACAGAAGGATTCAAGAGCCAGATTTTCTGTGAAAGAGTCTCTCCTGGAAATGGTTGCATACACAAGGTTGGAACGATAGCAATATTAATGGACTTGCTAAAATGGAAGGAAGAAAATTTCATGGGGGTCCGACCCCTATGCAAATCTCTGACAACTATTGACCGCTGGGAGAACAATTAGCATCTCCTAAGGATGAGCTCCCTTATTGGGTTGTCTAATGTGATCAGTCTTGAAACCATGTACACACAATGCACATGTGTTTTGTTTGTGTGTACATTGTTTCAAGGTGTGTGTGTGTATGTATATTGCTAAAAAAGATTACCAATTTGAGAGTGGGAACTTGGAAGAGGCTTGAGGCAGGAGAACTGATTTAATTCTATTTCAATTAAAAACATCAAAAAAAGAAAGAAAGAAAGAAAGAAAGAAAGAAAGAAAGAAAGAAAGAAAGAAAGAAAGAAAGAAAGAACTAGAACCATTTAGTGCAAGCAAAAGCAAATGCCTCACAGATACAGTATAGGTCTTGCCTCTGCCTTTCCCTGGGCAAAGGATACAGTAATTTTGAGAATGACATTCCAGAGCCCTATCCTTCCACCACTAACAAAAGCAGACAAGTGACAACCATGATTAATCACTCAGCCCCTTTTGTACAGGGGCCTCTAGGCACTGTCAAAATAACCTGTGGCTAAGAACTCTGTCTGAATTTAACTGGCTTGCCTCTGTGTAGCTATAGGATCACTATTTCTCTAACAAAGTAAACACTGTGCTTTGTCAAACCTACACAGATCAGGACTGATACTGAACATACAGGTTTTACAAAAAATTGTGAGCGTGGTAAGCTGTAATTTGCTTAGTCGAGTAATTTTTAATCGACTTTCTTGGTAGGCAGGAAATGAATTTGAGGGTTTCTCTGTTTTATAAAGGTGTTGGATAAAAAAAAGCTTACTATGTTTAAATTGAATATCCAATTCTCTTTTAGAATAAATTTTATTAAATCAAAAGTTTAAATCTTTTTAAAAGAAAAGCCTTTCCATATTTTTATGGCATGCACTGCTGGTGAGATTCTGGTCCTTGTCAATAAGCAAGGGACAGGAAATCACCATCTCAAGACAACAAGTAACATAATGGCACCTCTGAGTCCTACTGTGTTTATTGAACGTGAATGCACCTTATTGTTGGCTAGAATGAAGAGGAGCATGGGGTCTCCCTGAAGGACGTGTGGAAAGGGCTTTCTGAAATATTTAAAGTCACAAGAGAAGCAATGTTCTGAAACCTTAAAAGAATTAGTAAAAGCGTCTCTTCTTGGTGCCTGTTAAATATTAAAAAGACTTATGTAACCTTCATTAAAATAATTAATACTTAAAAAGACCATTTGCAGAGCACAAGGATGACAGACTGTTCTGGTGCTGCTGGGAGGGAGTCCTTGAGTTCTGGCTCCTTCCTCCCAGGCACACTCACACACCACACACACTCACACACCACACACTCACATACACCATACACTCACACACCACACACACTCACATACCACACACACTCACACACCACACACTCACATACACCATACACTCACACACCACACACACTCACATACCACACACACTCACACACCACACACTCACAAACACCATACACTCACACACCACACACACTCACATACCACAATACTCACATGCTACACACAGTCACACACTCACACACCACACACTCACACACCACACACTCACACACCACACACACTCATATACCACAATACTCACATGCTGCACACAGTCACACACTCACACACCACACACACACCACACACTCACATACACCATACACTCACACACCACACACACTCACATACCACAATACTCACATGCTGCACACAGTCACACACTCACACACCACACACTCACACACCACACACACTCACACATTCACATGCCACACACAGCCATACACACTCACACTCACACTCAAACATCACACACTCACACCATATACTCACACATCACACACACTCACACACCACACACACACACACACACACTGTACACACTGTTTTCACTGCTTAGAACACACAGATTTGTCATTTCCTATGCTTTTTATTTTTCCTTCATGTTTCCACATTTAGTTCGGCTTCTGTCCCAGAGCTGTTCTTTATCTGGTGCCTTACTGTGCATTTAGGATTTCTGAACATCAGAACAATGTTTCTCATGTTCGTGACCAGAGGTCACTCATGAGTTATGGAGATGAACTATCCTCACAACAGTCATGTATGAGGCTCTTGATGCCCAGTGGGTATCACTCTTCTGAACATATTAGAAGGAGGCACACAGCTAGAGGGAAAGGCTATGTGGGTATCTCGGACCAGCCTCTGGCCTCTCTGGTCTCCTCTACCATAACATGAAGAAATCCCTCTACCACATGCTCACTCTGCCCCAGGGCTCAAGCAGACATGAACCAATCTCTCCAAAACCAGGAGCCAAAACATCTTCCTTCAAGTGGCATCTTGGGTACTTTGAATATAGTAATGCAAAAGACTGAAACCACTGAAATTGCATATTTCCTTCCCAATTCAGCATCTTTCTCCCTCACGAAGTTAGAACATCTTTGGCAGAGGGCTTTTTCCTCACTACTCACTAACAGCCACTGTCCTCTGTCCCCAGGCTCATCCACATCTCCCATCACCTTTTGACTCACCTCAATAAACAGCTAAGAAATAAATCAATAAAAATCATTTACCAAAATATTTGCCAAAAATTGATCTCCTGTATGGAAGGGGTGATCCACAGTTATGATATCAGGACATCAATTGAAATGCTATATTCTCATTTGCTCGTTTGAGAACAGTGGCCATTAATATGCTTACGATGATTGAGTTGTACGGAAACAAGAATGAATCTGCAACAAAAGTCTACGCATGACAATAGCAAAGAGCACCAACCGCAGGAAATGTTCCTGGAATCAAGGCAGTGGTCAGGCTTAAACAATTTGAAAAGAAAGAAATACATTGTAACAGAAAGCAGACGGGCTAGTAAAAGAAATACATTGTAACAGAGAGCAGACTACTGGCTAGCAGCTCAACTGAATGAGTTGGAATTGTGCTCAAGCACATGACAAATAGGTGATCATTAATGAACAGCCATCAGTAGCCCAGGCAAGCCCAGTCAGACCCAACCCAGCCAGGCTATGCCATGTTAGTGACCCCAGTACAGGCTATATATGAGCAGGTTAGCAAAAACATTCATGCCAGCAAAGTCAGCACGAAAAGTTATAAGGGCAAGAAATTTAAAAATGGCTTTTATTAGAAAGGTCTATAATTTTAGCTCATGGGAGAAATCTATTGCAATTTGATTTCTGAAACAGAGTTATGTTAGAATAACTAAAGATATTTCCCACAACTTATCTAATTATTAAGAAAAGATAGTGACAGACATGAGATACTCCTTTCCCTTCATGTAACAGGGCATGGACATTTGCCTTTTATTTATCCTCAATCACAGCAACATATGAAGAATTCAAGTTTAAAAACTCAAGACAACTAAAACTCTTTTGTCCCTTTGAAAGTTCTAGAACAAGGTGCTTTACTATGCACATTTTGATGAGCAACAAACAATAGCAGTTTCTCTACATGTCCTTGAAAAAACCTGTTCTCTGGATGAATGTCCCGGGATGGTCCTCAGGCCATCTAAAATTGCTGGTTTGCTATGGTGATCAGTTTATTCTTCCGGACTTAGTTTAGATCCCCACTTTTCAGTGCTACCAACAGGAAGCTTCTTCTTTTATCTTAAACGCCACTCAATTCTAAACAATTCCTTTCTTGTGATACCTGTCCAGAATACGCCAGCCAAGCCCTAACATGACCTCCTAGCTCCTCTCTTATGAGAAAAGGGCGTGGTTTTCTTAGTGTATGGAACTTTCCTACTGCTGAGGGTATGAACAAATGGCTGTGTGTTACCGACAGTGTTTCTGGTGCTTTTGGGCTGAGCTGAGTGAGCAAGCATCCTATGCCCATTAAATCAGAAACCTGGGAGTTCACACACATTGACTTGACTCAGTAGTCATCGGCCTGACACAGGCAGAATTGCTGGCATACATGAGGCCAAACCTTTTGCATTTATGATCCAAGGTAGAATTGAGCAATATTACTTTCTTAGATTATCCAGGGTCAAAGCTGTTGGAAAGAAAATCTATGTGATGGAAACCAACACTTTCTGCGTTCACATGCTTTTGCATGGGCAACGATATACAAGGCTTTACAAGCTGTAGCTTTGAAACTAGATGCCTTTTGTCGTATGCACAAATGAAGGTCTCCCTACACATTACAACAGCCATTACTCTCCCAGCTCACATGATGGAAAGGCACGACGGCAGAACTGGTGGATTTCAACAACAACATTTCAGTATTGAGGTTGTTCAGAGCCCCCAAAGATGTCGGCTAAAACATCATAACCAGTTGTGGAGAGCAGCCATTCACAAAGCATTTCAGTGCATAGTTGAGAACATGAAGGAAGGGTGAATGATGGCAGAGTGTCATTTCAAGCTCATTCTTGTCTGAAAGTCTTCACATATAAACTAGTGAGAACTTGTCTTAGTTACAGAAGACACATCAGGAGTTTATAAAGCAATCGAACACAGAAAACTGTGTGACATTCTTTTTCAAAGACACAATAGGCATAGTAACACCTAGAACATCTACTTACTTTTTTTTTTAAATGCCTTCCTGTCATCCTAATTGTCTGCTGGACAGCTGGTGATGCACAAGTGAACAGAAAATGTAAGAAACTATCCATTTTAAGATGAGTCAGGTTTTCCCTATGAACAATTTACATAAAAATGTCTAGAGATAGGGTTGAGCTATGGAATGGTTAGGAACACTGGCAGCTCTTCCAGAGGACTGGGATTCAATTCCCAGCATTCACATAGTAACTCCCAACATCTGTAACTCTAATTCTAGGGGATCTGGTGACCTGTTCTGGTCATCAGAGGTATACCTACAGCGCATAGCTATACATGTAAGCAAATCACTCATACACGAACAATATTTCAAAATTTATCATTTAGAAACTCTGGAGATGGACATAGAAACATATAAGAAGCTATTGTTAACAAGAAGAAAACCTCATAAGAAAAAAAGAGCATAGAAAAAAATCATTGGCTGTCCTTAGATTCTTCAGAGAGCTAAGGTCGCCCAGGACAAGCTACCACCCCCAGATTTAGGACAGACAATTAGAAAGAGTTCCAGCTACGAACAGCTAACCTGATGACACTAAGGCAGAGGCCTGAAAACTGTGATGAGTGATGACAGGACAGAGGGAAATCTGACCAATTTCTGGAGGGTGGAGTAGACTAACCAAGGTTACAGGTTCTTGGGCACCAGTGTGCACTTTACTTCAGAACTCCCACCACACTCTCCCAGTGAAGGCTGGGGGAATGGAAAAGGCAAACACTCTGTAAGCCTCTCAGGGTGCTCTCTAAAGCCCTTTCTTCTTTTTAGGAGACCACCCAAGCTTCAGCTGACACCAGCAAAGGCTACCGGTTGCTTCTAGCCACCTTCAGTCTTCCAGCATGAAGACAAGATAAAAGGCTAAGAATCGGTGTAGAAAATCAAGTTCAAGGATCACCAGGATTACTCAGGGTCACCAAAATCCTGAATTGGAGACATCATACAATGTCCATGTCCTCTGACCAGACCCTAAGTACAGCCTCAGGAGTTCTTCAGTATAACTGCAACTTACAGCAGAAAGACACGGGTTCTATTTCAGAAGCAGTTCCTGGGGAAGTTAGGAAACAAGGAAGGAGAAAACACAGAAAGCTGAGCGCCAGTGCGTATGGCAGCCGCCAGCATTAAACACAGCCAAGATCCTACTCACAAAACATTAAACATCATATGAACATCCTAACATCTCAATTGCTATGATCTCAGGTATCATTTCAGGTTTTAAATTTAGAAACTTCACAAGGCTTCTGCAATGAGTATAGTAAAAATACCCTTTAGATGTGTAAAAATAGATAGGAACCCCACTACACCCACCTGATAGTGAGAACTCAGTGGTATCACTCACTCAGGATAACCAGACATGGCTTTAGAACCCCATGACACCCACTGGACAGTATATAAGCAAGGACCAAGAGCAATGTTCTGTTATGCACATCTGGAGAGACACCTCCTTGATGTCTCCTGTGGCTGGAGAGTCTTCCCCAGGATCCTGACTCTCCATTTATAGACTTCAGCTATGCTATGACACACAGGTGAGCAGCTTTGGGGAGACAGACTTAGAACATCAGTTAGGAATTCACAGCTTGAACCTTGTGTTAAGATCCTCTGCATAATAAAGCATAACTTTTGCTATAGTAACAACATGTATCTACCTTCCTGCTCATAACAGCTTCCCAAAGGAAATTCCTTAAAAATACCTTTTAAAGGTTAGAACTAAACTAAAAAAAGAATCTAACTTATCCAAAATTGTAGAAACAATGTTTAACTGAAAATCTACAGGAGTTTATGCATATATTAAAAAATGAAGAAAATTAAAAAAAATAAAGTTAGTAATCTTGCTGAAAGTAGTAGCAATAATTTCAGTATTTAGGTAGTAGAGGCAGGACAGGACAGGTTCAAGGCCATCATCTTGTACATAGCAAGTTCGGGGCCAACTTTGGCAACATGAGATTCTAGCTAAAAAAAAAAAAGAATGAATTATGAATCTAAACTTCCCCATCTTATAAAACTCAAAGAAATAAGTATAATTGCATCCCAAAGCAGTCAGAAAGTAAGGAGAAATAAGGACCACAGCAAAACCCATTGAAAGGGAAAAAAGCAAGTCAACTGAAGAAAAATTTAAAAGACCAATAAAACTCATAACCCTTGAGAGAAGCTAACTAGAAATAAATAGATAATCTACATTACTATATTAGCTATGCAAGATGAGTCATTACTAGAGATACCACAGATACACAAAAATATAATAAACAAACAGAAAAAGTTCTGTGATCTAAAATTTAACAACTTGAATAAATGTGACCAAACCTATCATGGTGGCACACACTAGTTCAAGGTTGTCAACCTGATCATGTAGTGAGATACTATATCAAAATGAAGAGAAAATAAATAAATCGTACCAATTCCTCAATTGAAACAATCAGAACTCACACACAGAAAAGTGAATAATATGAATCATTTTTAGCCTTTTGAGAAAGAAATGATTGTACACAATCTCTTTTGAAAAAGGAAACAGAAAGAACACTTACCAAGTCATGACCATGAGGTCATGCCTAAACCAGAGTAAATCTTTGTAACTGACTACATGGCAAAAACACTAAGCATCAAAAATCAAAACTGTAATATAGTATATCAATAGGCTTGTCTTAGTTAGGGTCAAACACATGACCAAAAAGCAAGCTGGGGAAGAAAGGCTTTATTAAGCTTACACTTTTTTATCACTGCTCATCACTGAAAGAAGTCAGGACAGGAACTCAAATAGGGCAGAAACCTGGAGGCAGGAGCTAATGCAGAGTCTGTAAGGAGGAGCTAATTACTGGTTTGCTTCCCATGGCTTGCTAGTCTGCTTTCTTGTAGACCCAGGAGCACCAGTCCAGGAGTGGCTCCACCCCTAGGCTGAACCATGCCCCACTAATCACTAATTAAGAAAAGGCCTTATGACCAGTTTCTATGGAAGCATTTTCTCAGTTAAGGTTCCCTCCTTTCAGATAACTCTACAGTTTGTGTGTCAAACTGACAGAAGACTAGACAGCACAAGTCAAGAGAAGAAAAATTCATGCCATACGAACAGAAAAGTTGTTTAATGAAATTCTGTACTCACTCATGATTAAAACTGTCTGGCAAACAAAAAACAGAAATGGCTTCTTAACCTGATAGAGAAAAATCTATTAACAAATGATAGCTAACATAACTTCACACCTAGAGTGAGAACATGGATCTGTAGCTGGTCAAGATGTTGTTCAGCTTGGAGCACCAGCCCAGAGCACTGAAGCCTGGAGTTAGATGCTCAGCACCACCAAAGGAAAGAGAATCTATTAGGAGGAGGCATTGGGAAGGAAAGAAAATTGGGAAGGAGAGGGAGGAAGAGAGGGAAAGAGGAGGCTCAACCGCTGTGGGAGCTTGACTATCTCAAAGATGGTTTCTGAAAAAAGGAAATGGCGATTTGACAAAATTACTTCGCAACTATCACTCAGTGAAATACTTTGAAATGAAACTATCCTGACTTACACGACAGGGCCTTACTGACATCTTGAAGGTTCTTAAAAGAGGCAGGTAAGCAAAACTAACCCAGGTTCCCCAAACAGTAGCCAATGTAACTAGAGTCACTGCTCAAAGCGAAGTGTCACAGCCACAATGAAAGCCATGCTGCTGCTGGAGAAGAAGTGGAATGGGGGACGGGAAACTCTGTGAGTGCCTTGATTTTTAGAATTATGGCTTCCAAAACTCAAACAAAATGCATCCCTTGTGTTATAAAGCTCTAGTTTGTGGCAATCTGTCATAATATCAAAAGAAACTGATACTTCTATGAACAACACAACCTATCTCTCTAAATATTAGTATTCAGCATTATATTAGAATTATACCTCAGTAGTACGAGACAGAAAGGGAGGTATATAGATTTGGAAGGAGATACAAATGTTCCAGGAATGAACAGAAATATTTCTAGAAACAATCAACAATTATAATAACAATAGGGAACACAATTTGATTTAAAATGGCAAATACTTCCTAGTACACTAACAAAAACAAGTAGAACTTAAAATTAAAGCTACAGTGCCCATTCATGACTAACATAGTTAATAATGAAAGCAAGTCGTGGGCATAGAAGTGAGCATATACATGCATGGACATGATGTATGTGAGTGTTATTATTTCTAAATATAAAATAGTCATTTTTCTACTTTTTACTCAACTTTGGCTCCTTGATTCATTCAGTTTATATATAACATTATAATCACATACCACAAGGCCTTGCTCTCTTATAAAAGTATGAATTTCAAAACTTATTATAGTCACAGTTTTCTAACTTTAGAACTCAACTCTTATTTTACTTCAAATATTTTATTTTTACTTCTCTCTCTCTCTCTCTCTCTCTCTCTCTCTCTCTCTCTCTCTGTGTGTGTGTGTGTTTGTGTGTGTGTGTGTGTGTGTGTGTGCGCCTGCTGTGGACCTTCTGGATCTGGAGTTATAGGTGATGGTAAGCCCCCTGATATGCGCGCTGGGAACCAAACTCTGATCTTTTCAAGGACAGGACAAACTCTTAACCACTGAACCATCTATTCAACCCCACAACTTTTGCCTTCAGTTCAGCATTCATCTTCAGAATACACAAAGGAATGGTCATTAGGGGCTGAGGCCTATATGAGCATTTCTAGGCTTTAAGGAAAAAAAAAATCATGGTTTCTCAGCAAGTCAGTCAGTCTACAGCTTGTCAGGAGTGAGGCTCCTTTTCTTTCCAGCCATTAGGTAGCCTGAGACTTTGTTAAAGTTTCACTGCAAAAAGACTGCCATTCTGACCTAGAAAAAAAATACTGTGTAAAAATACACATTTGGAATAAATAATGAAAGAGAGGTTGAGAAGAGAGCACCGGGAGAGACAGCCGAGGAGGGACGGGCCAAAGGTATACAGTGGGGAAAATAAAAAGTTTCGAGGGCACTGCGGAAAGACAATGTATTCTAATGATTACCTTTATTAGACTCCACTGGATCAGGAGCCAATTCATTAAACATTAATGGCAGGGGAATGCCATCCATATATTATAAATAGCCATTAAGTCAAGACAGACAGCTCTGCACAGGTCAGTATGAATTAATAAAAAACTGAAGCTGGCATTTCAGAATCATAAAAGGATAGATTTAGTAGAAAATATTCAATAAGAATAAGGAAGAATGGCATATATTACTCTATTTGTCTGAAGAACAAACTAAAAGTGAGAACAAATTTACCATAACCTAATAATACCCTTCTCAATGAAATGAATATTTCAAAAAAAAAAAAAAAAAAAAAAAAAGGATATAACTTACGTTTAAGGATCTCCGAGGCTCGGTGTGTGACATTGCCAAATGGTGAATGAGAGGGCAAAGGAAGAAATGTGCGGATGCAAGTTATACAAAAGGTTAATGAAAATGGAGCATCTTCCCCAGTCCGAATACATGTGTCAGGGAAAGCAGCAGGACCGAGGTGCTCAGCACATACAGCTCAAGGTCAAGGTTCTCAATCAGGTCACTTGTAGAGCCTATCCTACCCCACTCAACACTGTAACTACAGAAGCTTTGTTCAAACAGCCATTTTGATGTCCTTCCTACACACTGAAGCTGTGATGCCAAGGTCAGTGTGTTGCAGGGGGCAACTGCTCGTTCGTCCTGGCCACCCAAGAACTGAAATAACCACACAGAAACTGTATTAATTAAATCACTGCTTGGCCCATTAGCTCTAGCTTCTTATTGGCCAACTCTTACATCTTAATTTAACCCATTTCTATTAATCTGTATATCGCCACGTGGCAGTGGCTGACGGGCAAAGATTCGGCATGTCGGACTCTAGTGGCTCCATGGCATCTCTCCGACTCTTTCCTTCCCCCAGCATTCAGTTCTGTCTTCCCCACCTACCTAAGTTCTTCCCTAACAACAGGCCAAGACAGTTTCTTTATTCATTAACCAAGAAAAGCAACACACAGAGGGGACCCCCACATCATCACTGTATTCATGGACACTTGCATAAATAATTGCATTTAATCATTTTTCTTTTTTACCTTTGTCAAATTGCACGCATTGGTTAAGAATAACTTGGAAAGAGAATTAAGAGACATTCCTGTATGATTGTTCTCGATATTTCTTGTGCAACTATGGTGACATAGGAGTCAATATGACCCCAGTTAAGAATCATGGAAAAAAACATTGAAATACAGTGACAGAGGCCTCTGTGTTTTGTTTCCACAGCTCTTGGGGATGGATCTAAGCCTTCCACACAGCAACATTTATTTGGGGTGGGGAGTGCATTTCATATTCAAACTATAATAGATTTTGTTTATTGAACCCACTCAAGGATTAGAGACTTCTTCAAAATGGTAAACAAGTGTTGACCTTGTTGAAATTAGTGAAAACTGTAAAATTATAGGCTAGCCTACAAGTTTTACCTAATACAAAAGAAAATTACAAGGGCTATGCTCATCTTGCCTTCTTGAGTACTAATTAGTGCATATCTAATAAGAAATCAGATTCAAGGGGCCTGGAGAGATGGCTCAGTGGTTAAGAGCACTGCTTGTTCTTCCAAAGGTCCTGAGTTCAATTCCCAGCAACCACATGATGGCTCACAGCTATCTGTAGTGATATCTAGTGCCCTCTTCTGGCCTGCAGGTGTACTGAGAATACTGTATATAAAATAAATAAATCTTTAAAAAAAAAAAGAAATCAGATTCAAATATTCTTCCTCCTTCCTCCTATATTTAAAACAAAATGCCTATAAATATCTATAGCTTCAAAATGTCCCCAAATTATATCAATTTCCTAGCAGACTTATTGAACCTTGTATTTATTTAATATAGGTAATACATTTCCATTTTTATCTTTAGAATGCTTTGTGGGAAGCCTATCCTAAGTTCAAGATTAAGTACAGCATAAAAGAAAATTCTTTACTTTCACTAATGATTTAAATAACTAAAGGAAAATAACACTTTCTTCATCAATGTATGGGAACAAAAGTTTACAGGAACTTTCTAATAACACTGTCAAGCTTGGAATGAACTAAAAACAGATAAAAGGAGTTGGTATTGACAGAGCAACTGTTTTTCTGCCTCAATTAAGGGCTTCCGCTGAAAATATGTCATAGGCTTTGCGTCTGGTTAACTTCGGTCTATGATTGTTGTTGTCATTACAAACAAACAAACAAAAAAAGAAACTATAACTTTCAGTAGGTAAACTAAAAAACTATAACCACTTGCCCAAAGGTTATTTTGAGTTTGTCACTATTTTGAGATATGAATGATCTTAAATGTAAGTAGCAATACTTTAGCATTGTTATGCCCCACAAACTGTCTTGGTGCCTTGGTGTTAATCCCCAAAAGTATGTCACTGATCTACATTGTCGAACAAAATATGTAAAATGGATGACAATATGTGTGTTTATAAATTATTTTTCACGAAGCCCTGAATGGTTTTCTTTTTCTTTTTTTTTTTTTTTCAGTTTGGCTAAGTTAAACCACACTCCCACATCACTCAGTCAAATACTGACCTAGAAGCTGCTGCGGATTTAAGTAAAATCCTGAAGGAACCAAGTCACAGTATCCTTAACCAATGAGGGTATCCTCAGCTTGATGCTGACCAAATCACAGTATCCTTACCCAATGAGGGTGTCCTCAGCTAGATGCTGACCAAGTCACAGTATTCTTAGCCAATGAGGGTGTCCTCAACTTGACACTGACCACCAGCTGAGAGCGAGGTTGGGGTTTCAGCTGAACAGGGATGCCTCATGGAGGCTGGCCTCTCCACCTGAATTCTGAGAAGCCGCACCCAGGAGAGGGTTGTCAGACAGGGAGGGTGTGGAGAGGAATGGAAGCAGAAATCAGGGTCCAGGAGGGGAGAATGGGAAGAAGGTGGCTTCTCTGTGGCCAGGTCCTAGAGGAACACATGGGACTGAAAATACACCTGCAGCCGTTTTGGAGAGTTTGATACATCACACTAAACTCTGGCTCTTTTTCTGAGGGATCGTTCATCATTCCCTTCACGGTTTCCAAGTACTTTGATTGAATCGGGATGATCAACCCTAGAAGGTGATGTGAGTTGCCAATACTTGTTCTCAGGCAAATGTATTTTTGTTGTTATTTTTGTGTATCTTTCTATTTTATAAGTCCCGTGGTAGTATGCAGATTTTATTGAATGAAACTGAATTGTTAAATGAAGTACTTATAAAGGGCATTTTCAATATTAGTGTACATCAATGATACAATTTGCAGCAATCCGCGCGTTACCCAATGTTTCCCTCGAAAGTGGTATTTTATGAATTTAAACATATTTTGATATCAAAGAGAGTTGCCTCTGAATTTTCCTTGCAACTAGCAAGCTAATCTACGATAGCAACCATAATGAAAATGTTGTTTAAAAATCAAACAGAGGAGCAGCAGAGAAAGCCAGTGTTTGCTATTTAAATGTTTTTAGCAGTGGGTTTAGAATACTATGGAGGTCCTTTTTATTTAGCATCTGTCTCCTAAATGCCACTGAAAGGCAGATGCATAATCGAGAGATAATCCACCTGCACTGCCCGCCTCCAATTAGGGAGTATGAATTCAAGTACAAGACGGTCTTTACCTAAGGTGTTTTTTTTTTAATTAAAAGTCTATGATATTCTTACACCTACCCAAGCAGAGAAAGCATTACTTTTAAATACACGTTATCCAAATTAGCTGGCGACTCTTCCTTTACATCAACAGGATCAGTAATTAACTAGTACCAGGAGGAGAAGGCTCTATTTTTGTTCTTACACAGAAAACTCTTGTCACTGTGAGATACCTTTGTGAGCAGTGAATTTCAGGCAGGCCCTCACTACAATGTGGACAGTGTCGCTGGTGTGCCTGACCTACTGTAAAAATCCAGGGGAAACCTTCTGCTCCTCCAGCTCCAGTCCCCCCCTCCAGTCTCCTCCCCAGCTCTGTAGCAGAACACCTGCTGCTGCCCCCCTTTCCTCCCTAACCCCATCCCCAGCCGATCACAAAGATCCACAAACCCTCCTTCTCCCAACAGCATCCCTTTCTGCCAGCCTCCAACACCAGCGGGAATTCCCTGGGAACACACCAGCTGAGCAGCTCAGGGAAACAGGTACGCTAACTGAAGCCTTCCTTCACCATTCCCTCCTCTGCTGCAAACCCTAGTCCCTAGCCTCGTATCTGACTCTGCCCCTGCTGCAGCCTTCCGTCTTATCTCCTTCCTGACATTATTCTGCTGAACGCAAGGTTTCTATTCTGAATCAGACACAAGACTTGTTCAGTATGATTGCATTTGACGCTTTGACCTCTGTTTAGAACACATAGCCAATGCTTCATGTTGACTTGGTGTTTTCTTAAGAATTTAAAGCGACTGAGTGAGCTGGTCTCTTTTATCGTTAGTTGAGTATCAGTGGTAGTTGATACATGGAAGGGCAGAAAGGAATAGAAAGAGAATTAGTGGAGGAGGAATATGGAGGAGCTAAATAAAGATGGTAAGGGGCCCAACATTCTGACTTTCCTTACTAAGCTGATAAAACAGTGTCCTCCATCAGCAGGACTAGCATCTTTTGTCATTCACCAGTGCCATGACCTTGGAGATGATGCACAGACCATGTCTCAGCTGTCGGCTATTACAAATCATCATCAAAGTTCATATACAGCTTTATCTCCTATAGGTAAACTCTATGGGCCAGGGATTTCAAAAGCAGTTTAACTGAACAGGTTCAGGGTCCTAGGAAGCAGGAGACCAAGCACCCTGTGAATGGAGAATGATCAGCCAGCTTACCAGGGCCGGAACAACTGCTACAGGATGGTTCCTTGTCAAGGATGGGGAATTGGTACTAGTTGCTGGAAGGCCTTGTGCTTGGCGCGGAAGCTCCTCCCTGTGGGACTATTAAAGTGATGTCACTAATGATGGTTGGCTGACTTCCCTGCATTCCCTTTAAAGTCAGGGTTCATGACCCAACCTCAGAGCACACACACACCTGCACACATGCACAGACACACACAGTGCTGGTCAAAGCAATCAATATCATACAATATGAGAGGAGACTTCAAAAGGGGAAGATACAAGAAGGTGAGGGTTGGTGGTGGTCTCCTGGAAAATCAAGGAGATGAGTGATTACCTAGACATTTATTTCACAAGGTTGGTGAAAACACTGAATGAGATTATGTTACCCTGCACTCATCTGATGAATGTCACGATTAATAGAGCAACCCATAAGCTTTAGAAGCTGTAGCGTAGTGAGTGAGTCTGAGAATGTGTCTTTGTGTGTCTCATAGGACCCCTCTGAGTATGTGACGATGCACTGCTTCCAATAATACAACGTTCAGATGGAAAAGCATATAGTGTTACACAAAGTTTCAGTGACGCTGGCATGCAGCAATCAAAATGTTTTCACACATATTTATTATTTAACATTTTGTACTTCTTTATTAAATAACAAGACACAATGGCAGGTACTAACTATTGTGTTTTCAAAGGAGTCAAACGCTCAAATACTACATTGAGTTTTTAATAATTACAGTATTAGATTATATCATAGATTTTTCATACTTAATTAGTATAATTAACACCTGTCAATTATACATAATGGGTTTCTTACGGTATTTTCATCACATATAATGTGTTTTTTAAATCATTTTAAACCCATTTCTCCTGCCAATTTTCCTACTTTTCTGTATTGGCTAGTATTTGTTTGTTTACTTATATCGACTTATTTATTGATGGCCTGGTGAGTTTCAGGAGAGTTGTTCACAGAGTGCTGGGTGAGGGACTGTAGGAAAGTGGGCTCTTTTCTCCCCAGTGGCTACACGGCTGAAGGACTTTTCTCCCTCCCCACTAGCAACCACTAACTACTTCTAGCTGCTCAAGGAGGAGCGGTTTCTTGTGAGCCCCTGTTTTCCTATAGGTCCTAAGGGTGGGGAAACTCCTGGGCCCTTCCTTCCTGCATGCTGACAGCTCCAGTCTTCTGCGGGTCTTGTGTTGGCAACCATAACTGCTATGAGACAGAGAGCAAGGGCAATGGCATGCTCTGAAGACAGTATCTACCCCATTCTGCTCTTCCTCTGGCTCCTGCATTCTCTAGGCCTTGACTTCTGTGATGTTTGCAGAGGGGAGTGGATCCTGTTTGTGGCTGAGCCTTAACTGTCCTTTGGTCTAATCGCTTTGACCAATTATGAGACAGACTTCGCTACAGTTCAGAGGATTCTCTAACCCAAGTCAATGATCAAGTAATCTATGGGGATAGTTTTTATGGCTAATTATTTAAGTGGAAATTTGATGGGCACATCATGTCCATTTAGCAAAAAACAGAAAAAAAGAAAGAAAGAAAAAAAAAGCTGCCCACTAGGCCTTATGAAACTGTGACTGTCCTTGATACCTTATCAGTAATGAAGTCATAAGTATTTCCATTACTACTGTGGTCTATAAGAAATAATCATACTATAAGGAAAAACTACCTTCTATTTCGATAGATAAGTAGAAATATAATTTTATTTTTCCATCTAAGTTCACAAGTGTTGTGTTACCAATCTATGAACCAATGGTGACCACTGGACCCTGAGCCAAACTTCCTATTAATCTTATTCTTAAGAAAAAAGACACAGAGAAGATAAAAGAAGATTCAGTGGTTAGTCGTCTCTAAGAATATGACTTCCTTTTTAATAAAATTCCTACTGTCCACAGGATTACCCAATGTCTTCCATGCGATTGTCATTTCAAAGTAATCATTCCTTGGATTGTGCGTCCTCCTCTATAATACTTTCATTTAAATGTATGCTAATGAATCTTTAAACCTAGATAAATGCATTTATAGAAGTGGTGTATTAAAAAGCCATTTCAAGTTTGGGATCGAAAGGGACCTTTAATTTATAGCTCCAGAAAAATATCCATCCATGGCTCAAAGATCCGCGTGGATTACAAAGAGGGAAATGACTAACAGAAAACGAATTATTCACCACATTATTAAACATGACAAAAAGCTTCTGAATTGGAGCTTAAAACGGGCTATTTAAGATTCCAGCAATCCCTAGGACTTTGGCAACAAAAATGTTCAAAAGCCTTTTATAGCGGCTGTCAGATTTCTGTACAGCACGAGATTCCTGTGAACTTATTTATATAACAAGCTGGAACCTGAAGCTGACTTGAAAGTCTTTCTGCTCTAATTATGTAGAATTGGAAATGCCTAGAAACGATGCTCTGTCTTCTCTCAAGAATATCTCCTGCCATGGCGGCTTCAAAAACAAGTATTTAGGAGCAAGAATGAGCGTGTTGCTACTGTGGCTTATTACACAGAGCGGTTACAGCGGATATACAAACTACGGTTTAGAAACACGGCTTGAAAGAAACTGCTATTAGCTATTCTCTCTGCAGCAGCACATTGCAAATGGCTTCTCATATTGTTCCCTCCTGGCCTACTATGGCAGTTTATTTCTGAAGCTCTATAGTTCATGTGTAATCACGTAGCAACATCATTCAGGATATAATGACCCAGCGGGGTCTCTATGGATTGAGGTTCTTATCACAATACCACGCCTGCTGCCCTGCATGGATTCTCAAGCCAACCCCTTAACCTCTGCACTTCTGCGTTCCAACTTGACATAAGGCTCGTCTGTGCTCAGAAGAGTCGGCATCTACTCCAAGCTAAGGACACTAGGAGATGCTCCAAACGTTGATGATAATGATGATGGTGGTGGTGGTGATGATGATGATGATGACGTGTTTAGAGCAAGGTCTGTGCTTTATGGCTTCTAAAAGGGTTTTCGATGACTTCCTCCTGCCAGTGACTCTCATGTGTAAGCCCCTCTGCTTTAGGGTTTGGGCTGTATCTAACGACTACACTTTAATATACAGACCCTGATTAGTTTATAAAAGACTGCAACGCCAACCTTCCTTCTTTGCCTCTGGCTCTTTATGTTTGCTGTGCCACATGAACCTAGCACCCTGTGGATAATCCCAAGCGGCAAGGAACCAGGGAACAACAGTCTGATGCCCCAGAAAGATGGAATCCTGCCAACGACTGTGTGAGCGTGCTGGGAGGGAAAATATCCAGTGAGATGCAGATGCTTGTGTGAAAGGTTGACTCACTGCCTGAGTTCCGGGCCCAGCAAGAGAAAGGCTAGAAAGGGAACATGAAGCCAGTCCCCTTGTGTTCCAATGCCCCTGTTTAATTTCTTCCCCAGATTGCGCTTCTATCGTTTAGCAACCAGGATGTGTGTGTCTAGAGAGGGAAGGCGTGACTGATAGACATAGGTTCAGCACAATGGAGAAAGGGAGGCAGAGCAGATGCCAGGGTGGAACACCACCAAGGTGCCTGCACTGATATCTCCACTGGTCTGTGCTGCTGAGGGACGCATTGTTGCTGAGGAATGCATGGCTGCTGAGGGATGCATGGCCACTGAGAGATGCATGAATAAAATGCAAGGGCTGAAGCCCCAGAGAAAGCCAGGCAGCCTCATCTCACATTTCCTGAACTGGGATCACTTGTCCTTGGCCTTACATCTTTGCGGATGTAATAAAGGACCTCAAGACGAAATCATCCCCACTAAAATTGAACGTTAAATTCAGTCACTAAAGTTTCAAAGAAGGAGAAGAACTGGGGAAAGAGTTTAGTTCATAATGTTCTTGCGGCCACAAGCACGAGGACCTGAGTTCAAATCCCAAATTCTACAAGAAAAAACTAGTCATGGTGGCACACATTTTCAACACTCGTTGGTCTCCTGAAAGCTTGTCCAGTCTACTTGGCAAGTTCTAGGAAACATTTAAAAAAATAAAAGTGTCACATGCCTAAGGTATGACACCTGAGGTTGACCTCTCCTCTATGTGTACGCATCCATACACATGATGCCTCTACCCCACAACCCTTCCACTCACAAATGGAAAGGATATTGAACACACAAAGACATTAAGAAAAGATCACGTAAAGACAGAGAAAAAGGAAGGAGCTAGAACATCACAAGTTTAGAAAATGCAAGAGCCTCTGGGAGCCAGAAGAGACAAGGGAAGATTCTCACTAAGGGACTGCAGAGAGTGTGGCCCTGCCCACATCTTGGTGACAGGCTTCTGGCCTCTGGCACCATTAGACACTAAGCCCCTGTTGTTTTCAGCGGTGAGCCTTGTAGTGTTTGTTTCAGTGATTCAAAGCAAGCATCCAGTGACATTAATATCCAACAAGAGACAAGAACCACCTGTCACGCCCACCTTGCCAGGGTCAAGGTGGGAGAAGGTGGAAACCACCAGAAAAGAAAACAATAGCTACGGTAATTGCTGAAAATTATCTTCACTTGCAAACCAAAACCAACTGTGAGACGGGCGTGTGAAAATCGTATTTCCTATAACATGGTATACAATCTATTTTAAAATAGTAAGTATAAAATCAAGATGCATATTATACGATAGTTATGACTGCCATATGTAGATTACGACACTGGCAGGCATAAATAAAGCCATGGAAAGGGGGGTTCTTTCCAATTCTAGAATAAAAGTCAGGCCAGCAGGTACAAGTGCTTGCCAGGTAAGCTTGACAACCTCTGTACAATCCCTTATACCTCAGGAAAAGAGAACTGATGGTTGAAAGGTATCTTCCAACCTTCACATGAGTGCCATGGCTTGCACGTGCCCACATACCAAGTTATATATATAATTGAAGAGCCTGGAAACCACAGGTGGCATCGTCCTAACTTAGAAGTTAACTGTTTTCTATTTATTTCTAAACTTTTAAAACCAAACCAGCGCTCTACTCCGAAGAAGCCATAAAAATTAGTGTAACATTCGCAAGCGCATTCTGTGGCTTAGCAGTAGGCAATGCATTTAAATGGTGGGTCAGAATTCCCCACACCCCAGCAAAATTATAAACACTGGCTAGGAAACACAGGGAGTCAAAAGATAAAGGACAAGTATCAGGGAGCAATCAAATGCCTTCCCATGAAGGAAAAATGAATGCTTTTGTGATAAAATCTACCTAGTCATAAAATGAAATAGAATGTGTGCTTTTTGGTTATGGGTTTTGTTTCAAATGCTGGTTATTAAATCTTGATAGCCAATTAAGACACATATACCAACCTAGAGATTGGCTGTGTGTTTAAGTGTGTATAAATGTATTATAAATTGTCAAATTGAAGCATTAGAAGATTCTCCACAGCAACCTTAAATATAACTGAGACTTTTTTTTTCAGTTCTCCTAATGCCAGTTTGTATAGTATGTTGAACCCATAATGCATTCAAAACATTAAAAACACCTCTGAAAACATAAGCAATTTAGAGATAGTAGCATAGATACGGTGTAGGTTACGCCTCGGCTTATGGCTCTTATTTTTTCCTCAGATTACATTTCTGTGAGTAAACTAGCATTCTAGAATAACATGGGCTCATTAATTCTAATGGTGAAGAGCAGAATTTTGACTTTCCAAATTCTGACTGCTGAGATTTCTGCACCTATATTAATAGGCTGCTTATGTCTAGTTTGCAAGAGCCAGACTGAAAGACCACGGAGTTTATAGACAGCAGAAGTGGAGGCAATCAGGCAACTCCAGTGAAAGCTGCAAAGTTACCGTCCCCACAGTGGGAGGAAAACCATCTCTTTCAGGGACCTCTTCTGCCTCTAGACACTGCTTAATAAGCACAGGCGTTAATGGAAATCCGGTCAGCTGTAGACTGGAGGTCGCCTAACTGGACGCTTTCTTCTCATTAGGGCAGGGGGAGGAGGCAGAAACAGGCCCGAGAGCTACAGTTGAAAAACGAACTAGTCCCTTGTTTAAAGCCATAAAATCCATCCTGAGAAAGTGTAATTCTCAGTCCGCTGCCCTTCCAGAATTTAGGAGAAATCAACAGTGTTCACTGGAAAGCACTAATTGAGATGAAGACTGTGAAGGATTTAAGAGAAGGGTCTCAAATGTGCGTACACGCTCAGAAACTAAGCTTCCAAATCACAGTGGTCATGTTTCATATGAATTAAATCCCACCCTGGTTGTGATCTACCACCACGGACAGCAAACCTAAATCTTGAAAATTATATAAGTTGAGCAGGTGAATGCTACCGCATGTGGTGCCGTGGAATTCACTAGAAGGTAAAAAACCGCTGCAAATTACATTTTAAAAAGCAATTTCAGCCATATGTTCTACCCTGAAACCACCAATTCCCTCTGAACCAATGTTCATTACAAACTCTTTCAACATCTGCCTAAGAGCAACGCGGCACCATGTCTTCAAGAGCTCAAGAGGGAATCTATTTTACACCAAAAAGCATAAGGGGTGGTGAGGAGGGTCATTCACTGCTATCATGGTTGCAAAGAAATGCTGGTTGGTTTTATGCGTTAAAATAGCCCATGCGAAACATATTTGACTAAGCAAGATAAATAACAGAGCCGATCTTCCATGACCAAGTGTACTTTGGAGATGGTGGGCTGCATCTGACACATTCAAGTAGGAAGTCATCAAATTCTACAGCTGGAAGGGACTCACCAGATGAATAATTCCAAATTTCCCCAGAGAAGTCCAAGCTTCGAGAAGTTTGAAGAATGAGACCAAGGTCACAGGACAGCTGGTTACAAAACTTGGGCTGCAGTGTGGATTTAATTTTGCTACCCCACCCTTTGCTTTCTAAACCCCAGCAAGCAGGGCTGCATCGTTAAATGAGCACAATCGAAGGTGTTTCTAAAATAACCATCGCAGAGGTAAATGCTTTCAGAAGAGGCAAGCACAAGATGGAAAGGGCAGGGCAGGAGTCGAAAAGCGCACTGAAGGGTCATCTTCTAATCTGTCAACCATAAGTCGCTTAGACATTTCTTCTCCACTTCCTTTTCTGTAATATGAGAGATTCTTGCTTAGATGCCTCTACACAATTAGGGTAGTAAGGGACAGAAGAGATGGCGTTTTGTAATTCCTCGTCCTTGTAAAGGATGCACAGTGCGTCACCAGGAGGTGACTTGTGCCTACCTGCTCCTCCAACAGCGGTCAGTCCTTTGCAGTTTCTCGGGATTTTCTTTGTTGATTCAGTAACCATAGATTTACTTGTATAAGTTATAGGTATGAAAGCTTTTGAATGGCCTGCCTCTTCTGATCCACCAGCCCTACTGCTAGATTTCTGGAGTTGTTTCTGACATGCTCACTTTACTCTGGGAGCCCTGAATGCAAGGTGGTCCTATCGTCTCTATGACATCAGTCACTTTGCAAATAGTCCCGATTGTAGTCGCGTGACTCGAGAGCAATCAGATCCTCTCCCCAGAGCCCAATTCTTATCTTCTAAACTTATTCTAGGTTCCCCTAGATGTGTCAATGTCTTTGTGCACCTTATATTGGGAACATCATTGTTAAAAATTGAGTATAAAATGTTTCCTACTTATGTTCATGGTTGATCCCTACTCAGTGTGCTATCTGGGGAGGTAATTAAAATTTTGGGAAGCAGGGTCTGTATGGAGGAAACAGGTTACGGGAGGCATGTTCATCGCCCTCTTTGAACTCTGTTTCGTATCCACCATGGCATAGTGGGCATCCTACGTTACATGCTGACACTATGACCATGTTCTGTCCAAGTACCTGCTGCCAAGTGACCATGGATTCAACTGTCTTAGGTAAATTTCTCTCAAGTATTTTGTCCTCATTTATGTAAATGAAACCAACACGATCACCATGCATTCAAAAAGTTGAAATGATTCCTTTAAATGATTTCTTCAAAAACAAAAACCTTATTTGAGACATTATTATGAAACTCTTCAAAATCCTTATAGTCAACAAATGAACACCAACATTTTAAAATGTAGAAAAATATCTCCAGTAAGCAATTTTGTTATATCAGATAAAGAAGAAAAAGTGAAACTGGAAATGCAGATTTTTGTCAAGAAGTGACATGTGACTGGAATTACCAATTCCAACTACATGTCTGTACTGACTCTCCAAGCAGATGGGTTGGACCTAGCTATGTGTGCTTACCTGCTGAGTTTCACTCTTTAGTCACACACTGTCCACCTCATATGTTATAGTCCCAGACAAAGAAGTCTGATCTAGACTCTGTCCATCTCATATGTTATAATCCCAGACAGGTAAGTCTGATCTAGACTCTGTCAGCTTATGTCTTATAGCCTCAGACAGGGAAGTCTGATCTAGACACTGGTAAGATCCAACTGGTATCTGAGGTTTAGTTCACTGCTTGCTCTAGCTTCCCAAAGCCTCTGGATCTTCTCTTGCTATTCTTTTTGAGTGTCCCATAGTTCTCCTTGGACAGGTTCATACATGTAAACAAATAAAAACAAACTCGTAAAACCTAGAAAAGGGAATAAAAAAAAAAAAAACCGTGGCAACTGCCACTAGTTAGCCACCTGAGGCAAGAGGCAAATTATTCTATTCTATAATCCCTGGAAAAATTAAACAATAAGAACACACTCACATATTATCTCTGTGATTTCAAAACCATACTGGGAATTGAGTATGGTGGGCATGCATTATGTGAAATTCACAAACAATCAATAAAAATATTATGTTTTAAAACACAGTAAATGCAAACTGTTAAGTCTTACCCATTAAAAACCGTAAGTAATAATCTCATAACACAGAACAGATGTGGCTATCAAGAGATTAAAAACTCATGTTGATCCCAGAGAATTTAGACAACAATGAGGACACTAAGAGAGACTGACATAGATCTAGTCTACATGGGAAGTAGAAAAAGACAAGATCTCCTGAGTAAATTGGGAACATGGGGAACTTTGGGTACATCCGTTGATGTGCAGGTGTGCATGCATGTATTTCCATTGTCCATTTGTGTATGTACATCCTTGCATGTGTATGCATGCATGTGCCCAAGCATGCATGTGTGTGTGTGCACATGCATACATGAATGCAAGCATGTGATAATAGTATATAGCCGAAGAAACTATTCCTACTCATTCCTAAACTAATCGGTAATGGTGGCATTGCAATTCCTCCTGGAATTGGCATTTTCATGCCCTATGAGTGAGCTGTGATGGTGGATAAATAGTTTCACTTCTCTTGCCAGGTTTGACAACTCGGTGTACATGGAAGAGCCAGCATGAAGCTGTTTCTGGATCCTATGATAGAGACGAATACAGTCTCCCAGAAACCGCCAGTGTGGTGAACCATGCTGACAACTTGTTTGGATCCTCTGGCACTGGTGGACAACTGTTTCGGAATGCACCTTGTAGCTAGTTGGTCAATGGTCACATACCCAATTCTGGATCGGTGGCTTTGACGTGTGTTGGTCTGTTTTGCTTTATGGACCATTTGTGACTGCTTAGATCTCTTGTCTCCGGCTGTGATTAAGTTTAAAAGCTGTAGATGAACATTCTAAAAGACAGCACTGAACAAAAATATCATGCCATTCTTTGGAGGAGAACAGTCCTGGAGTCTCCTGGTACCACTGTGAGCCTGGCAAGGATGAGCAGTAAACTAAACCCAATGAAACTACTGAGATTTTCATATGTATTACTGTGTGGTAACTTAACCTGTTCTGATCCTAGACAAAGATCCTGGAGCAGGAGCTGCAGCAGGCGAAGCCAACTCTTGGCAGATCTTAAGAGGCTTGGGGTTGAGCACCCATGAATACTGATTGTTCTTACAATTAAAGCAGTTACCAACACTATCATGAGCATCCAGTTGGTGTAACTGGGATTATTAAGCCATCACAATGCACTAAATACCTCTCATGACCTGCACATGGTTCCTGGATGCTCTTTTCTCATTTGTCCTCTTTTATATTAAGAAGACATAATAATATAAAATATATTAATTTTATATTAATATAAATATATTACACTTATATAATGATTAATAATATATAATATATTGATTTTTATTAAGCATTTTAATATTCAAAGTAGGCCTGGCATAACATAATGGCAAATACAATGTGTCTTTCTGAAAACCAAAAGGCAAAAGACACTTTGACTGGCCCCTTTCAATGACTGTTAACACACCAGCACTTTAAAAATATTCTGAACTGTGAGTTACAAACTCTGAGTCGGCCCCTATTTTGACAATTCCAACTAACTCTACAATTGCCATCACCATAATCAGGAAGATTTCTTTACTTTTAGAAGATCTCTGCCAAAAGATGCTGGCAGAAAATAAATTGCAACAAATGTCCCATAGAAAGAAAAGTTTACATTTCTATAGTGCTTACTAGAGGCCAGTAACTACACAAGCTTTGTGGAGATCAATACATTTAATCCTCCCAATAACCCTGGAGATTGCTATTTTTATTCCTACTTTATACACGAGAAAATGTATATAATTTTTAAAAGCCCTATTTCTTCACCATGACACTAGAACAGAATTTTCAAATAAAAAAAAAAAAACTACTAGCTTTTAAAATTCAGACCATGGAAAAACTTGTAGCACAAGTGTTGTGTTATAAGTTACATGGTTTGCATGTAAAGTTGCAACTGTTCACCCACATGAGCCCGAGCTATATACTTTACATGCAAACCATGTAACTTGTAACACAACACTTGTTGATGACTTGATACACATTGAATCACTTGGGAAGACAGTATCAATTAGAGATGGTCTAGATCAGGGTGGCCTACGTACAGATCTCTAAGGGATTGTCTTGATCACTTTAATTGACGTGACAGGACCCAGGCTACAAGTGAACAGCACCAGTCTCTGGTTTCAGGCCCGAGTTGTATATGAGTAGAAAACCTTAGCCAAGCACTAGGTATGCACGCATTTATTCTCCCCCTCTCTTCTTAGATGTGCTCTCACGAGTTGCCTTAATTCCCCCAAAATGGTAGAATAGAACCTGGAATTGTAAGCCTAATAAAAATCTTTATCTCCTAAGATGGTTTTGGCAGGGTATTTATCACATAACCAGAAATGAACATAAAATAGGGTGTTATTTTGAGAGATTGTGGAACCTTTTAGGAATGGCTTATCCATTGGTTATAGGGAGAGAAAAGACCTAAACCCAAGAGTTCTCTCTCTCTCTCTCTCTCTCTCTCTCTCTCTCTCTCTCTCTCTCTCCCTTTCTTTCTGTCTCCCTCTTTCTCTCTCTACTTTCCAGTCAGCTAAGGTATAAGAGGCTGCATCAAACATTCCTACTCAATGAATTCCACCGTGCTTTCCCCTTTGTCCTGTAAGTGCTATTGTGAGGGATGCTGCCAGAGAAACAGGAGAGGGGATATTTCTGTGGTAAACCCGACTGTGGAACTGCTTTGTAGGAGGAATACAGGAGAGGTTCGGGTCATGAGCCACATAAAGAATAGAATGTGATGTGTGGCAATCAGAGGCTCATAGGCCGTTTTGGTGGGGTCTGCCAGATCAGGGTATTGGAAGAAATGTGGAACACAAACACCTGGTCATGAGATCCCTTAGGGTAGAACATGAACTCTACTGGGAATTGGGCTACACACAATTTATTTTATATTTTAGGAAAGTATCTGCTATATTCTGTCTAAATCCTAAAACAAATGTGTGAAGCTCATTTAAAGAGGAATGGACTGCCAGGCGGTGGTGGTGCACATCTCAAATCCCAGCACTCAGGAGGCAGAGGCAGGTCGATCCCTATGAGTTTGAAGCCAGCCTGGTTTACAGAACTAGCTCCAGGACAGCTAGGGCTGTCTCAAAAAAATGCAAACAACAGTAAGAAAACAAACAAACAAAGGGGAAAAGACTAATTTGTTTAGCCGATGAAATTCTAAGACAGCATAGCACCAAGGTTATGGTTCAGGTGTTGTTCTGTGTTTCTAGCAGTAGCAACAGAAAGAATTGTGAGCAGAAGACAAATTACTGAGACGTGGAACTATACAGCTTGCTGATGAAAAGAAAAAGAGGACGCGGCTAAAGTTGCAGAGAAGCTTGGTGAGAACAAATGAACTCTGTTGTTAAAGAGATTGTTCTTACCAAGCTGCTGTGGGTTTTTTTTGGAGAAGATTGTTAATAAAGCTTTATTGATGATATCTAACAAGAATTAAAACTGCCAGCATTAAAAAAAAGAGAGATTGTTGTTACCACAGAGAAGTCTTGTCCTTTATACTAGAACAGTAGGAACGATGCTCCTCAGGGCAAGAAAAAGCCTAAAAGATAGAAACTCCGCGTGCCTTATTGGAATACGGCTGGCAAGGGAAATGTTTTCGCTGGTTCAGTCAGGTGAGCACATAGAGATAATGGCAGCCATGGTCTAAGGGAGGGAGGGGTCAGCTCTATACAAAGCTGATAAGAGGACAGTGTTTCAAGGATGTGGGATCTGAGAGGGCAGAGGCATGAAGGTTTTGCTAAGGTTTCGGAGGAAAGTCTGAGAGGTTACTATGAATCAGGGAAAGATTTGCAGAGATTCCCTAAAAGCCCAATATGTAACATTCTGCAGAAGAATTCTGCTGAGCAATGGGACTGGAAATGCCAGGAACTTGGAACATGAATCCAGGAAAGCTAGAAGCACCAAGTAAAGCCAGACCAAGAGAAAGGTTCCACGTACTGAACCTATATGGGCAGTCATAGCAAGGCTAGCCGCCCAAGGACACAGGAACTCTGGTAATGCTACCATATACCCTAGATGCAAACATGAAAGGCAGGAATTGTTTGTCGTGCTGGATTTTGATTTGGGGGGAGGGGGGTTCTGTTTTTCCCTGCTGAGCACCCATCAAATGGATTCAACAGTTACTCTGCACCAGAGGAACTATATAACTCTTACTATAAAGAAGTTTTTTGTTTTTCTTAAAAAAAAGATCTTACCAGCATTTACAGCTAAGAGTTTGCCTTGAACTCAGATGGTACACTGAACTTTGGACTTGTGAATAGCATGGAGGCAGTGAAGACTAAGGAGGTTTTTAAAATCCTACTGAACGCATTTCACATAAAACTCTAGCAAGACTAAGGGTAGAATATTAGTTTGGATGTAAAATGTCCTCCATGAGGCTCATGTGTTTTTATACCTGACCCTCCATCTGATTTACTATTTTGGATGGTTATGATATCTTTAAGAGGGGGCGCCTAGCTAGAGGAAGTCGGTTCCTAAGGGGTGGGGCTGGAGAATGAGCGGTACCCTCCCTTCTTCCAGCCTGAACACTCTCCCACCGTCTACAGCACGTGCCCCTGCTGCCATGGTGTGCTGCCTCTCTGAAATCATTTGCTGAAATGAATCCTCTCTCCCCCCCTCATGTTTCCCAGTCAGGTGTTTTGTCATAGCAACAACAACAAAGAATCAATTAGTAAATATGTTTCAATAGCTGCCCAGGACACACTCTTAAGTTTTGTTCGCTTGTTTCAAATTCAAATTTAACTGCCCTCGTTTGAAAAGGATTATTTGCTGAATCAGGCAACTCTGCATTAGAAGCTATACTTGAACCTCTTGTTAATATTCAGTATCTTTAACCTAACGGCCAATTAGACTATAGTTGAGTTTACACATCACCATCGAAATCAAAGAAGGAAAAAAAAATCTCTCGATGAAATCTTCCATGCTAAAAAAAAAATGACAAAAAAACAAAAACTGGCTCTTTTTTCCATCTAGGCAGCCTGGAGCCTGTAGCAGTTCTGAAGAGTCCAGATGTGGACACATCAATGCCGCCAGCTGTTGTCATGTTTTATGACTGAATCGATGTGAACCCTCTCCCTGAGTCTCTAAGGCACTCGTTTTGTTTGGATTTGGGATTAGGTCAACAAGAAGGCAATATTCTTTTTATCATGATTACAACGTAGCTCTTGTTAAAACAGAAGCATGAATATTCAATCTCCAGTGGAGATCAGACAACATAATAAACAGGAAACAGTTTTCCCAATGTGTTCCTTGTCAATTATTTTCAGTAAAGTTAACCAGAAGGCACATTTTCCATGGCAGGAGAATCTGCTGAATTAAACACTCTGGGAAGAAACAGGAGATAGAAATAGGTGGGACCACCATGTTTAGAGCAATAAAACCTGGAAAAGTGTTTTCCAGGACACTCATCACCCTGCAACGCATACACCCAGAACACTACTTTAAACTGGCTCCCTCTCTGTTGTGGATTCTGCATTATGGAGAGCCATGAACTGCTGCCAACGAACCAATATCTACTTCCAGCCCAAACACAGTGCATCTTCAATCGTCATTCGTCAACACGTGTTGATCTTTCTACTTATTATGAATATTAATAAATTAGGATCTTTAAGCTGTCTAGAAAGAAGTAAGAAATAACTGCCATGAGCTTTGCTACCAATGATATATTTACATACATTAGAGAAGAACCATTAACGGTAATTAATGGTGCTTTTACATTCCAGAATGCATTGCAATTGACTGTTGATTTGTTTTGGAGGTGTCTGCAATCATAAAATAAATCTCATTCTAAATGGCAACTTAGTAATTTTTAATAATTTTAAACTCTAATGCACTATTTAATGCCTTGGCAATAACACACTGTTTTATGAAGATAGTTTTTAAATTTAGAATTTTTATTGAACTGTATTAAGTTTAATGAGACTGCATTGCTTATGTTATGCTTTAATTTTAAATGTTTATATAAAGGTCAGAATAGCTAAGTTTATAAGTTCTATTTTTGAGAACACAAATTCTGTTAGTTAATGACTCCATATTTAAAATGCAATTCTACCACTTTCTCGAGACAAGAACCATTTAGTGCTGTGTATTTTCACGAGAGTTGGTGATGTGAAGGTTCGAGTGAGTTCTATTTGCATTGTGAAACAGCACAGGCAGAAGGGAAGAACACTCACTCCAGATTCCTTCTCCTTGACTGGGTCGGATTCGTGATGAGAACTAGAGCACACAGAGCCTGGCAGACTCCAGCAGAGAGTATTCACATCATCCACCCAACTTCCCAAGAAGTTAAAATGAGAAAATACATCTCCCTTAAGTCAACATATTCCACAATATTCCACTGGTGGCTCAAGATCCATTTTGCTTGAGGAAATGAAGAGTCAGAGAGAAATCGTTTTTGCTGTGAGAGAGTCAAGGACACGTGGAAGAGAAATTTGAACTAAAATACCAAACCTAGCAAATAAACTTTCCATGAAGGGTAGAAAATGTAAAACAGATTTGGAGGAAATGTATAAAAAAAGTTTGAGGCCCACTCACTCACGTCTCTGGACTAAGGGGTCCATCAATTCCTCTCGCCTGTCCTCCCCTCATTTACCCTGAGAACTACAGAACCCTTTGACTGGGTCCTCAAGTTTTCCTTCACAATGTGCACACAAAACACAAAGGGCTTTCTAAGAACTATTTTCAGTACAGTAGGGGAGTTTATAAGGCAAAAATTGTAAAGATAACACACAACCCAATCACATTATATGATCTTATGAAGGAGGGATACCAAACACTCGGCATATTTAAAAATGTGTTTGGTCCTTGTTGGCTCCCACAGAGGACAGACACAGTGTGTGTACAGATTGACAAAGGGGACACTTCCCAGTGTCATGATCACAGTAAGATGAACACTCTCTGATTCTTTTTTATTATGCAGAGTTTAACGAAAATCAGACTTTGTCATTTTTACGGGTTCCTACAGATATTAATGCCCCATGCCTTCTTCCCACATTAATACTTAATTATTCTCCAGACAACAAAGGCGAGAACAAAGAAACTATTGCTCTAACTGAGCAATCAAATGCACATGTGCTCACTTCGCAGTTAGGGAGACAGAACGTTCAAACCTATTTCTAGAAGAACAGCGGTCCTAAAAATCCATACCTTCTTATCATCTCTAGGGAAGTCTGGTTGGAACCATCAAGAAATTCACCAGCCACATTCTACTTTACCATTTCACCACTGATTTTCAATCAGCACCCTTTGATTCCAAAAGACAAGATTCCTACAGATGGTCATGGTGTGTTCATCTGCCCAAAGTGAGACCGAGATTATAAGCACACACAACTTACTTAACATTAAAGTTGACCTGAATTCAGGTGACTCACAAGGCAGCCGTGCTGAAGGGTCTAGAAGGTAAGGGCACTATTTTGGACACATGTGGCCTGAGCATATGCAGGGAGTAGGGTCATTGTGGTGGATTACTCCTAACAGGAACAGGAGTCAAAATTTACTGAGTGGTCACCACAAGATGAACACACATGCACTTGGCTTAGAGTATCATCTCAACGAACCCTCGTGATGTCATTCTGGGGGGCTATTAACACCACCACTTTCCAGATAAGAGAAAAAAGAAGTACAGTGACTACAGTACCCACAGTCCTCTCTGTCATCTGTGCAGCCATCAGATGTCAGTCTGTAACAGTGCCAAGGGTTACGGTCATTGTTGAGAACTCACTCCATCTTATGAAATCTCAGCTTCTTCGTATGTAACATGTGAATTATAGGACTGCTTACAGAAAACATCTTCCCCAGGAAAAAGTAGACCAGTTGCCTGTCCAATCCAAATGATCATCTCCAAAGATGTACAAACAAGTTCATGCATGTACTGAGAATGTTCCACTTACATATTTGGGAATACATATACTTATTATTACTATACATACATTATAAATATATATTCATAAATATATAACAGATTTTGTTATATAATACTATATTTATTCAATATTATATATAGCAACATATTATACTATATATACTGTATATAGCATCATATTATATTATACTATATATAGTATTGAATAAATATATAGTATTATATATTATATTAAACTATGTATAATATAATATAAATATATATATATACATAGTATTATATGACAAAATTTGTAGAGAAAGAGCATGAATATGAATGCAAGCGGAATTGAAGGTGTTGAAGTTAGGAAAAAGGAAAATTTTGATAGATTATAATCTCAAAAGAATATAAAAATATTTTAAGGCCATCTGAAACCTGTACACGGGCAATTGAGTTTGCTGTATTCCCACTGCAGGGTTTGACTCTCTGAAGGATTGTTCTACAACTCTGAGCAGGGAGAATGTACTATATGGGCTACCGCAGGCCAAAGGGATGATATTACTCTTCCATATCGAGTGTAAAATTCTATCAAAGTGCACATACATATATGTCTGTCAAATGTCCTGGACTGATTGTAATTTTGCGCTAGTCCTCCATCAATTAATGAACTGCAAAAAGTCCTGGCACTCATTCATAGCACAATTGCACGGAGCCAGGGATTTGTCTTTCTGCAAATGGGCTTGGAATGGGATTGTGTTGAGAATGAGATGATATACATGCAGTGTTCAACACAGGACTTATATTAGACACAATCCAATAGTTAACATCCATCTCCTCAGTGTCATCTATGATTGTCTCGATAATTCATCACTACCAATACCCTACTTAATTTTTTCGTATTAGAAATGGCTATCTACTCACAGTCAAGTATTAACCAAGAGGGATTATCTCAGAATCTCTGTGAATAGTTGTAGAAATTTAGACTGTAACCCACATCCTTGAAAGGAAATATGTCACAGACCACACAGCCAGACAAACATGGAGTCTGTAAGACCCTCCTTTCTATGCGCAGAAGGTTGTCTACCAGCTGAGCTGCTGGGAGCCTCTCCTCTCCATCATCCCCTCCAGTAAACAGGATTCATTAGAGTGATCGGTGACAGTTGTTTGGTTTGTAAGAGAGTGTTCTGCACTTCCATTATGTTTCGTCAAGGAAGTGGTAGCAATTAATTACTGGTAAACTAAACACCAACTTCGCTTTCAGTGAACGACTTGGGACCATTTATCTTGGGGTCAGGGAGGTGTCATGGAGAAGGAGAAATACACCTTCGCAGATGTATGAAATGTTTTCAGAGAACAGGCACTGATGATGTATGTACATGGTATGTAGTTATGGACAGAGTCTCTAGATTAGTGGTTCTCATCCTTCCTAAGCCTGCAACCCTTTAATACAGTGATCCCCATCAACCATAAAATGGTTTTTGCTGCTACTTCATAACTGTAATTTTGTTACTGTTATGAATCATAATGTAAATATCCAATACGTGACCAAAGAGGTCGTGACCCACAGGTTGAGGACCACTGCACTAAATGGCCAAGAAATATCTGTTTCCAATTTTGAGGCTCTTGGTAAATTTCTTTTTGAAGTCATACACCAGTAGTTCAAAAACTATTACAGCATATGACACATTGAACCCTAAAAGATAAAATGTAGACTCATTACGATAAATATAAAACAATGCAATTTTTTCTTTTTTTATGCTAGCTTTTTTTTAATTTATTTATTTATTAATTAAATATTTCTGCCTCCTCCCCGCCACCACCTCCCATTTCCCTCCCCCTCTCCCGATCAAGTCCCCCTCCCTCATCAGCTCGAAGAGCAATCAGGGTTCCCTGACCTATGGGAAGTCCAAGGACCACCCACCTCCACCCAGGTCTAGTAAGGTGAGCATCCAAACTGCCTAGGCTCCCCCAAAGCCAGTACGTGCAGTAGGATAATATACCCATTGCCATTGTTCTTGAGTTCTCAGCAATTTTTCTTTTTAAATTCAGAACACAAGCTGGGTGATACAAAGAAGGTGATACAGCTGTCCCCATTTCAATCAGAGCATCCTTATAAGCCTCCTCTCTTAGAAACATGCAGAAGACTCAGCTGGGCTCTGTACAACAACCTCATCTGAGACCCAAAGCTTTAAGCACCACCACCAGGGCTTATGGTACCTGTATAATCTTCCCACCATTACCTGAGATTCCACACTCTGCCTCTGCTTCCTGCCTTGGGTGTTTAGTCTTTTACTATAGGACCACAGCCTCACAACTGCTGAGGACATGCATTTCCCAAACTTCCCCTGTCAGTTCCGGGACCACAATAGTCTTTTGATCTCCTGGGTTTCTACTACATTTGACTTCCTGGAAAGTGAGGGTAAGTTTTTAACGGACTTAATTGCACACACTTCCAACTGGTTTCATAATCAAGCACCTTATTTCCCAACAAGATGACAATCCCTCACGGACAAGGATACTGCCTCATTGGCTAATTAACAACCACTGAGGTCTTTTGCTCTCAATTTGAGCATAGAGGCAGAGCACAAGCACTCACCTCTGGCCTTCTACTGCCATGAGAAAGCAGCAACAGACTTTAAAATCAAAGGTATTGTATGTGGGGGTTTGTGCTTCTTTGGAGCCTGCAGTCCATCGTTTAAAGGTTTTTGACAGGTGGTGCATCTAAATATCTGTTGCTGTCTAGTGTTGTTCTTTGGTGGTTTCAGAATATTTAAGGTCAAAGCACACAGCCTTCTCTCAGGGATCACTTTGTTGAAAAGTGTGAGTGAGGGTTTAGCTACTTGGGCAAGAAGGAGGACAGGACTAAATAGAGACAAGCCTATGGCCCAGGTAGAAAAAGCACAGATCCAGTTAACCTCACATCGCCCTTGGCCCAGGGACAGGTACCAACAGAGGAGGAAATGGCTAAAAGGCAAAGGGACAGAAGCAAGAGGCACGGGTCAACAGCTGAGACTGCTCAGTGATGTGCTATAGAGATTGGCATTGGTATGGATTTCGGTTTATGGATACAAATTTAAGGTCAATCATGTTATATGTATATTTCTGATCTTGATTAAAGTATTGTGATTGTGTAGTTCATTTAAAAATGTAATGTAAATATAGGCTAATAGATAATCATTTATAATAGTTAAGCTTGTAGTCACGATACAAGATAAAATAGATATAAACATGTAATTTTACTATGTTAAAGTTAAAACCTTCCTTTCTATTTAAACAAAAAAGGGGAGGTAATGTGGATTTTTCCTCTGTGTGTTGGGATTACCATTGATTTAATAAAGAAACTGCTTTGGGCCTGCACTGTGAATAGAGGTAGGCGGGGAAAACTAAACTGAATGCTGGGAGAAAGGAGACGGAGTCAGGAGGAAGCCATGTAGCCCTGCCGGAGACAGACAGAACTTTGCCCGGTAAGCCACAGCCATGTGGCAATACACAGATTAAGGGAGATGGGTTAAATTAAGATGTAAGAGTTAGCAGAAAAGAAGTTAGAGCTAATAGGCCAAGCAGTGGTTTAATTAATATAGTTTCTGTGTAATTATTTTGGGGCTGAGCAGCAGTGATGGGGAGATTAGACAATACCAAAGACTGTGGCATAACTCAGCAGGGCAGGAAAAGCAAAGCCCCAAGGCACAAGTGCCCTCACAGGCCAGGAGACACATGGACACTGATGAGAGAAGAGAGGGAAAACAAATTACTCACCTTTTAGTTTTTATCTTGAAATTAACTTCCAACACATCTACATGCTTAACAATTAAAACCTGGGTATGGCCTGCATCCTCACCACCAATCTTTCCCCTTCTGGTAACCTGCAGGTCCCCTTATCTTAACTTTATCTAGTCGTTTCTACCTTTCCCCTGCCCAAGTGAAAAATATGTTGGACCCAGGGCATATTTCTCAAGAACAGGGATGTTATTCTCGCTTATCTCCACAGCACAGTTACGACTTCACCAAGACATAACGCTGTTACAGTATTTTATCTATCCCACTTTGTTTCCCAGTTTTGTCAATCTAACGATTTCCCTAAATCATCCCCGGCTACGATAAAAATCACCTGTAATACTTCATCTGTCTCCATGTCCCTTTACCCTCTTGCAACCTCAAGTTTTGTTCTCTGACTTTTTCTTAAGAGTAACCCATCTTCTCCCTCGCGCCCATTTTTATAAGTAGGACTGTTTTCATTTAGGGTTTCTCTGTGGTGTATGGGGGTTTTCCTGTATGATTTTTCATGCGATTGGGTTTTTGTTGTTATTGTTTTGCTTCGGGTTTTTGTTGTTGCTGGTGTTATATGGCAACCTTTATTTTTTCTTTCAAGGGGACAATGGAGCCCTAGCAAAACATAAGTCAGGTTGACGCAGCTTTGGCTCATGATAATGACAGACTTTTCTGATGAGCTTGTTTATTTTTGAACAGTGCAACCTAGAATTACTTGTTGCAGAAGAGGCAGGTTACCACATTGGTGTTTGTGCATAATTTGGAGCATCACTTGTGCGCTACCTTTTGTTTTTAAGAGAGCGTCTCATGGAGTTCACACTGGCTTTGAATGCCCTATGCAGCCAAAGCTGGTCTCGAACTTCTGATTCTCCTTGTGCCACCCGCCCACACCCACACAAGTGCTGGGGATATAGTCATGCGCCACCACGGGGATTTAACCCATGCATGCTGTTGTTCTTCTGTTTTAAATTACGATCACATTTGTTGACTAGGTGTGTGAGGAGCACACACGTTTCCACGTGGAGGTCAGAGGACAACTTGTAAGAATTGGCTCTCTCCTTCTGCCACGTGGGTCCTGTGTTGTGGACTCTAGAAGGCAGGTGTGACATCAGTCGTTTTCCCACGGAGTCATCCCACCAGCTTGTTTTGCTTTTGGAGAGCGGTCTCATTTTAAACCAGGCTGGCTTTAAAATCCAGCGCTGGGATCGCAGCCTTTGCTGCCGCCCTCGGCATCTGACATGCCTTTGAGGTTAGATTCATAGACCCCTGCCATGTACTCTTCGTCTGAGATCATCTTGGTCATGGTGTGTTCCCCTCAGCATATCATACAGGAAGGATGTCAGCAGCTCGTTGTTCATTATTGGCGGTCAGACCTATCTGCAGGTCAAGACGCCATCTGATCTCCCCACCACAGTTACCATTATTGTTTTCCCCCCCACTTAAGACAGCTTAATATTCTGTCTGTGTATTAGGCAGGAAACGGATTTAGCTCATTATGTTTTAGTTACATGCTAAAACTGCACATTTAAAACAGCTTACACTGGTGTTTGTTTGTTTTAAGTAATGATACATGTTTAAGGCTCTCATAATTGCTCACTCCCGTTGTCAACTTCTCTGAGCTGTAAGCTTCCGTTATGCAGAAGCTGTGGCTTGTGAGACACTGCTGTACCTTCTCCTTTAGGCCTCCTCAGAGAAACAGCGCACAAAATAACAGTTAAACATGGCCTTTCTTACGAGCGGTCTGGCACCTCGGCTGGATGAAATTGAGAGGCATTTTAAAGCATTTGGGGAATGGGCGGATGACTTGGTGTATCAAATACTTGCTGTGTAAGCATGAGGACCTGAGTTTGGAACATCAGCACCCATGCAAAAAACAAGGTGGAGAACAAGTGGGAGGGTATTTGGTATCAGCCTCTGACCGTTACATGTGCACACATGGATGTGCAAACCCATGCACAGAAGCACACATCACAGACACTCACACACATCCACACACACAAAGCAATGGGCCCAACCCTAACATTTGTACAGTTAAGAAAATCAAGCTTTAAGGAGGGAAATATGACTTTTCTAAGGTCACACAGTAAAGCTAATCTTACCAACTCTTTATAAGATCCACTTAGTAGATCATAAACATCAAGTTTTTGTTTTTGAAAATCTGGATACTTATTATACAGCATGGTATAAATCCTGTTTTGAAAAACTGATTATAATTATATGTCTGTGAATGCATATTCTCTCCTCTACTATAAAACGCATTTCTCATTTAATTTAATGGTAAAAATATTTAAAATAATAGAAGCAATTTTATCATTGGTTCTTAGAACCACTTCCCCCTAAACCGTGATCATCCTCCCCAACTGTTGCTCTGTAAACTTTAGCCTGCGAACATGTAAAGGCTGAAACATGCTTTCTGATTTAGCAGGTCCTGAGGATGCACACAGTTGAGACAGAACCCAGGTGAGAGGTAACAGGGTGTGGAGCCTGACATCTGTACACTCCCTCGGAAGGTAGAGATGAGCCTATGGCCTCTCAGCTGTGTCTGCACAACAGGACGATGACATCAGGATAGATAGATGCGTGGACTGACACATAGATAAATACATCAGCCCCTTGAATTTGAACAGGGCTCGAAAACGCTCACCCAGAACAATCTTCTACAGAGTTTCAGCCCAGTTCATTGCCAGACAAGTGGCTAATCCTCACAAATCATACGGCAACTGCACGTTTTTGATCTTCACGACAGAATATATATGAGATGTAGGGTAGCAGTCACTCAGTACAGGTTGGTACAACTTCCTCAAAATTAAAGGCAAGAACCAGAATCCACTTTCGTTCCTCAGGGTCATGTGCTCTGAGACTGGAGCTATAGGAGGGATTAGCATCCAGCCAGTTCCTAAGGTCTTGGTCCCAGCATAGCCATCAGCTCACAGGTAACACGACTCACACACACACACACACACACACACACATGCACTAGCAATTTCCCACGGAGATGTGTGTGTCAGTACATACATGTCTATTAGCACTGTAGCCACAGCCCACTTTCTTAAAATTACATGCTTCCAAAGTAGCTTATGCAACATTCACACATCTAAATTGCAGGACTCTCAAAAAAAAATTAAAAGGAAAAAAAAACAAAAACAGTTGCTTGTGTGGAACATGGGCTGAATTCCAGGCTCTGGTGGGAGGAGAGCAGAGAGTGAGGAGGCTAACAGCAAGATTCCATCACCTCTAACTTCCACCGCATGTGGTATATTTAGCTCTGGCCCCGGCACTTTACACAAATAGGTTGTCGCATAAAGTGCAAACAACCCTCTCTTGACAAAGTGACAACGCTGTCTGTGGCGCTGCCTTGCCGGCTTTTTACATTGCAAAGCTCCGTCAAGTGACAAATGAAAGCAGGGCCTCGAAAATGGCAGTGGTCCGGAATGACTGCAGAAACCCTTCCTGCTTTCCTAGGGGCAGCAGAAGGATGGCATTTTGCAATTAATTAAAAAGAAAGTCGGAGACGGTGAGGTTAGATCATTCTCAACTTGACTTTGCCAAATGAACTTGGAAGTTACTGGCACAAAATGGAGATGTGACCTCACAAGCTTCTCCCAATGAGATGTGCTATCTTGTACAAGAACGGCTCCGAGTCCAGATTATGCCAGGCGAGGGTGCAGTAATTATCCGCGCTAGAGATGTCTCCTGCACTGGTGTTGAAACCTTTTGATATGTTTGATAATGCAGCTTTTTTTGTGTGCACACACTGCTTTCTGAAGCTGTCGACATCAGTGTCATGTTCGAATAAAGCTGGGGAGTTTAAAAGGCTGTGTGTTCGCTCTGGCTTTATTTAGCTTGAATAAACATTTCTAGCAGATTTCCTATTCCGTCCTGCTGCATAAACATGGCTGTCTGCTCTTGTCTCTTGCTAAGGACCCTCAGAAAGAGGCCTATCGGCAACAGATATCTAATAGCTGATTAATAAGAAATACAGTTTCTTTTTTGAAAATATTATACTTTGACTACAGAGGGCAAATTCATTACCCATGGATCAAAAGGAGCCAAGACTTTCCACAGTGTTGGGATCCTCGTCTGGCTTCAGCCTGACAGTTAACTCGGAGATGTAAATGATTAAATAAAAGTCCAAAGTCGCCCAAGCCTACATAAGGTAAAACTCAAAGCCTAGAAACATCAAATAAAATAAGAAAAATTCATAGGACTTTCAAACTCAAAAGGATATGGAGGAGTATGGGTGCATTTTGGAGAGTGTGATGTCAAGTGACATGTCCCTTAACTGCTGGTGTCTGTCAGAACTTGACTCAACCTCCTTCTGCGTCTCTGATAGAGAAGACATTTCTGAGATAAGGAGACAGGCATTTGTCACTGAGCTATGACATGCCAGATGTGGCCAAATAAAAACACCCATATTCTTGGCCCCAAGAAGTGCATTTGAGGGTGTGTGTTTCCTCTCTCGGAGTACAGTGAGCGCTGGTGTTACCTAACACAGATTTTCTTGAAAGCATGGCTCTTCCGTCATGTCTTTGGAAACAAAAAGGCCAGTCCCACAACAGACTTCAGGCAGAACTCACTGTGCCCATGTTGGAAGGAGCTCATGATTTTGTACTTACTGTCTTCGCTAACTACTTAATATTAGTGCTGTTCTGAGGTAATAAATCTCATCTTTGGAAACCACTGTGTTATTAGGAAGTCAAAGACAGTAAAATGGAGAGAGAGACAGAGACAGAGAGAGGGAAGGACGGAAGCAGACAGACTGACCAATTCACCCGAGACATCCAACAGAGACACTGGAACGGGGGCCATCTTTGCATTATGCAATATCCTGTCACAACCCCTGACCCATGGCTTTGTTGGATGTAGTAATACGCAGTTCTCAGTTTTTCTGTTTTGGAGCCGTTTGTTAAGTGATAGAACACACAAAAAAGGATACTCCTGTAGATTTTGCATGTATCTAGTCACCTGCAACCAAAAAGGGAGTTCACGATGACATTGTGTTTCTACCATCTCTGGAAACCTCCAATGGAGGCCCATTCTTAATCAAAGCACCCTTAACAAATCCCCATGCCATGTACCACCCACAGGTAACTATATCCCCAACTTTATCATTGCTAATTAGGCTGGCCAATTCTTGAATTTCATGGGCAGGAAATCTCTTAAATGCTCTCCTCCATGTCCAGCCTCTTCCAATCAGATTCTGTTTTGGAGGTTCGTAAAGTTCCTGGATGTGCAGTCGACGGTGTATGTTCATGGCTGCAAACTGTCCACATACATAAATAACCAATAGCTGTCTGTTCTACTCTTAATGGGAACGTGGGTCACTTCCAGGTTAGGAGACTCATGACTCCAGCTGTTAGGAATATTTTTGGATATTCTTTCATGGCTAAGTACCATCATTTTTCTTAGGGATAGCCTCAGTATGGAATTGCCAGAGTGCAGGGGCAGGGGGAAGGCATATGTATGAGAAAGCATTCACTCAGTCTCTGACGACTTACTCAACTACTCACCAGGGTTAGGACATAGTTCTGTCTCCCCTGAACCAGACAAGTACTGAGGAACAACCATGCCGCTTGAAGCTGTTTTTGTTTCGTCCTTCCGTATTGACCTTTCCTGACTAAATATGCAATGTTATTGTCTTCAGTGATGTCTACTGTCACCAGCCTGACACTGCTCTTGGGAAAGTCCTATCAGCAAAGTCACCCTCTAGAACAGCATTGTAATAAATATGCAGAAATGTCACTTTTTTTTTCATTAGCCAAAAGGTTTTATATAGCTTAAGGATATGTGGGGTAAGCTAACTATAAAAATAGAAACTTGACAGTGGGGATGTGTGCGTGTGTGTGTCAAAATAATATTAGCCTTTCTGAGTGAGTGGCAGAAAGAACAACCCCACATCCACCCGCTTGAAGCTTATTGATCTGCCTCTTTGCCCGATGCCACCTTTGACAAAGCGCTTTATAAAAACCTGACAGTCTGGATGCCGCAGTGTGTTTATTACTTGATAAACGTCAGTGATAAACCAAGGATTGGCTGGAAATTAGAGCCTTACAGCCTATTCATTAGGCAGTTAGGACTAGTAAATAAGCAAAAAACTGCCAGCGATTAAATCCCAAATGTATGCAGATCAAGGCCTCAGCAGCATACACTACTTCTCATCGAGCTAAATGCATTACAGCCATATGTGTGTGTATGTATATGTGTATATATATATGTATATATAGTCATTGTATGTAATGTGTACGATATTTTTCGCATCACTACAAATGTGCAATGAACCTAGGAAGTTACAATAGTCAAAGATACACTCAAAACAGACAACATCTTTTTCAGAAAGTTTGCCATAGCTCAGGTTCCGTATGACTATTTGTATTTCTAATATATTACTTTATGAGAACACTTGGAAGGACTACAATTACATCTTAAAATAATGTCCATCATTATCTATGGATCATAAATGGTAATGTTTTGGAAAATGTAGCATAAAAGGTTTTTTTGTTTGTTGGTTTGTTTTGTAGCTTTACAGCCTGTCCTGGAACTAGCTCTGTATACCAGGCTGGCCTCGAACTCACAGAGATCAGTCTGCCTCTGCCTCCTGAGTACTGGGACTAAAGGTATGCGCCACCACCACCCGGCAAGATTTTTTAAAAATATCAACTATTTTATATTAACTCACATTCATCTTCTCCTCATAAATATATATATACATATGAATACCCACAAAACAAAATCTAATTAAGAACTTTCAAAACTCAATCCCAGTAGCAATTCAACCCACAAATAAACTTTCCTGAGCTATCCACACCCCCTGAAATGTCCTTTGTAATTTCTATAACTGAGAAGTGATCAAAGAAATAAATATGAAAATGAAGTAGCCTTTCCCAAGTGATTGTTTGGGATCCCTCTGCTCATCAGATTTCTCTATCCTTCACCATTTACTCCTAGAGGTCATGGACTTCTTCAATGGTTATTGTTTATGAATCTAGCAACATGTAGTTTGTATTAAGTAGAATCTCACAAAAAATGCTGCTCAGAAAAGTAGTAACTGATTGGAAGCTTCACCCCAGCCCCTGGCATCCATCCTAAGCCCCCTCCCCTGGGAGTTGCCTTGGTCCAGACTCCACCTCTGGGGAAAGTCAGCCAAGCAGTGACCCTTCCCCAGGGAGGGTCAAAAAAACCCGCCAAGTCCCACAGGCTATGTAGGCTGCCTCCCAGAAAGGCACACATGGTCTCTGGGTTTCACATCGTCTCCCTTCTCTCTCTTCCCCTTACCATGCTTTCCTGGTACCACCCAGGAGTACTGCATTTAATAAACATGGGCATCTTTTAATTTGGTCTAATTAAATTTTTTTGTGTCGGCAGAGAGGCTCGTCTTAAGAAACACACCTAACAGTAACATGATCACTTCCTTATTTGTCGATCTGTATGACAAAGTCACAACTTATAGACTGCCAGGTTTCAGAGGCATTGAACACTAGGGCTGTGAGTTACTGGGCCAAGATTCAATGCAGTATCTAAGAAAATCAAGACCATATGGGCCAGCATGCCTGTTTCTTCCTTTGAAAGTCATGTAAAAGAAGCGGAAGGAAAGTCAAATTCAAGTTCAGATGACTTTATCTTACCCAGAAGAAGCAGCACTGAGTCAAGAGTGTAGGTAACATTAAGATGGAAGCTGCTGGAGAAGTTGCAGGAAAAGGCAGGAGTGGGGGAATCAATGAGAGAAAACATTAAAGCAAATAGAGAAGCAGGACACACCAGACCTTTCAAAGTTCCTGGCCTTCTGAGTCTTGTCCCAAAACATGAACCTCGTTGGAAGGGTTTTGTCCTCTACTGCTGGCTTCCTGGCCGTTTTGATGGGAAGTGGGGTGCATTAGAACACAGTCTGACTCCAAACTCATCTACATTTCAGAAGATCTCTGGGAGTTTCTGCTGGCTGCTGAAATGAGTTAGCATGAATGGAAGGACTTAAGACTGCACAGTTCCTCCCCTCCAGTTCTCTGGGTCAGATATCTATGGTGAGTTTCACGGGTCTGAATTTGAACTGTCCTTCCCTCTGAGCAGTGCTGGGGCTTTGTGCAGTAGTTTCCTCTGAGAGTCAAACATTCTGTCTTGGAGATAGCTGTGTAGCTGTGTGCACAGGATGTTGAAGGGATGATAGTGATACAACAGTGAAGCTCTTGGAGGCACAGAACGTTCCAAAGGGAGGTGAAGAATTCCATCCAGCACGTAGTTCTTTAAGCTCATGAAGCAAACTCATAACCTTCAGGATTCCTTAGGTTTCTTCCACTCCCAGGCTATATAAGCAGTGAGGACCACTCTTTGATGAGCTGAAATTCCTGGTATAGGCTCACATCACCAAGGAAGGAAAGTCAGCCAAGAAAGAATCAAGAGATTCCCCCAAACTGCCTAGAAAAGGCACAGACCAGCTGAGCTGTTTGGAAGATGCTCAGACAGACTGAGCTACTGTGAAGAGACTCCACTGTGGTGAGCTGTCTGCAGGTTTTGCAGTCTGCTCCCATCTGCTGTTACTTGTCACCCATGCTGGGGTGGACTCTGGTGATATAGCTGAGTTCAAGTCATTTCTGCTCCTGTTAGTAACTCTTTGGCCATTATCCTGTAAGTAACCCTAATACAGCTCATTGTTTCCCTAATCTGGTTTTTGGAGGTAAGAATTTTGACTTTGGTTCATTGTTGATTCCCTAGCTTAGGTAAGAAGATATTTGCTCAGGTCTTAACAGGAGTAGTGTCACCCAGCAGGCTTGAAGAGGAGAGGACTGACTTTTATTTCTTCCTCGGCCTTTAGCGGTTGTCTGTATGTCTTGATTTGAAAGGATTGGTTCCCCCACCCCACCCCCCACCCCTTAGCTTCAAAGACTTCCATCCCTTGATTCTGGTTTCACTGGCTTCTTTCCAACTGCCTCCTGCCTCCCTCTTGCCAAGATCCCTGTCATTATACCAAACCTCCCAAAGCTCTGGGGAATCATCTCTGGGCCTCAAAATCCTCGACTTACTCACAGCAGACATATGCCCTTTGCCATAGAAGGTAACAGTCAGAGATTCCAGGAATTTGGGCATGAAAACCTGTGGTAGCCACTGTTCTGACCCTCACAAACTCTGAGATTTCTGCTAAGCCTGATCCATTCACTCTACCCCATACTGGAACCAATTCACCACTGGTTACCAGCTAGCATCACAAGAAAACAAACAAACAAACAAAGAGTAAACCAAAAGCATTTGAAAGGTACAGTAACAAGTTCAGCTCATTATGTACACCTGTTTTTTGCTGGAACTGAGAATACATTTTGACAAGGTGGTGTTTCTCAGGGTGGGGGTAGTGAAGCTGGGCAGTTCAGAGATGCTGAAGCACTGTGTAGCTCAGGAAAACTCACTGCCAGTGAAACCGGAGAGTCAGGGCTCAACGCTGAGGTGGAACCAGAGGCTTCTATCAGTTACTAGCGTGGGCAGACCTAGATTTGCCCAAAGATACATGAATCTGCCTTGCAAGTTCTGAGAAAAATACATGGCAAGGATAGCAGCTGGTTCTGTTCCGACAGCTTCAAGGCTACAAAGGGGCTGGCTGACTAAAAAGATGACTCTGAGACCTTCCAGAGAAACTGTGGGAAGAGGGTGCTCTCCTGTCTACTAGGGATGGTGGGAAGAGAATGCTCACCTGTCTACTAGGAATGATGGGAAGAGGATGCTCTCCTGTCTACTAGGGATGGTGGGAAGAGGGTGCCCACCTGTCTACTAGGAATGATGGGAAGAGGATGCTCTCCTGTTAACTAGGGATGGTGGGAAGAGGATGCTCTCCTGTCTACTAGGGATGGTGGGAAGAGGATGATCTCCTGTCTACTAGGGATGGTGGGAAGAGGGTGCTCTCCTGTCTACTAGGGATGGTGGGAAGAGGGTGCTCACCTGTCTACTAGGAATGATGGGAAGAGGATGCTCTCCTGTCTACTAGGGATGGTGGGAAGAGGGTGCCCACCTGTCTACTAGGAATGATGGGAAGAGGATGCTCTCCTGTTAACTAGGGATGGTGGGAAGAGGATGCTCTCCTGTCTACTAGGGATGGTGGGAAGAGGATGATCTCCTGTCTACTAGGGATGGTGGGAAGAGGGTGCTCTCCTGTCTACTAGGGATGGTGGGAAGAGGGTGCTCACCTGTCTACTAGGAATGATGGGAAGAGGATGCTCTCCTGTCTACTAGGAATGATGGGAAGAGGATGCTCTCCTGTCTACTAGGGATGGTGGGAAGAGGATGCTCTCCTGTCTACTAGGGATGGTGGGAAGAGGGTGCTCACCTGTCTACTAGGAATGATGGGAAGAGGATGCTCTCCTGTCTACTAGGAATGGTGGGAAGAGGATGCTCTCCTGTTTACTAGGGATGGTGCTGGTATTGTCTGAAGTTGAGTGGCTGACCTTGGCTACTAAAGATTCCCAATTCTAAGGAAGAATTCACGTTTCCTTCCATACACAAAAGATGAGTAGATACTCACATGACATAAGGTTTCATGAGGAAAAAACTAAAACAATGATTTGGTTAATTTAATAGAGGAGTCACCGAGGCTCACTAGCAAAACCTCAGTGGCATCTGTGTGATAACTACACTTCAATGTCCCCGACATGTGGTCTTTTCCAAGGAAATGTTTGAATATATCACCAAACCATGCATCTTAAACTAGCTAAATTTCCAAAATCTGGAGACATTCATCCAAATGTTTTCACATTTTAAAAAGGTTGTGAGAATTTTTCCATCTTTTTATTTTTTTTTCACATACAGAGATAAAATTACAGTGTGAGGATTCCCTTTTAATTTAATTCTGTTTAATTTTGTGTAAAAGTCTAGAAGGCAAGCTTAGTGAAACCAAAGAGGTGAGTGTGTGGCTGTGTAGGATCACAGGAGCGCTGATGAGATGGGACTGCAAGCAAGAGAATGTTCTCAGGACAAAACCTCAATGCAATACTTAAGTGCCACAGGTAACCAAAGAACCAATAACAAATTGTCAAATAAAATAAAATAAAAAAGTTAAGTGGAGAGGGGAAAAATCAAGATTTTTAATTAGATAATTATCGATAATTAGGAAGCTGTGTAACAGATGAAGCACCCCACTCTCTACAATATCATTTATACTGGCTTCCTTTCAACTCTTTCTGATAAGGTCTCACTTTATAACAAGCCCAGGCTACCCTGGAACTCACCAAGTAGCCCAGGCTGGCCTGGATCTTGTATCAGTTCTCTTAACAACTATACCAAGTGGTAGGATACAGGTGTTCCCACCACTCCCAGAAATTTTAATTCAGACATGAATCCTTGTCTACGCACTAGATCAGTGAGAAACAACATGACCTGCACAGTACATTTGATTTGGTTGACAATTATCCTCCTGGTATCAATTTCAGGCATTCATATAAATCTTAAGATAATAATGAACATATTGACCTAAAAACACCCAATCAACTTTTTAAAAAGATTTTTATAAAACACGTGGCATAATTTATTTAAAATTAAAGCTAACTTAAAAAGAAAGATGGATAATTATAATTAGGAAGCTATAAATTTGAAATGGGGAAATATATTAATATTTCAATCTTCCTGATAATTCTTTTAAATTACCCAATATTTTCATATGAGCAAATATTGCCTCAAGGACTCAATTGAAACCCCATCGTAATGATCACCATTTAACGAATTTATTAAATAAAACATTTTCAATTACAGAGCAAATCTAATGAGATGGCAGGATAAAAGCAGAGCGACAAATTTGGGTGAGAACGAGGCAAATGATAAACGGCCTCTGAACTTCCTGTCTGTGTGACCAAGGACACTCAGAGTGTGTTTGCTTTAGTCTTTTTGGTAAGCCTGGAGTTTTCTGGGCGCTCGTACTCTGGGAAAGCTCCATGAGAGGAGGGGACAACTCAGACCTGAGTTATTCTTGCAGCAACCTGGAGGATTAGCCTGCTTTAGAGGTGAGGAGTCCGGTGTTGGGAGATTAAAACCATAGCACAAGGTCAGAAAAGAGGCAGAGTCATCCTGAAACTCATGCAGGACTATAGGCAAACCATACAAATATGTAGCTGGCAAGCAATATTTACAGCTATGGACTACTGGGTATTGGGTAGTTGAACCCAAGGCTTTGCACAAATTAGGCAGCTACTTTTACAGTAATCCACATCTCCCAGTCAAATGACCCACACTGGAGCACCAGACTGAACTCCCAATGTCCCAATGAGGAGCAGAAGAAGGGAGAACATGAGCAAGGAAGTCAGGACCACGAGGGGTGCACCCACCCACTGAGACAGTGGGGCTGATCTATTGAGAGCTCACCAAGGCCAACTGGACTGTGACTGAAAAAGCATGGGATAAAACCGGACTCTCTGAACATGGCGGACAATAAGGGCTGATGAGAAGCAAAGGACAATGACAAGGGGTTTTGATCCTACTTCATGTTCTGGCTTTGTGGGAGCCTAACCGGTTTGGATGTTCACCTTCCTAGACCTGGATGGAGGGGGAGGACCTTGGATTTTCCACAGGGCAGGGAACCCTGACTGCTCTTTGGACTGGAGAGGGAGGGGGAGAGGAGTGGGGGGAGGGGGAAAGGGGCGGGATGAGGGGGAGGGAAATGGGAGCCTGGGAGGAGGCGGAAATTTTTTTTTCTTTTCAAAAAAAAAAAAAACTAAAAGGGACTTCTGTCTTGGCTGGTTCAAGATGTTATTGCAAAATATCTTTCACTGAATAACTTAGTATAAACAATAGAAATGAATAAATCAGTTCTGGGGGTTGGAAAGTACAAGGTCAGACAGCGGCAGGTGCAGTACCTGGGAAAGCCTTGTTCTCTGCCTCTTTCCCCCATGGAAGGCAATACAGCCCTTTTGAACATCTTTGTAAAGTAGACGATTCTATTTGTAATAGCCAAAGCTCCTGTCACTTAACCCTCTCTCAAAAGGCCCTGCCACTGACTCTCATGGTGGATATCAGCTTGATGAAATGAATTTTCTTAGAACATAAAAATAACACTATCCAATAAATGTCACTACTTTTCAACCTAGATTCAGATCAGATCAGAATTAAAAAGCGCGCGCGCGCGCGCGCGTGTGTGTGTGTGTGTGTGTGTGTGTGTGTGTGTGTGAGAGAGAGAGAGAGAGAGAGAGAGAGAGAGAGAGCTCATTCAGGCAGGGAATGCACAGGCGTGCACTGTGGAGGAGGGGACTGTTATCAGCTATCTTCCTCAGTCAGTTTCTACTTTGTTTTTTTATATGTTCATAGCAGTCAGCTAATTACATTTAATTTTTCATTGTATTTGTATGAATATTTTGCCTGCATGTATGTATGCATACCAGGCACATGTCTGGTCCCCATGGAAACCAAAAGAGAGCATCAGAACCCCTGGAACTAGAGTTAGAGATGGTTGTGAGCTGCCGTGTAGGTGTTGGGAATAGAACCTAGGTCCTCTGGAAGAGCAGCCACTGCCCTCGAACATCATCTCTCCATTGAGCAATCTCTCTAGCCCCTCTACCTTATATGTTGAGCTCCACTGAACCTAGTCCTGACCAACTCAGTTGTACTAGTTGGCTACTAACTCTCAGGAATCTTCTCCCTCCACTTCCTCAGTTCAGAGATTATAGGTGTGTGCAAAGGCAGCTGGCTTCCTATAGGTGTTCCAGGATCCTCTATCAGGCCCTCAAGCTTGCACGGTTATTCTTTCCTGACATAGCCAGCTCTTCACCGGAAATTCACTGCTGTTGTTTGTCTGGTTTTCCTGCCTGTCTTCCTGCCTGTTTTCCTTCCTTCCTTCCTTCCTTCCTTCCTTCCTTCCTTCCTTCCTTCCTTCCTTCCTTCCTTCCTCCCTCCCTCCCTCCCTCCCTTCCTCCCTCCCTCCCTCCCTCCCTCCCTCCCTCCCTCCCTCCCTTCCTCCCTCTCTCTCTCTCTCCCTTTCATCGTTCTTTTCTTTCCAGCTTTATGAATGGAAATCTTGCTATGTAACCTAAGCTGGTTTCCAAGTTATAATCCTCCTACTTCACCATCCCAAATGCTAGGACTCCATGTATTCATCTATGTGCAGATTCCTACAAATTCTTTTTACTGATTTTCCTTTTTTCTTTGCTTGTTTGGTTTTTTTTTTTTAAAGATTTTATTGGTTCTAGCATAGCAGTAATTAGGTTGCCCACCCGTGGTGAAGAAATCTTGGTGTTTGTATTTCAAGAGCCCCTTGAGAACATTACTATGGAAATATATTTATTAACTACAGCACTTTAGAGATACCTGTGATGCGTGGACCCCCTACAAAGTTAAGGTACATTCCCACATGTCACCTTGTGTGGCATCTTCTCAACAAGGGTCACGAAGAAAGACCAACTGTCACGAAGAAAGGCTGGTAATTATGTCAAACTAAGGTTTAAGCCAACAGACACAACAGAACAATTAACATCCTGACCTTGTGGGCCAATTCAAACATTACATTACCTAACCCTTCTGTTTTATTCATAATAAGTCTAAGGGCAGATAACAGTGAGTGTTCCAAGACTGCACAATCTGCAAATAAGAGCAAAGAAGAAGACTTTGGCTCCTGTACTCCTGACACAATACCCACTCAGCCTGCTTCTCACTTGGAAGCCAGCAGGTTTACGCTAAGCCTAGGTTGGTGGTGAGGGGGAGACTATTAAATAAAACCACATGGTCATGAGACCTCAACCCCAGCAATTTGCATTGCAATTGATACAGAAGTAACAGAAGGGAAAGGGATATTTTTGTCCCATTCATCGGCACTATATAAAAACAGCAACCACTGCTCAACATGATTGAGACAAGGTGGCCTACATCACGACCCTTCAAGTTATAAAGGAATAAAATGTATCGCTGGAATATTCTTTATCCGTCAAACATGGAATTAAAGTGAGCAAATAGCCTGGCAACAAAGATGTGTAAGAAACTCAAGATTCAATATTGGTGACTGAATTGAATTTTTTTTGATGGAGAAGAACATGTCCCCATCCTTTCTCACATCTCCAGCTTCAGAAAGATCCTAAATGTGAAAAGCATATGAAATATCCTCAAAGCCTAGGGTTAGTCTTCCTGTCCTCTCCCATCTACCTCCTTAGAGCCAGCAGGGGCAATGGTCACTCAAGGTTCATGCATACCCAACCGTTTGACATCCTACCCAACCGTTTGACATCTGCCCACCTGCCCACAGCTGTCATTGTTTCCATTCTGCCCATTGCACAGACAACTGGAGAATGAGAATTCGGGAGGAGAAGAGTATTTCGGTCTGCTCTGAGTGCTTCTCCAGAGCACCGCACATCCAGGTTAACTTCTTAAAGAGAGTTCCACAAATCAAGGAACCCATGGAGCAGGGAAAAAAGAAGTTTCTCTGGGTCATTTGACCTGTCCTATGTCACACTGCAGAGTGAAAACAAGGCTAGGTCACGCTGAGGTCTCCAGATGGCACAGAAGGAGCTGGGCTCACAGGCTGCAGCAATTTCCTCCTCCAAAGTACGAGCTCATAAGCCACAGTCGCCTGCTTATTGCTTCAGCTTACCAGAAGCTGTTTCAATTGAAAAGGAAACAGTTCACTTCCACCACACCGGAAAACCCTCAGTACCTTCTACAGATGGTTAACCTTGTTAACCTTGAAACAGAACAGAAGCTTAAAGCCTGTTGCAAGGTCTCTGCCTGAGGTGCTGAGCCTGGGGCCAGCAAACTGGTTGTTAGGAGGGAGATTAGGAACAAAGGTGATTAAAAAAAAAAAAGACAAAAACAAAAAACCTCCCCCCTGGCTAATGAGAAGGGCTCAAAGAAGTATCTAGAAGGAACCTAAGCTGGCCAGAAAGGCCAATATTCACAGCTTCACACAAAGTGCTTTGAGACATAGAAATTTGGTTCGCATGGAATCATACCAACAAGAACCCCAATGATGACACTAATAAGTAAAAACTCTTTTATCAGGCCAAGCTAGCGTCCATGTATACACATTTATAAACTACACGCTCATGTAGCCCTCAATGAGCCTTGTGAGACAATCTGCCCTTTCTCCTCCAAGGATGGAGTTAAAAAAAAATCCATTTTTCAAAAAAACTAAGAAAACCACTTAAGCTCTTTTCGGTGGGTGCCGACACTCTTACTTAATAAAGACCTTCAACCATGCCAGTCAACTGATTTAAGCCTTTCCCCCTTTCTCCTTGAATGCAAATCATTCCTGAAGTGATTGCATGCCCAAGAACATGCTAGATATTTATGGACCGGCTCCATGAAAGGTCATATAGAGGTGACTGGATTATTTCTACTGTGTTAATATGTCTCTCTGATTTTTATCCCCAATGCTTACTGAATTTCAGGCTGACACTTCATGGCAAGAGAAATGGGCTGACCCACAGTTTTCTCATATAAGGTATCGCAGAGGAGAAAGGAAGAAAACCCCACTCACTCTCAGAATGCAGAACTGGGAAGGCATGTAACATATTTCACAATTACATTTTATTGCATTCTATTAAGTGGCCAGAGGGTTTTCACAGAGCAAAGAAGATCTCAAATTAAATTACTATTATTAAACCCCTTAAGCCTCATAGTGAGTTTATGTTACTGGAAACTTTTGATAAATTAAATAACATACAGTGTATAAGTATTAGATAAAATCTGATATATTTAAAATGGCTTCCTCACACATCTATAACCACAATATAACACTTGAAATTTCTTAGATACATGTTTTTTCTGCAGTGAGAATATTTTATTTAAATTCATTCTTGTAGAAATCTCGTTAATGAGATCTGTGCAGCAATAATCTAGCATATAGAAATGCCTCGAGATGTTTTTTTTTTCTCTCAAATTTCTTCTCTAAAGTAATTCTGTTGCTAAAAATGTATTTTTATTTTGAATCTAATAGAGGTTTTGGTGAATAACATAATAATGTGGATACGAGGCTAAATCTCTGCAGTAAAAGAAATTTTAAATGCAAAATACCTCGGCAACAAAGAGATTAACAATACAGACTCAAACTGTACTAGACTTCTCTGTAGAAAATTGGATCCGTGCCCTGTGCTCTCTAAGCAAGGCATTTACTGCATGGAAAGAGAAGGGGCAGAATTGCTCTCCCCTGATGACCAGGTTAGGCTTCCCTTGAATGTACTTACATTTGGGACCATGTAATAGCTCTTGAAATGTTTCCAAATGTATGCAATTACCAGCCCCATGAGAGTACAGTTCTACTTAGATTTTGTAATCAATGGGGAGCCACAGGCAAATATGATCGAAGGCCACTTCCTATCACTGATAAAATACAGATGAGAACCCGACCCTGAGCTACCAATAAATTGAGCCAAGTGCAAACCGTATACACACCTCACCATAAATACTTCACAATAAGTGATGTTTACAAAATTCACAACTTTCTTTAATAGAAAAGTCTGCCCTGCCCAGAATTATCTGTATTAGTGACCACTGAGTGAATAAAGTATACTTGTATATTGCGACCTACTCCCGCCTTTGGGGAAAACACTTTCTTGATCAGATTTTTTGCCAATTTGATACAACCCAGAACTACCTGGGAAGAAGGACCCTCAATTGATGACTGCCTTAATGAAACTGGCCTGGGGTGATGGGCTAAGTGTGACCTGTGCTGATGTCCATAGGCAATATTTTCATTGTTAATTGATATATGGACCCTATCACCTTGCAGGTGGTACTATTCCTAGACCTGGGCTGTAAAAGAAAGCTGTCCCAGTGAGCCAGGGAGGCAGCCAATAAACAGAGTGAGTGCTTGCATGCTTCTTGCCTGACTTCCCTCAGTGTGGTAAGCCACACAAACCTTTTCCTCTCCAACTTGCTATTGGGCATGGCATTTGTCCAAGCGTCAGAGATAAAAATCAGACCAATAACAATGTAAGACATGTTCCTGAAAGAATCATGTGACAAGGCTGTTTCCTCTGGCTTTCTATTACAGAAGGGGAAAGAAGAAGGAGGAGGTGGTGGTAGAAGAGAAGGAGAAGGAGGAGGAGGAGGAGGAGGAGGAGGAGGAGGAGGAGGAGGAGGAGGAGGAGGAGGAGGAGGAGGAGGAGGAGGAGAAGGAGAAGGAGAAGAAGAAGAAGAAGAAGAAGAAGAAGAAGAAGAAGAAGAAGAAGAAGAAGAAGAAGAAGAAGAAGAAGAAGAAGAGGCCTACATTTTAGATTTTTTCAGATTATACTTCAGTAAACTCTGGCAATGTCAATTACATGAATTAAAGGAGACTGGAGGTCACGAAAGAGACATGGACGAACATGGAGGTAGACAGAAGGCTTTCTTATGTGGGCGCTTTCCAGAAACCCCCCACCTACAGTGTTTCCCGTGCGTCTTCCTTGAGTTATTTTTCTCCCTAGACTTTACCACTCTGTGAGGCAGTGCATGTTTTCTATTTGGTCTTCTTTATGACGTTCTCTCTCCGCTGGAGGAAAAGTGTCCCACAAAGGTGGTGAGGATGCTTGTTCACTGCTGGGTCCCAGCCATGGATAATGGATGGTCCCCACCTTATTTGCCAATATCCTTCCAGGATCCAGTCCAAGGGTCTGCCGCCTTTATCGGCAAGGTGTCACACAATGGATAGTGTAGGTTTTGTAAGCCACACAATCTCTATTTCAGCTATTTAACTCTGACACCGGAGGGGTTAGAACAACTATGGACAATATGTAAGTGAAGAGCTATGGCTGTATTTCAGCTAAGCTCTATTTCCAAACAAAGCAGAGGACCATATCAGGTCCAGGAACGGAATTGTTAAACTTGATCTAAACGATGCCCTGCTTATGGCCAGTACTAAATAAATATTTAATATTAGGAAGGGGTATGATATCTTGAACCAGCCAGCTCTCATATTTCCCACTCTGGAACACTCTCCAGTTGCCTTCCTGTAACAGATATGCAGTCATTCTGCAGAGTGGATGAAGAAGCACCGTTTCCCTGAATGACTAAAGGAGAGTCTGGTACAGGTGGACTAAATTTCATTTAAGTATATTCAATGTGCATTTATCATGTGGTGAAACCCGAATACTACAGAAAAGCAATTTGATTCTGCTTCAGTAGGGAGGGAATTTGTACACCAACTTCTGCAAAAGCCAGGGCCCTTCGACTATGGGTTTCTTTAAAATACAGATACTTGGGTCTTACTTTTGAGATCATGGAGGTTACAGTTAAATAATATGTAATTTTAAAGCATATCCAAGTTTATGACCAACTGCTGTGTGCTGGCTCAAAAGCCAATCAGATTGTATTAGGGTCTCAGAGGAAATTCAGCTCAATGCAGATGGTTCCGAAGAAGAGAATGTAAAAGAGGAATTTATTTACAGAGGTTCTCACAACAGGAAGCAACATGAAATGAATCAGGGAGCAACATCAGGAAGGTATGGTGCCCCAGGTCTCCCTCGAAGGTTGGGGGTGGGGGCTCTAAGGTACAGTGACCAGTAAGGGCCTGTGCAGAGAGCAGTGGCTCCTAAGTCACTGCAGAGAAGGGAAGGGGTGGAGAGGAGAGAAACTCCTATTGCTCTGCTTGAATTCTCTAATTTCCATTCTAGACCCCATGGTACTCAACTCAACATCCAAGAAGATATGGGCAATACAGTCCATGGGGCAGGAAAGGGAAGTAACCAATGTGAGCAAGGCAGGAAGGAGTAAAGAGAAGGAGGCTGGTGATGGTGGCCAGGAAGGAAGCCAAGCACATTTGCTGTTAATCCTGATGACCTGAGCACAGTCCTCAGGACCCAGATGGCGGAAGGAGCTGATAGATTCCAACCAGTTTCCATACCCATGGCTTGGCACATGTACACACACACACACACACACACACACACACACACACACACACACAGATTACATGCTGTAAAACTTAAAAGTTTGACAGGAGAAACCCAGTCTGCCCAGTCTGGCTATTTAAGTACAAAAAGTTTAGGCAGAGGTTCCAGAGAAGATCACAGAAAGTCCCACGGGTCACATCACCTCATGTGGCACCCACACACCAGGCAGGACCCACACCAGACCAAAGTTGTGTTGCAATTTCTGCCAAGGCTTTTTACAGGGGCAGTTTTCCACACTCAGGCAACAGTTTTAAATGTTCTAATGGTGCTAGTATTACCCACAGAACCGCAGAAATAAATGGAAAACAGACTCTTTAATTTTCAAATTATAAGGTAACACGTTGACAAAAAAAATGTCGTGCGATTAGTCAATTCGGGACCTCAGAGCACAATAGAAGAATCCATCTGTTATCTGCTTGCCATAATTCTTTCATCCCATCAACTTTAAAAACAACCCAGGAAAATTACTGTCCCTTAGTATAAAGCCTTTTGAATTTCATATGCATTTAATTAGTGGAGTGCCAGCTCAAGAACAAGAATGATGACAAATTAGAAGAATACATTGTTCAGTGTGCAGCACTGGCATTTTGGGCACCTACTTATATACACAAGTTTTGTACATTTTTTTTCTTTTAGTTTTGCTAGCCATTTTAGTATTCACTCTCAGTGTTTGTTGGGTAGGGCATCGTTCCGTGGCCGGGGATTCTAGCCATTAGTTTGTAAAAAAAAAAAAAAGCCAAAGCAGCCTCTCGCCGCCTCCATCATGACTGAGAAATTCTAACATGGGCATATTTATGGGCAAAAAGAAAAGCAAACAGTGGAATTGATTTCTGCTCAGCCTAACTGGGGTACAAACCAGAGTCGTGAGCTCAGCCTAGCTGCTGGTACCCCAGACCTCTCTTTCTAACTATGCAACAACTAGAAGGCTGGGGATTGGCTTTGGATGCAGAGGATGTTAGGTGGGTAGCCAGCTGCAGAAGGCACAGCACCTTGGTAGTTTCTGCATTTCTGACTTTGCTCAATAGAGTCTCTGAGCAAAAGCAACCATTTGTTTTAAAGAACTGCTCCTCTTTATGACCTAACTCCACCCTAACTCTCAAACATTGCTTGTTCCTACACACACACACACAATTTGAATCACTCAGAGTACGAGATAGACTCACACTTTAGAATTGCTAGTGAACAATGTTTGTCTTATAAACATTAGCATTCTATATGATAAACAGGAGTAGTGACTATGGACAAGGCACAACAGGGAAAGTCATGAATTCATTTCATTAGAGAATAAAATCTTTAAACCTACTGTCCAAACAATTACTTACAGCTGGGTGCTATAAGCTACCATATTGGGTACCGGTTCTATTGCTATAATTGAGGCATTTATCCAGCATGGCTTTTGAATAGAGGTACTATCCCCATTTCCAGGTCTTCTTGATAATTCTTTCTGTGGTTTACAAACAGCGGGGCTCCTACTTTCCTCAGAAATTCTAAGCACATCGCTCAGACTGACAGAGCAAGTATTCCACACAATTGGTTCCCTTGGGGGTCAAGACAGAGATGCTCGATCAGGACTCAAACGGGTCATAAACCCTTCATGGATCTCTCTCAAGTGGGTGGTGATGGCTCCCTAGGGCCTCTCATCATTTGCTGCGACAGTCAGGCACTTGTCATTATAGACAAACACTCTGTCAGTCTTAGAAACTCATCCAGTTGACTTTTACAGCAACCAATGGAGAGAGAGAGGAGAGAGGCAGTGGTATATAGAAGCACAAAGAGAAAAATTAGACATGCGTGCCCGCCCAGGCATGACTGCTTACTGCATACTGCATTTCTACATCTGCACATTCAGCTCCACAGCAAAGCTCAGGAACTGTTTATCTGCCATGAAGGTAGGCATCCAAATCCTCCTGGGACTGTATATATATTATAAGAGTTCTAAAACACCAAATCCACTGCTGGGATTTATCCTAAGGAAATAATTGGACAAGTGCCTAAAAGATGTATGTACCAGGTTTGTGTGCCGCTGTGTTCTTTACAGAAGCAAAGGATTGGAAACGCATTGATAGCAATCTTGATTTAGTAGTCCACAGAGCTGCAGTGCACATTCTTAGACCTGATACAATGATGTCTTGCAACTATGTATGTCTTTGGGCTAAAGAAACACTGTATGTAGGAGGTCTTTTTGTCTTTGTGTTGCTTTCATTGGTTAATAAAGAAACTGCTTTGGGCCCTTTATAAGGCAAAACTTTGGTAGGCGAGGAAAATTAAATGAAATGCTGGAAGGAAGAAGACAGAGTCAGAGAGAGATGCCATGGATCCACCGGAGACAGACACTGGGAATTTTACCCGGTAAGCAACTGCCACGTGACGCTACACAGATTAATAGAAATAGGTTAAATTAAGATATAAGAATTAGCCAATAAGAAACTAGAACTAACGGGCCAAGCAGTGTTTTAATTAATACAGTTTCTGTGTAGTTATTTTGGGGCTAAGCTAGCTGGGCGGCTGGTACAAACAAGTGGCCCCTCCTTGCAACCAAACACCATGGGCCACACTGCCTTGAAGAACAGACAAGATTGTTGGTATTTAAGCTGAAGATCACAGACCCAGTCTTGTTCACATTGGCTGTCCACTGGACAGCCAGATTTCATCTTCCGGTGTGTGGATGTGACCGCAACTTGTTCTGCTTTAAAAATCCGCCAGACTTTCTATTCCCATGAGGTGCCTCTGGACTTCTCAGCATGCATCTGAAGGAGCTAGAAGATCCTAAGTTCAACTCATCCACAGCCACAGATCCCATTGCCTACGTGGTGCCCATGACACCCTGGAAGCCACGGGTGACAGACTGAACCGCTTTGGGCCTATCCACATGCTGCTCATTCGTCTTGCCTAGCATTTCCTCCTTTACTGACTGGCCAGAGTGGCTGGCTGCCAGTTGTCTTCTCCAATTTCTCTTTCCTTCCATAGGCAAAGCCCACCCATGCAAGTGGGCATCGTGAGTTCCACATTCCTTGGCCTTTTACACCTTCTGCTCTAAACAGCTGCATCCATATCTGTCTCCCCCACAATCATGCTAAACTCTTACGATGAGGGACACAGGCACATCCGTGTTTCAGGTGAATCAAATCACGAGCAGTTTCCCTGTCCTTCCAATGATGGCTATCTCAGGGGGGCAGGCCTCTGTGGCTTCTTTCTCACTCCCAATTCATGACGACAGAAATATCTCTAAGAGGTATTTTTGCCTACGATTCATGTGAAGTCGAAAGTGCTCTGAGTAGCCTCATCCCTTCTCAGCAGTTCCTCATGCTACAAACACAAACATGGGTAATAGTTCCAAGAAGGAAACCCAAAGCAGAGCAGCTGCCACTACATTGTTGTTTTCTTACTGCTTATTGGCTGCTAGGTGCTAGGTACCGTCTGGGCACTTTCTATGTGAGAAATCAACTGGTATCCACACCTGGGCCGGGAAGCAGGTCCCACTGTCACCCATTCTAGAGGTGAGTAGACAGTCTCAGAGAGAGTCATAAGATTATCTGTCGTTTCCAGACTACTAAATGTACTGTCGAAATCTGAATGTGGCCTAGTTGCCACATCCTTTACAAAAGCGATACTGCCAACATTTGCTAGATGGCTGAAGCCGTAGGCCTAGACTAGAGTATCTGGAAAGGAGGGCAATTTGAATGCACGGTATCGTTAGATAAAGAAACTGATGGAGGAAATGCTGAGGGACAAGGCCAGCTAAGACAGAGATTGATGAAGCCAAACTGAACAGGCACACTGCTCTCCCCAGAAGATGATGTGAACTAGTTTGAATGGCTACACTACTCAGTATATAAAAACAAAAGGCCAGCATGGACACCGATGTACACTTCCTGTATGATCTTCCCACTGATTTTAGACTACTGGACAATGTCTAACTGAAATGGACAATCAGCACAAACTCTATGAAGGAGATATTTCATTTTTTAACAATATAATACTTCACAGATCCAAACTCCACTTCTCTAAGCCATTCTTTGATTCTCCGACACAACCAAGAATTTGCTCACCACAGATGATGGTGACAGAAATAAAGTTAGGGAAGCGGAATTCGATCACAGCCAACCCACCAGAGTGTTTTTACCCTTCCTTAGCTCAGAACCTGTTCTGGCCGACAGTATGTCTGCTCCTAGACATCATTTAACAAAAGACTTCAGAAACTTTAGGAACAATTTATTTAAAGAAAACTCCATTTCCAGGATCCTATGACTGTGTTCCAAGGTAATAAAATATAAATGAGAATAAAGAACAAGCTAATAAACTGAATTGAAGGCTGCATTTCACTAACAAGGTTTGGGAGCCATTTGCGAGCCACGCGGATCTCACTCTCATGACTTAGAACATCAGTTGAATTACTTAACAGAAATGAAAGCTCATATTGCTTCTGTTATCCGATATAGATGCTTTTTGGAGCTGAACAATGTGACATTTGCTTTAGGGCACTTGTATCTAATCAATACGTAATGCTAAATGTGATTTAAAATCAATTTAATTGTACTCTTACTCTCCCATGAGTCAAGAGGGGGAAACAAAGGTATCATTTGAGATATAAACCATTCAGCTATTTCCCAAAGAAACCATGCATTCCTTGTTCCTAATGGAGTCCAAGAAGGATATACATTTAGCTTATACTAGAAATTTTTAGGATGGAATATTGCCGAAATAGCTCATATAATCTCTTCGAATAAAAGAATAGCTCCTTTATTTCCAACCAATTTAACTGTTAAAGCTTCTTTGCTTGTTATAAAATTTCCCCAAATTATGAAAAATTTAAAAAGAAAAAAATGTAACAGACAAAAGATGATAATGTCATGGTTTCATGAATTTTCTGGTGAGTTAAAGGCTAGGTCCATNCTCTATTTCACCCAGAATTCTTCAGATATAAATGCATCTTTTCCATCATCATGGGGCTGTGCAATTTGTCTGAGCCAGTCCTGACTATATACAGTGCAGTGCTTTAGACTCAGAAGTTCCCTTAACATCCATCAACCCAAACACTAATTACTGAGTGCTGATTCTCATCAAGGCTGCATCATTTGTTTTCAAAGACAAACTAGGTTGAGAGATTTTAAAAGAAACAAAATCAGGACGCGAATACCTAGTAAACAATGAAGTCTTCAGAAAGCACATACTATCTGAAGGAATACATACATTTTAAGGGAACCAGTAGGCTGCGCCCAAATTTCGCCCACACTTTAGGTCTTACTTAGAAAACTGTAAGTTGGGCCACCAAGATGGCTCAGGAGAAAAAGGAACTTACTGCCAAGCGTCAAATCTGATGATTTGAATTTGATACCGGGAACTCCCAAGGTGAAAAAAGAAAACCAAATTCCACAAGTTGTACACACACACACACACACACACACACACACACACATACACAAACAGGCACACATGCACACATGCATGCACACAAATAAATAAATGTAAATAGATTGTGCGAGCTGACTGTTGAGGTACTGTAACATGATGGCCTGCTCGTTGGGGGTTTCTGTCCTCCCACCAGGTCCCACAGCTGTTTAGCCCCAAAGAAAACCACACAGAGGTATCCATAAGTTATGAACTTGGCCCATGAACTCAGGCTTCTTATTAACTCTTATAACCTATATAGCCCATTATTCTTATCTATGTTAGCCACATGGCTTTTTCAGCCAGGCAGATCACATCCTCCTTCTTTGGTGTCTGGACAGGACTGCGGAGGAAGCTTCCCTCTTCCCCAAATTCTTCTGTTCTCATTGACCCGCCTCTACTTTCTGTCTGGTTGTCCCACCTATACTTCCTGTCTGGCTACTGGCCAATCATCATTTATTTAAAACATAACTGACAGAATATAGAATTGTCCCGCACCAAGGAACTACCTTGCATGTACTTTTTTCCTGCCAACATGCAAGTGATGGTATGATTATGCTATTCAGGTTTTTATTTGTTTGTTTTTGATTTTTTAAACTGTATTCTAGTGAATATATGAGCAATGAGCTATACAAATTGGACTTGGTATTTTTTTTCTTCTCTTCTTTTGAGGGAGGTCACAGAAGAGAGGGAGGTGGACCTGGGAAGACGGGGGAAGTAAATGTGATCAGGGTGCATTTCTTGAAACTCCCAAATAATCAACAAAAAAAATATTATGTAGAAAATAAAAGAAGTATTAAATCCTTTTTTCTAACAATAACTGAAACCAATCCTAAGCAATATGGCCACACAGAAGTCATATTTTCAAAAGTATGGACTTGACTGGCAGAATTATTAGACAGAGTAAAACCACATTAATGACTGCCAAAACTACTAAGCAGAGTTAATTATACAATAGCTGCTTGGTTTTGAATCCTATGCAGTGTGGCCAGGCATGGTGGCATGCATCTGTAATCCCAGCTGCTTCAGAAGCTGAGGAAGGACCTTGACAATTTGTGAAACCTCATCTCCCAAACCCTCCCCTCTGAACAAATAATAGATGTGTAAAAATTTGAATTTGGGCTTTTAAAATTTGGCTTTAAGAAGAAAATAACAAAATGCAGTTATTCAGAAGATAACAGGAAAATGAGTTTAGTCACATAAGATAATCTATGGCTAATAAAGGAAGAGTGTAGGTCACCAGAAAACAGCAATTTTATGGTTAAAAATATTTGAAAATACATAATGGCAAAAATATTTAAAATGTCTTCAGAAGTTGTCACAACTCATACAACCTAGAATTATGCCAAAAGTCTGGACAAACTTTCAAATGAAACACGAGAGCAATGGATAAACTCCCAGGGTATGACAATTTCTCACTTTTTTGGTAAACAAATCTAGAGATTAAGACACAATTTATTAAATCAGAGAAATATCTAGAATATACACTATGCAATAGCATAATCACTAACTACATGTCACTTATCCTGCCCTTGATAGCTGTTCCAAATCAGATCCCCAAAGCATAAAATGCACCTTGGATTTCAAAGACTCATCACAGTCCAAAAGAATACAAGCTATCTCATTAACTTTTTATATTAACTACATATTAAATATGTTAGATGTAATAGATTGAATACATTAAATTTAATTCCACTTTCTTTTACTTTTTAAATGTGACCTCTGGGAAAGTTGAATTCTATGTGGCTTGTACTCCATTCCTATCTAATAGTTCTGGTGCAGAATTTTTGAAGGATAGTGTTCTTGCCGTTTGAGATAAAATGTTCGAATATATGTTAAATTGCTAATTATACTTTTCTCAATGGAACACACTCACTTTAACCTAGGATATAATCTGACAGATCACACAGAAGATGAGAAAAACATGTACTTTCTGTCATACTGATTGTTTTTCAGATAACAGCAGCTGTTGGCCTGTACAATCAAGAGGCTCTTTTTCCACATATCACCAAGTACTAGCGCTCAATCATGAAAGAAAGAAAATCTCCCTGGGCTTTCACCACATGCTTGACATTGGTGGCAAGCTGTGCTTCACTGTGTACTCTGAGAATCATAACCAAGTCAGCTTGCTTTCTGGCTGACTGCTTGTCACTAGTCCTGAGACAAGGCAAACACAGAGGGCTTGTGTTTGGAGAATTCAGAAGCGAATGAACCAGTTCAGGCCTGGACAAAGTCCTGACCCAAAGGAACTTCCAGACAAGTATTTCTTCTTCTTGGCAGTTACAGAATAGACATATGGTTAGGCTAAAAGAAAAACGGGTTAAAAAGTCAACTGTTAAAGAGGGTTTTGGGGATGACGAGATGGCTTGCAGGCAACATTGCTTACTGCACAAGCCTCATGACCAAAAGTCAAACCCTAAAAACCCACAGAAATACATAAAGAGAAAATCAACTTCACAAAGTTATTCTCAGACTTCCAGATACATATCATGGCAAGAACATATCAGAAAATACCACACACACACACACACACACACACAAGAAAAAAAATGATGATGATAGTGATGAGAAGGAGGAAGAGGAAGAGGAAGAAACTCCATCTTTAGCATAGTTTAGAGATTTCTCAGTGATTGCAAGATCTCATTTGTTAAATTTTGTGCTCAGGGATCAACTTAGCTGTGAAAACTAAATAGATCTCTGCTACCAAGTATGTTTTCCCCAAGTGACACACGCCTAGCAAAATTAAAGGAAGTTAGGAAAAATTAGAAAGTCCCTTTCTCGTTCTCAATTATCACAGTGCACACAGACAGCATTTGGTTGTCATTGCAGAGATTCTGATGGAGAACACTGAATTACAGAATAACAGACAGTAAGTCAGCAACCCAGAGTATGCAGAGACAAGCCCACAGGGTTGAGAAAGATACGTGGGTAAAGTGGAGTTGGAGAGATGAATTCAGAGTACGTTACTCCTTGCAGTTACATTGTGACAAACCAGACATAGGGGTATCTTTATTGGTAGTTTGGTCAATTCCAATGTTAGACTCAGAGGTATAACTAGAAAGTAAAATAACAAACAGATTTCTCTCTTTCTGTCTGTCTGTCTGTCTGTCTCTCTCTTGTGTGTATATTTGTGTGTGTGTATATGCACAAAAGTACATTTGATATTTGTCATAGCCAGCACAAAATGCAGGAAAAATAATTTCTTGTGAATCATACTTTTTCTTTTCCACAACAGGGTGCTATGCCCCATGACATTTACCTTTGACCTACATTCACAAATGAGACAGTGACTCTTTCCTTAACATGTTGTAATGATACTCTGTGCTAGCAAACAGTGGTTTATGAAAGAATAGTAGATAACAATCCATGCATTATCTACTGATTTTCTTACACTGAAGAGATGAAGCCATCCTTGGGACCTAAACAAACCAGTAGTAGTTCAAAGTCTTTCTCTAGACTGTGCAAGACTGGGCTCCGTGGCTTCCTACTTCCTGGCTACATTGGCATATGCTCTGTCAAAATCTCCTCGTTTTCAAAGCTTAACTGAAAGTGAAAAAATTTTTGATGCATATAATTTCTGACTGAAGGAATACTTAATGATGCAATCATAATCCTTGTGTCCCCGGTACTTAGAAGGTCATTTAGTTACTGGTTGCTTTGCTAGGGAATAGGTGTCACACCATAGCCATTTTAGACTCCAACTGTGCCAAGCCTCCTGTCACTTCCTTCAGAGAGCTGAGATGACAAACGCGTGCCTACACAACCAGCTCAATCACCTTTTCTCTGCCACTCTTCACTGTTTAAGAGTGCTATGCACTTTTTGGCCTTGTGTATACAAGCAAGTCTAACTCAAGCATAATATCTCAAAGCTATGGCAATGATGCCACCGACTTCCCTTATCTCTCACAGCTGCTTCCATCGGGGACAAATTGTTACTATTCCCTGTATATAGTCTCTAACAACAAGGGTCTCTGACAAGCCCAGGCTATGATACTGAGAGAAAAATTGATATGAAATAGATATATTAAATTATTGGAGACGGCATGAGATTGATTTCCAAAGGTCTCAGAGATGGAAAAGAACAGGCCATAGGGGTCTACAATGCTGAGACCTCATAGACAAAAACAGTTTGTGTCCCTGGACACTGTACCACCAGATTTGGGACATTGCAAAGGCACTGCAGGCTAGCCCACAGTATGCAATCACACATATTGTCAAGCCCAGGAAATTCCAGTCTGTTAAGGAAAAAAGAAAAATCAAATGCCCAATTTTTCATTTGTAAGACAAGTTTTCAAAATAGTTATTTTCTTCCATTTGCGTAAAGCCCTGGAGAGAAGTGTCATTCCCAAGATGCACCGGGAGGCAGAATGAAATGTATTTTTTGAGAAGTTTAAAAAAGAAAAACATAGACATATGCTGCATTAATAAGGATAATCACAGAACACTCCCAGAATTCCACCACATTCCATCTCCAACAGTACAGACGTTCAACAAACCAATATTATCTAAATCCTTGCCCTAATGTTACACATCGGAAGCCATTAGTGTATGAATTTACCCAAAAAACTGTGTAACCAAAACCTTATCCTCTGTAAGTTATCAAAACATTTAGAAACTCAAATATCCTAAAAATCCAAATACATACAATGTGTTGCTTCTGCCTGGAAATGACAAAAAAAAAAAATCTTCATCACATAATGGTTCCAAAAACGTGGTGATCACATACAGGCTTCCTGTTTCTAGATCTTTCCATGGTATTAAAGACAGATGCAGCAATGCTATTTTCTCAACATCTCTGACCAGTTTGAGGAAACATGGGAACCCACAGCACGTAACAGAGGCTTACGATGTCAAGTGGATAATTGATGGGAACATCTATTACATGAAGAAATGACAGATGTACAGTCGGCCTTCATCTCATCCGAGAGGGGCTGGAAGCAGGGCAAGAGCCATAGGTCCTGCCCAAACAGCAGAATACATAAAGGGCTACATTTCTCAGGTCTCCTTAGCTCTGAGGTGGAGACAACAATATATCCTTTCCCAACATGGCGTAAAGGAGGGGACTGGACAGAAGCCACCAAGTCGTAAATGAAACAGAACTCTGTTCTCTTGTGCTTCATGCCTATGGCAGACCCACAGACCCATACTTATATTTGTTATTTATGTTATACATAAATTTATGAATATGTCCACTTGGCTCTATGCATGGTTCCATGATAAAAAGCTTATGTATGAAACATACACTAATGTATGCATTTACATATAAAAAGAGAAGTGCTTGTTCCTTTGATTTTTACATTTTTTGTCTGCCTTCCTTTCTTTCTGCCTTCTTTCTTTTTGTCCCTTCTTCTTTCTCGGCCCTCCTCCCCCTCTTCTTTCTTTCCAAATTTGAATCTCAGCATTCAAAAGCAACCTGGCTGTGCAAATCTCATTTTGACCTCATTGGTTCTCACTAATAAATTTCTGATCCATTTGAAAAACATAGGGAACTACTTTCATCTCCAGTTTTCACCTCGCACAGCTCAAGGAAGATACCACCTTGTAACACACCAGAGAACTGTACCCTCACACGCGTTCCCTACTCAGTACCCAAGTCTTTTGTTGATACCAGCTCTCAACACCTCAGAACTGTGTCAGAGAGACTTAAGACAATCTGTACCAAACAAAACTCCCTCCTTCCTCTCATTTACCCTCTCGTAGCTGATTCTATTCCTCGGATAGAAGAACCCCATCTGTCAGGATGAGATATTTGCAGCCAACGTGACAAGTGGAATCCCTGCTTCTCACAGCTGTGAATCAAAATGCCGATGACTGAAATGAACTAGACCGCTTCCTAACAGATGTGTGTGCAGGATCTTGCTAACCCTTTTGTTGCCCAAACCTCATGTATGCCAGGCTCCTAGGAATCAGAGGAGGCCATGCCCTTGCTGTGCGATTACTCCAGTTCCTTCTCAGTCTTCCCCTGGAGCATTGTAGATTTACAAATGTAAAAGAATACAATAAAGGTTCAGAATTCTCCCTGTTCCCAAAAGAGGAAACTCTGAAAGTTGCCAATCACTCACTGGAGATGGTGACTAAACAGATGGGTTTTGACACCTCTGGTTTGATTTCCAATGCAAACATGTCAATTTCTGCTCTGGCATGGGTTCTTCACTCTTCAAATCATTTTTGGGGGGTGTTTGGGGTTTTTATTTAAAAGTTTTGTTCTCTGAGTTTAGTTGTTCCCGCATATCAATTAAGGCAAGAGAGAGCTTATTACACAGAAACTTACATGATTACTATATCAAAACCCCATAGGCTTTTTTTTTCTTTTTCCTGAAACAGGGTTTCTCTGTGTAACAGCCAGGATGTTCTCAGCCCACACTGTAGCCCAGAATGGCCTCAAATGCACAAAGATCTGCCTATCTCTGCCTCCTGAGTACTAGGATTACGTATGTGGGCCACCACCACCCAGCTAAAGTCTGGTATTCCTCAATGAACTTAAATCATTAACAAAGGCTCGGCAAAACACCCACATGTGAAAAGACACCTGCAATTCAAGCTCCAGGTGAATCTGTGCGTTTATGAGAATATAAAGCTAGAAGGACAACATGAGCTTCCTTCAGGCCTCTCTGTATATGGACTAAGCCCTTATTATATGGTTACAACCAGAATCAGCAAATCAGTGCTTCATTGACGCCCCTCAGTATTCTTAAGCACATGCCCAACCTCTGCCGTCCTTGCCCTTCACAGGTAAATGACTATTCCTTGACCTTAAGAGACCAAGGCCAAGGACAAAAGTGAACTTCAAACAATAAATCATCTAGCTAGAAAGGAAAAGTGCATATAAATGAAGTCATGCAACAATATTTTAAGCAAACTGTCAAAATCCTCACAATGATGGAATGTAGAAAATTACTCAATTATCGAGAGAGAATATTTGCTTTTATTCCACAAAGGACTTCTGTCGTTTTGAGCTGGTCAGGTCCCCATACCATGTTAGTTTATAAGTCATGTATTAAGGCTGGTTTTCTTTTGTAACATTAGGTTAATTTCTTTTAACATTTTAAAGTATTGTTTGAGTTTTAAAATGGAGTAATTAAAATCTGGTCAAGCTCAACACTGTGTTTTAGGCCCCGAGGTACATGAACTCTGTTGAAGCCTCTCCACACAGAGATGAAAGTTGTGATCTAGGGATAATTAATCAAATGGAAGAAACACCTTTCAAAAATTATAATTATGTACAAAAGTCGTTAGTACATTCTAGATTCTGTGAGTACCCAAACATTGAAATAACATGCCCCCTATTGTTTATCCCACTTTCCAGATATCTTCTCCCTAGCCAGAGAAAGATGCCTCTGCTTAGTTGGTTTTATAAGGAGTATCAATGGTTTTTTTTTTTTTTTTTTTTGGTTTGGTTTGGTTTGGTTTGGTTTTTCGAGACAGGGTTTCTCTGTGGCTTTGGAGCCTGTCCTGGAACTAGCTCTGTAGACCAGGCTGGTCTCGAACTCACAGAGATCTGCCTCTGCGTCCTGAGTGCTGGGATTAAAGCCGTGCGCCACCATCACCCGGCAAAGAGTATCAATGTTTCCCTAACTCTAGGGTTAGACTTACATCCTCCTCACAATGGGTTAGAACGATATTTTCCCCGCCCGCTGTACCTTAGAGAGCAGCAGGCAGAGGTGGTATACAAAGGCTAGTGAGAAGGTGCTTAACCATTGCGGGCCAGGCTCTGATGTACAGCTTGGCTCTCAGGAGTTACTGAATGAGGAACTGCATCAGCAATATTTAAAGAGCAGAAATAGCTCTTTGTAGAGCATAGTAGACAGCTGATCTGTCAACAAAATTTGAAAGGTACTGAACAGATAAGCTGGTCCCTTCTCTGGCTGTGAGAACACCATCTGAGTCTTCCTTTCAGTTCATGAGTTACGCAGTATTTGGATAATGAATGCCAATTTTTCTTCTCAGTGTTGAGAACCAAACCCAGAGCCTCGTACAATGTAATCATACAATGTATCACTAAGCTTTACTTCCGGGTGATTTTAAAAAATGATGGTGATCACTGTAAAATATACATAACATGAGATTGTAACTAAATCTAAGTACAGATGCCCCTTGATTTATGATAAAGCTCTAGACTACATGCATCCATCGTAAATGAAAAGCATCACGGATGGCAGTGCATTGATGGAACATAACCTACTAGGCACTGTGGGTCATTAACAGCACAGTTGACTGCACCAGTTTCTGGGAGCTAAGCTCACTACCTGTGTCTGGCATCACAAGACGGTTTGCTCGTCCAGCACATCCAGAGTCTAGAAAAGATCAGAATCCATAGTCCCAAAGGATAGTTTCCACTATGGGCATATGGCTTCTGTAGTGTCATGAAGCAAAGCCCCTGTAACATGGGGGCAATTGGAGTATGCGGTCTTGCAATGTGCTCCTAACAGAATGGGTATCCACATCGGAGCTTTGGCAAGATGAGCTCCGTGAGTTCATTAAATGATAGCTTGGAGACTGGACAACAACATGGACATACAACGTGGACATACAACGTGGGCATCAGAGAAAAGGAAATTGAGGTTGACAACGTGCCGCTTAGAAGGACAAGTCAACAGTTCAACCAAGACTAGAGGATGTGAGAAGACCAAATGGTGGTGTTGAACATTGATAATTATACAAATTCCCCTTTAAGTGAAGAAGTTACAAGAACTAGGGAGAAAAAGGGGAGTGTGCTCACTTTTATTAGCTTCTTAAGTAAGTGAGATTTACAAGATCCCTTGGGCAGCCCAAGAAATTCGGCATCATCCCTTTTATTTCTATGTATATTTACAGTGGATTTCACCGAGAAGAGCTGCTTTGCTTTCCTATAAGCTGATACTAACATATAGTGAACTATGTTCTCCTGCCTTCTCACATGAAAACAAGAGTGATACCCTCTACAAGAGAATGGGAATCAAGAGAATGCAGTCAGTGAAGGCACTTTTACCATGGCAACCAAGAGGTACCCCCACAGATCTGCTCTGACCTCTCTTATCCTTACCCACTATTCAGAAACCTATATCACACGAAAGTAACTGTGACAAATAGTGAGAGAGAAAACCAGTGGGTCCCACTAAAATTTGTGACTTAACACTGAATGTTTCAGAAAATGAACTGAGTTGTCCACCTTCCCAAAGCAAAGCACCACTAGACACTGTGACTGAGAAAGTGACTTGTCTGTACCCTAGCAACCCCCTCTAGCTACACATGGGAGACTGGAAGTAAAGAGGACAAAGATGGCACACACATCTAGCCTAGCCAGAAAAAGGTCATCAACCCTAAGAGACAAACCAAACAAATAATGACAAGAAGATAGACTGTTTATGTATATATGTACATGCCTGAGAATTCACATGGTACTCTTGAATGTATGTTGGTGCAGAAGAATTGTTTATATTCTGTCAATTATGTTTTAAATAAACACTGATTGGCCAGTAGCTAGGCAGGAAGTATAGGTGGGACAACCAGACAGGAAGTAGAGGTGGGGCAATGAGAACAGGAGTTTTCTGGGAAGAAGGAAGCTCTTTCTGCAGTCCTGCCCAGACACCAAAGAAGCAGGATGTGACCTGTCCTGCTGAAAAAGGTACAGAGCTATGTGGCTAACACAGATAAGAATAATGGGTTAATATAAATTATAAGAGTTAATAAGAAGACTGAGCTAAGGGGCCAATGAGTTTAGAACTTATGGAGATCTCTGTGTGATTCTTTGGGACCTACTGGCTGTGGAAACTGGGCAGGACAGAAAGCCCAACAAGCAAGACCTCAATGGTTCAGTGTGTGTGTGTGTGTGTGTGTGTGTGTGTGTAGTGTGTGTGTGTGTGGTGTATAGGTAGAGTGTGTGTGTGTGGTGTATAGGTAGAGAGTGTGTGTGTGTGTGTGTGTGTATGTGTGTGTGTGTGTGTGTGAGTGTGGTGTCATATCAGGGACATTGGCCTGCTTCTTTTGAGCTAGTACGTCTCATTGGTCTGGAGGTCACCAATTAGTCTGGACTGTTTCATTCATGAGTTCAGGGATCTTCATTCCTCCACCTGTATTGGGGTTACAGTTTTGCCACATAGGTTCCAGCCCTCAAAGTCAGATTCCTCTGTATCAGCTGTGATATTTCCCCACTTGATACATCTTCTTCTGGTGTTTTACTTGCGGCAATGTGTGTACATCATATTTGTACCCTAAGTCATCATAAGAGAGGATGAAAACAGAGCAAAAGAGCCGCATCACCCTGCCAGGGTCATGTGGACAGCGGCCACATGGGGACCCACTGCAGCTGCCATGGAGGACACACAGAGAGCTGTGAGACAACTGGTACCCGTCTCCTGGATACCATAGTGGACAGTGATTATCAGGGACAGCATTTGATGTTGCTCCAGAACCTAGAACACTTATTGCCACAGGAATAAAGGAAGTGGGATTCATAAAGCTATCACAAAAGATTCCTTCCATTAACCTGACAGCATGGGTTTCTAAAATAAGAAATTAAATCCCCGCCAGTGAATATAACTTTATGTATCTGACTTCATGTAATTAATTATACCTCTATACAATCTGTCATAGTGCAGCTCAGTGTACTGAAAAAGTCACAGAATGGCCAGATCTAAATCTTTCACTACTGAGGATACCCAGTAAAGCAATACTGAATTCTGAAACAAGTGTGTAAGAAGAGGGATGGGGGCAGGGGTGGGTGGAGAGCAAGCTTGGGCAATGTGTGCATCTAAACACAAGCTTCTTACAACAGCCAAGCTCTCCAACAGCTCTGCCTAGAAAGGATGGGTAGCAGGAGGTCAGAGGGGAGATGTGTCTGCACCACTCACACTTACCCGTCCCACCCTGTGATGGGGATCCATCTGCAGCACTGGAGAAAGACAAGCCTTTGCCATGCCGCCCCTGTTAAGCGATGAACCCCACTTGAAATTTCCCAATCCCCCTGTAGCTAAACCCCTAATGTCTCTCTTCTCTATGCTAATATAAAGCAGCAATGTGAAACCTGTTGCCTGGTAGAAGAAACCATCTTCTCCCATCGACAGTCTAAGTTAGTGAGTAGGATTGTCCATAACAAAAGCGTTCCTTTTCTGCTTTGACTTCCTTTGGGAAAGCCTCGAACTCTGCTAATTTTTGACAGAAAATTACGTCTAACCACAGAGGGCACTGAGAATCTCGTTGGATGAGCTTCCAGGGGCTCGCTGTAAACCCAGTTGATAAAATCCTGTATCGCTTTCTCTTGTTACCTGTCATCAAATGTGACACAATTGCACGTGACGGCTCCAGTCTCTGTGGATGGCACTTTGCACTTTGCGTTTAAACGCCACAGCTACGGTTTTCCAACGGGGGCTGGCCCACTTCAATGGGGCAGACGGGGAACTGTTAGCAGGTTCCAACTTTAAAATGCTGTTGAGTGGCTGAGCAGATCTCCAGGATAGTTTGTTTAACAATGAATTAATCATTTCAGAAACATCCCAGTGAGGTGCGTTTTCTGCCTTTACTCACAGAAGGCAATTTTTACCAGGAACTGAAGACAATACTCCATTCTTTGTCCTATAGTAATATTTCACGGTTTTCAAAGTCTGTGTGTGTGTGTGTGTGTGTGTGTGTATGTGTGTCTGGGTGTGGTGTGTGTACATGTGGTATGTGTGTGGTGCGTGTATATGTGGTATGTGTGTGGTGTGTGTATATGTGGTATGTGTATGGTGTGTGTACATGTGGTATGTGTGTGGTGTGTGTATATGTAGTATGTGTATGGTGTGTGTACATGTGTGTGTGGTGTGTGTACGTATGTGTGGTATGGGTGTGTGTTTATGTGGTATGTGTATGTGTGTGTGTATGTATGTGTGGTATGGGTATGTGTTTATGTGGTATGTGTATGTGTGTGTGTGTGTATGTGGTGTGTGTGTGGTATACAAGTGGTGTGTTCTTCCAGATGCTTAGCAAGCACACAAAGTGAGATGTGTTCAAAACAGATAATGTTGCTAAGATTTCCTAAGTATGAATTTTCGGCACCTAATGCCTTGAAACATTTCTCCTTCTCATCTGTTTTCCCCCTATGTCACTGGAAGTTTACTTTGTTTTGGAACAGATTGAGAACGACACCCATGGCAGTGCAATAGAAAATAAAGGCCACAAGTCTGCATCTTCGGCAATGTGTGTGAGCCCTACAAATCGTTTCAGGTTATGCTATTTATTGAGGGTGTATAAAGGCAACTGTCAGAGTTAGAGAAAATGAGGAAAAAGAACAAAAATAGTAGAGGGTTTGATGTTTTTAGAGAGTTCTCCCAACACGTGAGAGGAAAACATGTTGACATTGTGGCTTGTCAAGGAATTTAGGGGAAAAAATTGTCTAGATTCATGAGTATCTGCAAGGCTATATTTCTAAATGAAAAAAATAACCTTCCAAAAAAGTAATTATATTTTTAACTCAGTTGTGAAATAAATCAAATCTACCAAATGTAGGTTAAAGTTGCATTTTAATCTTTTAACCATAAAATGTTAAATGCACAGAGAATGGTGTCACTTATACCACAATCACCATCGGAATATTATTTCTAGACATTAGTTAAGACTACACTTTTCTAGGAAAACACAGCAAGTTTCCAAAACACAGTAATCTGCAAGTCAGTCTTGGCTAAACTGAGTTAAAGATCAGACGGGGCTACATTGAGGGTTAGAGGTCAGCCTGAGTTATATGTGCCCCCAATCTCAAAACAAACTACAGTAACTGCTTGGCTTCCCAGAGAACAGAAACATCAATGTGTCTGTCCCTTGTTCTGAAACAGTGTCATTCTGTATCCCAGACTGATCTCAAACCAGAGATTCTCCTGCCTGTCTGAGTGCTGAGATCACAGCACACACAGTCAAGTTTGGTTTCTGCCTCTTCTCCAGTGGTTGCTACATTTTGTTTTAATTTTACCACACCCGATGGTGAGATTCCTGAGCAGGCATGTTACTTGCACAATAAAAAGCTGTCTAAAAGTTTTGTTGTCTGCAAAGCTTCACCTCTTGTCCTTCTTCCTCTAACCCTTTTCTTTCTTTCCAGGCAATTCTGAACGCAGTGGGAGAATGCCCTTGACTAGGGAAGCTGCAGCCATTCCCACCTAAGCTTATGTCTGTGTTCAGACCAACAGCCACTCCTTAGAGAATGCCACAGACAATGTCCATAAGTCAGTATTCTTGTTCTTAATGGTGTGGCCTTTACTCACTGTGGGAACCTAGCAATGCCAGCAGCTTAGCCTGACTATTCTGGTCATAGTCACAGTAATGTCTAGACTGTTTTCATTGACCTAGAGCCAAAGGTACTGTTCCATTATAAATACAAAGACAATGAAGAGGACACCAGTTACCGTAGCTTCTGCCAACAGGACACTGACAGGTCCCAAAGGCTTCTCTGCAAACAAAGCAGAAAGATGAGATCAAAGGAGGGGGCAGAGAGCCACAGCAGCATCCCACAGGACAAGGGATGCTAACATCGATTCTGCCTTATGGTGAGGTGAAAAATCTAAACTTACATTGGTGCTAAAACAAAAGTGATACAAGTTTAGGTTTTTGATGGAATTTTGTAAGTATTGCTTTCTTAGAAAATTTTATTTTTTGTGGCCAGAGAGACGGCTTCAGTGTATAAATCATAAGGCCCTAGTTCAAATTCCTAGAACCCCTGTAAATCCAAATGCAGTGGCAGTTGCAGGCATCTATGACCCCAGTGCTTCTGTGGTGAGGTGGAAAGTGAGGAAGAAATCACTAAAAGGTTAAAGTTTGGGCATATACAGCAGCAAAGAACAGAGGAGTGATCCTACTCAATTAAGGTAGAAGGTAAGTACTCATTCCCAAGTTTGTTCTCAACACACACACACACACACACACACACACACACACACACACACACGAGAGGGAGAGAGACCAAGAGAGGGGGAAAGAGAGATTTTAATATATTTTCTTGTCCTCTTTATTTACAAAGAAATATATCTCCTACGTGCGTACTTAATCTCTTCTATTGGCATATCATCTTGAACTAGAACATCTGAAGTCAAAATACATTATCTTCTGATTAATAAAACTAGAGTTGCAATATGATTTTATGAAATTCTTCATTTTTTTTCCATGCGAAGATTCCCAATCTGCCTACCAATTGAACTGTCCTGGTCATGAAACATTACCTTCTCAGCATGTGGTATGCCCATCAGCAAGAAAGTAGCAAGCCGCCTAGGCTAACTTTATTTATTACATTTGCATTGCCTACAAAGCCATTTACTTAATGGATGAGTCTCATTAGCAGTCCAACCACAATATAAAGAATACAATGATGTGTTTCATGGGTTCATTAAAATAATATTTCAAAGGAGTCATTAGAAAAAAAAGAGAAGCAGAAGATTCAACAGACAGTAAGTTGTCTGCGAATAAATGAGATGGAACCAACATGTTTTCTAGTAAGTTAGAAACATGTTTACAAATATATTACAGCCATTAAAACAGGAAGCAACAACTTAGCAAGTGCTGGGGGACAATTACTCATGCAATTTACCAAAACAAAACTGCGATACTTTCACACCAATGGTGACTGTGGATGCAAATGTCTGTAGGAACAAGAAAACGGATCTCAAGCAGGAAACATTTTTTTCCATAGCCCTAAGAAGATTCTTCCATTTGAAGTCAGATTTCAAACACTGAATTCTGTTCTTCCTATATATGCTTGTGCTATTTATTGGACTTGCTCATCTTTCCCGTTGGAGAAGAAAGTTACAATAAAGTGGCCAAAGAAGCTCATCCTGAAGGAAAAGAACATACACCGGCAAACAATGTCTATTTATCCCTTGCATTAGATGCGAAGTCCTTACTCTCTTTCCACACCTGAAGGTGGAGCAACATGTGCCCAGCAAGTGACAGATGAACAGTTAAATGGACAGAGGCTTTTATTAAACAAGAAGAGCTTTTATGGTGGACTGTAAGTCTTCCTTCATTTTTAAAAACTCATTTATCCACCTTTAAGCAAAACAACGAACGACGATGGGTGCCACATCTCCAACAATGCCAGGAGCTGTTTCCATGTTAACGTGAGAAAAGTTCCCAACCAAAGTCACAGAGACTATTCTAGAACCAACAAGTTATGGTTTTTATCCCCGCCCCCCCCCACTCCCACACACACAGAAAATTAAGAAGTAAAATACACTAAAAAGTACCAAGGAAAAGAGAATGCCAGCTCTCTATCATGTAGTTCTTTGGAAGGGCTTAGTTTTCCAGTTCTAGAAAAATCCACTCAACTCAATGTCTGCACACTCAGGAAGTAGACATGGACCAGGCATCAGGTGTGGGCACATGATACAGTCGAAGATCCAGACACCAGGTCGTTTTACAGTTAATGTCTCTCTCTGCACTGCGCTTTCTGCCAGCCTGAGCTACTTCGCTCTTTGATTTGGCCAGGGGAACACTAGCCAACACAGTCCTAAAGAGGCCTGAAAAGCACCAGAGTAACTGCTTGGCTTCTCCTCTCTCTCCCATCAGCATGGGAGTGTGCCTAGGCCAGACTAGCGGAGGGTCAGACATATTTGGAGTATAGCTAAGCCGGTCCAGCCAAGCACAGTGGACCAGATCAGCCTAGGTCATCTCTCAGTCAAGCCACAGAAATGTGAATTAATTTAGCTAATTTTTGTCGTCACCTGTAGCAGCAGGCTTTCTGTTGGGCCACCAACCAATCATGATATGGAGACTTCTTATTAGTTATGAGTGCTCTTACTAATTATGTCCTATGCCTATCCCAGTAGCTCTTACAATTTATTTTAGCCTGCCTCTCTTTATCAGCATTTTACCTCAGGACTTTTTTACCTTTCTTTTATTCTCTATGTTCTACTTTCAAAGCCTCCTCGTGTCTGACTGGCAGCATCCTGGATGGCTGGCCCAGGGCATCTTCCTCTCTTTCTTCCTTGTTCTCTCCTCTCTGTCTCTCTCTCTCCCCCAGCATAGATTTTTCCTCCTATTTATCTCTGTCTATTGACCATTCAGCTTTTTATGAGACCAATCAGGAGCCTTAACAGGCACGGTAAAATAGCAGCAAGTCTTTACACCATTAAACAAATGCAGCAAAAACAAACGTAACACGCCTTCACATAGTTAAAGTAATATTCTGCAACATAAATTAACACATCTTTACCTAGTTAAAATAATATTGCATAGCAATCACCAACCAGTCGACATGTGACTGAAGTTTGCAAACTTCCCAGGTTGCCTACATGACCTTGGGCGACTCCCGATGTACAGTGTGGCATTATCCAGCATCCAACATATTCTGCATGGCTGCTCTATAGAGAGACTTATTCTCTCCAAATAGAGGAACAAGTTGTATAAAAATCAAAATGGCACTGTGCTTTACCAAAGCCATTAATAAAGCTTGGTTGAGGTGCTGTTTTTAATGATGAAATGGCAATAAGACTTGTAGAAGGGCTATAACTCAGATGACAGAGCACCGTGCACAAGGTCACAGGTACTGTGGTTAGCACCACATAAAACAGGCGAGGCAGTATATGCCTGTTTCCTGACAGGCATGAGATGTAGGCGGGGGATCAGACGTTCTCCGCTACATAGCAAGTTTAAAGGGTATAGGAATAACTGTTTCCGCTAAGAAAACAAATGCAGAAACAGAAACAGGCTTTTCTTCATAATCTCATGTTGTAAATGTTAGACACTAAGGCGGAAGTAATTACCAGACTGCTGAATTCAACGTCTGACCTGCTAATTGCTGACACCTTTCATAAATATTTAAAAAGCTCCAGGATTGTGTGGCATGAGTAGACAAAGAAATAGTGCACCACATACTAGAAGCGGTGATGTCATGCCTTAGTGTTTTCCATGTGAACAAATGGAGTCTCCAAATGAGTTTTACAATATGTGTCTGTGTTCCCTGTAGGTAAAAATCTGACCAATCCTATAACTTGAAGCGTTTAGTAACTAACTATTTTGGGAATATATAAAATACATGCAACAGTAATTTGAAGACAGTTATTACAAGTGTAACTTTTAGTGTGGTCACAAGCTCTTAAATATAAATGCATGCCAGAATTAACTATAATAAACCAAAGCCTTCAACAAACACAGCTTCCTTTCTCCCTCTGCTTCTCCACTCCCCCTTCTATTCCTTCCTCCCTCCATCCCTCCCTCCCCCCTCCCTCCTCACTTCCTTCAACATGGTGTTACTATGTTCTCAGAGTGACCTCAGACTATCTTCCTATCCCTGTAGTGTGCTGGCTACCTAAAATATGGCTAAAAGCTCAGACATCCTGCAACCTCTCCCTCTGCCAGCTTGAAAAGGGTAGGTGTGTGGGACAGGCAACCCCTGTCAATCTTTCTTGCAGTATTCACAGCCTTGAATGAGATTCTTCCTTTTGGGTGGGAAAATCAGAACATGTTAAGGTAGCAGGGTGTTGTTATAACTTGATGTAGGGCCCCAGTTGGATAGAAAACTCACGCTAGACACTTTCTCCCTTGTTAGACTTGCAGAAGCAAGTGCTCATGAGTTCCGCACTCTTAAGGGAATGAATTTGACCAGTGACGGATAAGAATTCGGAAATAGATCTTTTCCCAGCCACACTGCTGAGTGATCCCCCCGCCCCCCACCCTAGGAAACTTGTATTAAAGCCTGATAAAATGAGAGCACAAAATCCATCCCATGCAGGTCTGAACCTTGGTGTATACATCCTACTTTTAAAAAATATTTCAGTATGGCTTTGGTTTGGGGGTTAGGCTAGTGTCAAACAGATAGCAATCCAAGCACTCAGGACCTGAAGTAGAGAGATTGCTATCTGTTTGAGGCTAGCCTAGCCTATACTATAAAATGCTTTCTGAACATCCTCCCCCCAAAATCCAAAGCCACACTAAAATACTGCCGTGAAGAGGAAACATTCATTTCTGTTGTTTGGTTTATAATTTGTGGAATGGTGTGCACAGAAGATGAGATGGGCAGGGTTAGGGGAATGGCTAGGGAAATGGAACACAATCACCTGCCATTCACAAAGATACAATAAAACTGATCCCCATAAGGAAAGCAAAGGACGAGCTAAATGAAATCGGCTATGAGCAGCTATGAACAACACGATGTGCAGAGACTTTGAAGAAAACTCTTATAGAACTCTTGTAATACTCTTCTTCCCAATACAGTAGAAAATGTAGTCCACATCCCAACCAGCACCTCAGTGCTCATCAGTCCATTGCCCTCTGCTGCAGATGGCAGCCCAGGACCGCAAAGTTCCTCTGCCCCCTTGGAGAGCACATAAGAAACAACCGTGGAAAACATGAAGAAAAGAAGGGAAATGTAGAGTATCCAGTCTAAAACTAGCACTTGGCAGAGAAGAGATCTATGCCCTTGTCAATCGCTGCTTCTATCTAATTTACCAAAATGCATACACATGGCTACAGACAATGTTCTCTTTACTCCCTAAGCCCAAGCATGATTCATGTGTACGCCCTGTTAAGATTTTGCTCTAATCTCTGATTGTAAGGATACCTGGTAAACTTGCCAACATGCACTGCTTTGGTAACAACCTGCGGAATTGCCAGACTCCTTCCTGCCCCGTGATGTGAGTGCCTCTTTAGGAGACTGTTTTATCTACTGTCATAAATGCTATCCGAGATATGCAATTATGACTCACTTTTTTTTTTGGTATCTCTAGCACTTGAGAGTGTTCTGCCTACAGAAGGTGCTTGATAAATGCTATCTTAGAAAAATAAAATAAAAGAAATCTGTTACCTGATGGTGTCTAAGAGCTGGGAGGGGAACCTTCAATAATAAACTTGGATAATGTAGGCAAAAATATGCTAAAAGCCTTCAAACACTAAATCCTTTAACTCTAAGCCTGAGGCAGGGGTCTTCAAAGATAAAAGATTTACACAGAACAAATGGAAACTAAAATTTTACAACCTAACACATGTTACAAATTGGAAGAAATATCATAGGTCTCCAATCTACCCAGCTGTTAATTTTTTTCATATATTGCTTCAAGCAGTGTGAGAATATTACTATTTTAACATAAAGAGCAGGACTTTTTCTAAAACATTTACTCTGAGAAACATACTTACAGCTTCTTATGGGGTCAAATCTAAGTGTTCCATGATTAGCTCCTTCTAGTCAGATTTGTCTTGTAACTCAGCGGAGATATTCTGTCCTATACTCACACCTCCCTTGTCAATCAGGTCGATATAACACAGCAGGTGGCTCACCAGACAGCCTTAATTTTCAATGGATCACTTTGGTTTGTGCATAACATTTCACAAGTTTAATAAGATCAACTTGAAAACATGCTTCCCGAAGAAACTTCAAGGCATTTATAGGCATTCATTAGAAGTGATCTTATGTATGGGGGGTCACATGTGTATAGAGACTCATGTGTACCTGTGTGCATGCACATGTTGAACCAGGCATCTTTCTGAATCTCTCACTCTCTCTCCATCTTACACTGAGGGGTTCTCAGTTGAATCCAGAGTTCCCCGGTAGGACTGGTCTCCTTGGCTAGCTTGTCACAGGAATGCCAGCCACCACACCCACCCACAATTTACCCAGTTTCTTGGATCTCAACTCTGTCGCTCATACTTGTGCAGCAACCTGGAGCCATCTCCTTGACCCAATTTTATTCTTGAATTTCTATCATGACCCTGTCTTTCAGAGACGTTATGTATCATTTCAATGATGAGTTAAAGTCAAAACTCTTTACTAGGAAATCACTTTCTCCACCCAGCCTGTCCAATTGCTCCCGAAAGTTAGGATGCTGATGTTCTTCTGTTCCCAAGGGTAGGTCTGGCAGTGTCACTGTTTGTACAGTTATGAAACACCCACAGAATACTTTGAGCTATGTGCTTGGTGGGGCGGACAATACACACTCCAGCACACTCTGCAAAGTCAATACTTTGAGCTACGTGCTTGGTGGGGTAGGCAATCCACATTCTACCAAATGCTGCAAAGTCTGATTTTAAAACTGCTCAAAGAACCTTGCCCTTTCTCCAAGTCACAGAGGTCCTGGACCTCACAGCTCACATATTGCATCTCCTCCTGCTGGCCAGGCAAAAAGTCTCAATTAATTACTCTCCTTGGTTCAATCAATTTAGACAACAAATTAGGCATGAATACTGTTTGGCATAATAGCGTTAATCAAACAAAGAAGCAGGCTCCTTTTGTTTGCAAACATATAACATTTTGCAAACCTAAGAGTTTTAATGGGAAAAATAAAGTGTTACAAATTAATCATAGAACCAACCCTAGATATGAGATGAGCAAAAACAAAACAAAACAAAAACAAGACAAAAGTAGGCAATTCACACAAGAAAAATATTCAAGTGGTTGAAAAGAAATGGAAAGAAAGGGACAATCTTCACAGAGAGATAATTCAAATTAAAGAGAGACATCGTATTCATGGTTAAAGTCATGTTTTCTTAAAAACATAATTATACTAAAAAAAATAACATGATGAAGTTGTGTCCTTGTGGCAATGTGAAACAAAGGCTCTGATAAATTTTGTACATGTATCCTGGCTAGTTTACCTACTATTTCTCCATGGAAACATTCAACTATGGCCAGAAAGTTACATAGTAAGGTTGCTCCATCATGATAGAACATAAAGATGCCATGATAAAGAACTAATGATACTGAAAAGGCTCAGGATACAATGAAGTGATTCATGAATAATAACATATTTAGTGACAGGAACCACACAACAAAGTGGACAAGAAGTAGGTACCAAATATGTTTCCATACAAATGCTGTTTCACTTTTAAGATATAGACGTGCATATCAAAAAGACCTGTACATTAAAATGATATAAGTCCCTGTCCATAAAAGGTAGACACATGACTGCCTTATTTCATGGAATCTACATGTTTTCTACCCACATATGTGTGCTCCACCAGACCAAGAAACATGCTGAAAACATAAGACACAGGAATGGAAGACATAAAGTTCTTCTTCACGACCCTCCACATACAGGCTTGGTTTTAAAAACCTCCTGCCACGATTTTCTGAAGTCTCAAACCCAGTCCAGTCTCAACAGCGTTTCAGTCCATAAGCATCAATTAGGATACCGTTGCCCTGAAGGCATGAAGAATCAGACAATCAGAATTAGAATCTAAGACCAATAAAGTCACTCCCCAAATCTAATTGTAACACAAAGATCAGAGGTTAAATCCATTTAGCACGACTGAGGTTAGTCTACTGCTGAGACCATGGAGAGCACGGTTTCATATGAAAGCCAGCTGATACAGTCTGGTTTCTGTTAGGAGAGATGCTTTCCCTCAAGCTAACCAGGTGCATCTGTATATGCATGGCACCTGATTTGTTGAACTATACTGAATCTATACTGTTATCTATAGAGAACACACAATGCTGCTTGTTTTTTATCATCATTTGGTATTTGGTCAGCAAACAGAAAATGAATCAGATTTGGTGATAGAATGGGCACAAGAGGCCCATGTGGCCCTGTGAGACTTCCACTTGTGTGGTTCTGTGACCATTATACCTCAAACTGCTCTATTTGACTTACACTTCATTTTTGACTTAGGCTTTATTAAAAATCAATTTTCTATAGCTTTCATAGGAAACGTGAAGGACATTTTAAAATATTGAAACCCATTAACACAGCCTAACAAAAATAATAGCAAACTGATCACTTTTCTGTGTCAGCTGAAACACATAAAACTGCACGGGAGAAATAGCTGTTCCCAACGGAATGTCTCAGGACCCTTGCCATAGAACACTGGGACTAAACAGTCACGGTGATTACCCAGAACCCAGTTCCACTTCTCAATTTACAAGCTTTCCATTTTATTCTATAAATTCCTTGCTGTCATGAACTCGGGGAATGATTACTGTCATCAATAGGAAGACGGTTTAGTGGTGCAGATGGCTGTCCTTTTATAGGCCAACTTAATGACTTGTTCTGATCTAATTTGTCATCTCTTATTTAGTTATCATTATGAACTTTTTGGGTTTCATATCAATCAATTTTCCATGTTGACTAAACAGATGGCTTTAGTTTAAAAAAAAAAAAAGCCAAAGCAAGAAAATGACATCGAATGATTAAAAATCTAAGTCTGCATGCACTTAAATGTACCTACGGAAAATGAAAAATGGAAAGACTAAATTAGAATCCAAAGTGAGATAGATTTAAAACTCAGTGGATATGCGAGGACAATCAGTAGCAGCTGCCTACAAATGGACAAATTGATTCAAATATAAAAGCACTGCACTTCCGTCCATTTGTAACAACCCCCCTTTTTTTAGAAGTCTGTCTTGACAAATACAGATGACAAATGCCAACTGATATGCATCACCAGGATGATATGGTGTCTTTATGACAAAGGCCATGGGTGAAGTCCCTTTTTCTGTTGTGTATAGTCCTTTTTAGAAAGTAGATAATGTATAGCTATTTCCCTATGTTGAATTTTTTCTCTCCCACTTTCTCATCCTTCTGATGGCGTTGTTGGATCCACCAGTCATGTTTGAAAATCAACATCCTAACCATGACGTGTCAAGGCGAAATGAAATGATTGACAGCAATGAGGCTCAAGCTCAGAAAGTGAAGCCAGCCATTGCGACACATAAAGATACTGTGGCTCAGACTCTATCGGGGAAGTGGATGAGAATTCAACACAAATCAAGAGTTTCAGACTGCCTGGCACTCATGCTGTTCTCTGCCAGCCCTATGCCTTTGTGGTACATTAGCCAGGAGCCTGATCTCTGGGCTGTGATCTGCCCCAGGCCTTCACCAACTGCAGGACCCTGGTGACATTATACACCTGCTTTGTGTCTGACTCTTCTGTAAAAAGGAAAACATGTTAGTTAACTCAGAATTGACGAGATTTAAGTTAGATAATGTCCTCAATACATGTTAGGTTTCCTCATTCTGTCTAGAGGTGTCTCAAAAGACAAAGGAGCATTCATTCGGTCATTCAATGTGCTTGCAGTCTATCTGTCCAAGCAATGGGATATGAAACAAAAGGTAAACAAATCATTAAGTCAGGAGCAGTGTTCCATTGGGGGCTTATTCAGCACATGGGGCACAGCAGGTGCCCAGAAGTGTAGACAGGATAAATGGATTTCCTCACAGTTCTCAGAGGCTTTTCCCAAAACTGTGGTGGAGAAAGATGGGTTGGCCCTGCGGCATTACAGCCTCAAGTAAGCTAGATGACTTCATGATCACGGAATAGCAAAACTACAAAGAGTGTATTTCCCAAATGTGTTGTTGCTTTGAATATTGAAATGCCTTTTCACAGTTCTCAGGTACCCTTTCTCCTTCACCATAGCAACCCAAGCGTGTTGCTTGTCTTTAGCCATAGAGGCAGGAGCAAAATCTTCTGATGCTGATCACAGGGTATTTTCTTAGAGACATATGAAATTCCAAGTCTATTTTCATAGAGCCACTTATTTGCCTTCCTCAAAAATACATTGGTATCCTAAGCAAAGAATTCAATGTACAAAGATTTTAGCTACAGGGAGGGGGATAGATCAGAGGCCAGTAAAACCCAATGTGAATGGGAAATGCAAAATGAAGTCACTGTAGAAACAGGGAGAAAAATACTATGCAAACACGGGGTTTTCCAAGGCCTTTTTACTTCAAAGAAATAACAGGAGCTTGCTTGGATTAAGAATCTACTCAAACAAATACATAGAACACACATGCAAGGGCTTGAACGTTCTCTGCAACTGCTGTCTTCTGTTCCCAACTCTTTACTTAGATATTGAGCTTTTTAGTGTTTATATGAGATTTTGTGGTCTTCATATTGATGACTTTACCATGAAAACTTAAGTAAAACACTAAGCAATGGAGGTGCCCGAGATTTCACTAGAGTGCTGTAAGAAATAACCCTGAAAGGCCATCTTTATAGGGGATAAATTTTCTGGGCCTGTAACAGACAAATACCATTGGAAAAGGTCAAAGGAATCAAAGGAAAGATGCTGAAGAGGAGTACGGCATGTTCAAGAGGCGGTAGGAACAAGAGGGAAGAGGGTCTAGATTCACATGGGCAAGTGATCTCATTTAAGATCAATGTTGTGCTACAAGAGAAAGATCTAATTGTTTGACCCTGGGATATTTGGATTTTGCATCTTTTCTGACCTCTAAATAGATTCTCATGAAGATTCACTTTGAACACCCACGAGGGCAACAAGAGCTACCACGTGAACTGGCAGATAACTCTCAACATTGTGCACGAGGTGTGCATTCTGTTCGCTTGTATCCACCTTCTTACATTATCTTAGCTTCAGAAATTCTTAACTTCAAACTCAACACATGCAGGGAAGCCTGATGTTCCACCACAAGCTCTCTTCTTAGTCAATGTGCCACTTGCTCTCCATTGCCACAGGCATGAAGCATCTGACTGAGCTCTGCCTTGATTTCATATTCAAAACCCATGTCCAAACTGCATCCTCCCAGCAACATGTCTTAACCATGCCCTTCTCAGTACCTTTATCTTCTGTCTTAACTCAAACTAAGTCTGGTTATGACAGAAGCTCCCCTGACCTTTTGATTCCTCATTCTCTCGCCAGCTCATTCTTATACCCTGCTGTCTGGCTCAGCCTTGTTGGAACGCTTCTGAAACGCACCCCAACAATGGTACCCAATTTCCTCATATTCAGTTATTCATGCATCCGTTCATCTCATAAAGTGTTTCTAAAGACCTACTAGATAGGAATCACATGCTAAGCATTAGAGGTACAAAACCAATAAATCATCCTTAAGAGTGCGATTGGGAGAAGATAGATAAATTGTAACACAGTAATGCAAACCAGAGATGAAAAGTTAATTTAGAAGGATGTATACGAGGAAATCTCGTAAAGACAGTGGTTTCCTATAGTGGCAGCTCAAGCAATGAATTTCAGCAATATGGAAGGAAAACACGCTCTTCTTCTCTTGTAAGATACGAAACAAAATAAAAAAGATCTTTTTGTACATTTATTTATTTACTTTGTGTGCATGTCCACACATGCAGGAGTCAGAGGGCAGCTTATGTGGAAGTCAATTGCCTCTTTCCATCATGTGGGTCCCAGGGTCAGTCTTGACAGCAGCACCTTTACCCTGTGAGTCATCTTACTGGCCCTTAAAAAGTCCTATATTTTATACATAAAAGCATTCATTCTTCTGTGCACAAAGTTAAATGGATTGTGTATAACTGGGTGATTTTCCAGGATACAGACTTGGAAAATAAAAGTTACTTTTTAGGTTGTTCATTATATACAATCACAAGAGTTTTAAAGTCCATCACAATTTTTTAAAATAGATATTAAAATCACTCCAATCTCCCAAACCCCCACTTACATATAGGCACAAATACAATAAAATAATACTTGACTCAAACAACTTAATATTCATTAGAGAAACTCTCTTTTACTGTTGTGTTCTAATATATTCTCATTTGTTTCTGATCAAGGGTACATGACTATCATATACAAGTTCTGGCCTCCGAATACAGAAGATCATCTTTGTTATTCAACGTATCTAATACTCACTTATAAACTTCCAAAAATTTAACTGTTTAGAGTCTTAAAACTTATTTTTAAAATGTGGTTGCTAAGAAAGTGGAACTCCTCTCTAGTATCTTAAAATGATTTGGCTTCGTATGTTCATTGACTTCATTCAAGTCTCATTCCATTTAGGTATGGAACATTTTTTTCCCATTCATGATAATACGTGTCAATAAAAAAGTTGTTTATTCCACATGGTATGCAACATTCACTGATGCTCATATCTCTTTGAATTGTGCATGGTATTGATAAGTTATTTGGTCTCCATCCAAAGTTATTGGTGTTTGAAACTGAACACATATGCCTAACTCCAGTGGGATGGCCGGTACACATTTGCCAGGGAGTGCCTATGCCTTTCTCATGTCCATTTTCACTTTAGAAAATGAGTGCCCTCCAATCCCCACATGTCACTTCCCCTACAGAGGCTAGTCATCTGAAGGGATACTTTCGTTAGCATTCCGTAGGCTCAGCCTTTTCTGCATTGTATAACTAGCCAGATTCTACAGCCACCCTCTCTGAGAAGCTCAGGAAGACAGTTACTAGCTGACCACCACACTAAAGGGACTCCTTACCCCACACTTCTCCTTTATGGGGTGCCACCTCCTTGTACAGCTGTGCACATGGCAGGCTGAGCACCGAGGAGATGGGAGAAGGAGAGAGGGATTTTCCTGTTAGTCCATTATCACCGATCCTCATCAGCGCATCGCTAGTCCGCAAAATGAGCTCAGCCTTCCCTTCAAGGTACGGAATGTTAGCGGACGCTGACCATTTCAAGTTCATTCTCAGAGGATCAGGCTTGTTAATGTTTTATCATCAGTTCTTTCCAATTAGGTCGGGTCATCGTCCTTCCGGGCCACTCATCACCCAGACTAATGGCTTCAATTTTCTAGGGTGTGTTTCTCAATCAGGAGCCCATTTCCTGGGACCAAGTAGCTAATATTCCCCGATGTCCTTTCAGATGATTTTATGAAAAGAATTCAAGGAATATTCCATTTCAATGCACTGCTTGAGAAATGCATTAGTTTTACAGGAAGGAATTTTGTTCTTATTTAAATAATCTGTGGAAATCCTAGGCAAACTTTTACCCTTAAAAAATAATGTAAGTAGGAAAACCTAAGTCAAATCAAATAATGATAAGCCCTTCATCTTAAAACTTGATTTGTTATGATTTTATTGGAGGTATGTGTGAGTACGCACATGCCACGACACACATATGGAGCTCAGGTCTCTTCTTCCACCTTTACGCAATTTCTAGGGATAAAACTTAGGTTGTCAGACTTGGCAACAAGTGTCTTTACCCACTGAGCCAAACTGCTAGCCTCCCTTCCCTCAACTCTATTTATATCCAAAACGAACTCTGTATATTTCAAATACTTGATATCACATTGATAATTTTATGAACATACTGACCTCAGTTTCTTGTACAAAACTCACAATGATTAATTCTCATTTATTATTTCAGTGTTCATTCTTAAAAAAAAAAAAAAAAACCGAAACCAAAACAGACAGTCACTAGGTAACGAGATGGCTCAGTGGATAAAGACACCAAGACTGACAAGCCAAGTTTGATCTCAAGAATCTACATGGTAGAGAGCACCCGTCCATGTAAGCTGTTCTCTGTATATGTATTGCCCCGTATAGACACAATTAATAAATGAATCTACTTTTAATTTTTAGCTGTACTTTTTACAGCAGTGTGTTTAAGTACTGGGTCTGCATGCACATACGTGCTCAGTACCAGCGGAGACCAGAAGATAATGCCAAATCCCCTGGAACTGGAGCCATGGATCCCTGTGAGGCACCACGTGGGAGCTAGAAACTGAACTAGAGTCCCTTACAAGAGCAGTTTATACTCTTAACTTCTGGGCCATCTCTCCACCTCCAATAAATGGAATTTTAAAAATTAAATCATGTCGTAAGTAACCTAAAGTAGAGTTTTACAGATAGATGAATCTATAGAATCCACAATGAAGACTTTTGACGAATGTACATACACATGACGTCAAGACTCCTAGGAACATTTGCGCAGCCCTAAGAGGCTCTCCCGCGCAAATGCTCTGTCCTACCCACCACTTCTCTCTTTAGCAGTGGTTACTGTAGTCACAGGTTAAGCTGCTTTTGAAATTAATAAAAATATAATGGCAGAGAACATCAGCTTTTCTGCCGACATTATTTCCACTACTTACTACATGCATCCATGCTTTTCCTTCGTGCATCGTTATTTTTTTTAATTGGGGAATAGTAATTTATTGCCCAGGTGAATATGCACACCCAGTTGTTCTCACGCTGACTGATTTGTGAGTTGATTGGGATCTCTATTAGAAGAGTTACTCTGAGCATGTGCACAGAGATGTTTTGTACTGAGTCCATGCTTCCCTTTTGTCTTGGCAAATTTCAAAGAGGAGACCTACTGTATCTTAAGGACTATCTTTAATTACTAAAAAGAACAGAATCTCAGGAACAGCTAACGAGAGTGTCCCCACTCAGCATGGAATCTGTAGTTTCATCTCTTTGGGTGATATAGAGCCATATCACATCTCTAATTCATTTTTCATTATTTTGTACTTTCATGATAATTATACTCAGATTTTAATGAGCTTATTGGTATTTTGAATACATATACATACATTTTAATTTTTGATGTGGAGCCCTATCTATACAGTCAAAGCATTTTTCTTTTTCATAAAATAGGCTGGTAGATATCTATCATTAAACTCTTCGAGCAGAAGGGTTATGTTCATCTGAGCACATACCCTCTGTCCATCATATTCTGGGGCTTTCTTCGAGTCTGTAACTTTCCTTTATCTTTTCACTCTCTGAATCTTTTGATGAGCAAATGATCTTACTTTTAACCAAGTCTAGTTTGTCAATTATTTCAACAGAGTCAATGCTTTTTGTATACTCAGGAACGTTCTGTTCTCGCAAATACCCTTCTATATTTTGCTAGAAACTTTACGGTGGTATTGGTACCTAATCTATCACCCCTTGACTTGGAAACAATTCAGTTTTTCATTCCTGTTTCTTGCTCTCTTCTACAGGTTAGGAAATTCCAATAGCTATAGCTCTGAGTTGACTTCATCTGCTGATGTCTACGGAGCACATTCTCTGTCATCAGTCACGTTGTGAGCATATTGTCTTGCTTCCTTCAGATTTGTCCTTATCCTTTAAAAGCAGACCTCCTGGAATATTCTTTTGTTTGTTTTATTGACACACCTCACTTCAATTTGTCAGTTTGTAATTCTCTTGCATTGTACCTTGGTGTACCTTGTCTATGATCTCAACCAAGTTTCTAAGACTCCATTCTGGCAAAGCCAGACTCCACATCTCTTAGCATCTGGGTGACTCTTTGTGCTCCTCAGAACTGCAGAACCCACCCTCTAGAAGGCCTTGTAGAGTTCATAGCTGCACACACTCAGCTCAGCAAAAAGGGCCAATGGCGTACAAGGATCCCTCAGGAGGTCCACTGCTGGGCTGCTCACAATTTCCTCCTCCACAGAACCCTGACCTCAAACTGCAGCTTCCTCGGCAGCTTTGATCCCAAGCTCTGCTGTCTTCTGTGACCTCCCTCCTGTCTGTTGTAGGAGCTCCTGTGTATTTCCCTCCAAGGCTCATACCTCTGTTGTCTCTCTTCCAAAGCCTTTTATGTACTTCAACAGCTTTACAATTTTCACTGTGGTGTGGCTATTCAGTAATTCTTTATCACATCAGAGACAAAAGTTGACGCTTGGTCTTCACAGCAAGTTGATTAAAGGTTAGAGGACCAATTAAATGTGCTTATTTCAGTTGAAAATCTGAGAGAGAACACTGCTCACAAGAAAAACTAATGAAAATGACCAACATGAAAACAAATTCAAAACCCTTTTGTAAAATAGCTCTTACGGCACAGAGTAAAAGCCAAGGTTACTCACGCAAGCAACAATCCATCTTATCTATACATAGAAAGATGTTTGTATTGTAATTATATTCTTTTTTTCTTGTTTTTTTTTTTTTTTTTTTGGTTTTTTGTTTGTTTGTTTTCTGAGATAGGGTTTCTCTGTAGCTTTGGAGCCTGTCCTGGAACTGCTCTAGTAGATCAGGCTGGCCTTGAATTTACAGAGATCTGCCTCCCTGGTGCTGGGATTAAATGCATATGCCCCCACCAGCCGGCATAACTGTATTATTCTAACAAAGGTCTGCTCTAATAACAATTGATTCACCACCCATGTCCCAGAGCTTAGGACCTTCATTCTCTATACGCAGCGCTTCCCTTTCTTACATAATGTGTAAGAGGAGGCAAACCCTTATGTCATCTGTTAACTTTGTGGATGTAAGTTTGAATAAACAACATTTTTGGCCAAGATTCAAAATGACTTCGTGTTTTCTGAAGCCAAATTCATTTAGAACTTGAGATCAGCAAGGCAACCTGGTACAGAGGCTGACACCAAAACATACTTCTTCTCTGCAATCCTTCAGGTATGACTTAATTACCTTGAATGTCCCACTCCTTCTCCTTTAGACATCTTCTTCCTACCCGGGCTTTCACTCGCAGGCATGTCACCAAAGGCACCCTAATCAGCAGCCCACAGTCTAGCCTCCCTGTGAGTTTAAATATCAACCCAGGTGTCCATCTTCTACTCAGTGCCGTCAAACATATTAGGTTATAACAAATTCATTATTCTCCCATGACCTACAACTGTTTTTGAACATTATTTTAAAACAGTTGCAATGGAAAGCTACATGCTTAGATCCACCCAAGTGAGTACTTCTGATGAACACAGAGTTAAAAAAAACATCTTTTATTTCCCCCTTTGAACTTTTCTTTCAGTCTAATTCTTATTCAATATACAGAGCAGAAAGCAACCCGAGGGAAGCAAAACGAGAAGAACATTCACAGGCATTGTGTCACTTAGATGCAGGGACCTCTCTGGAATATTTGTCTCTGAGTCCTCATGCAGATGAGGCAACCTGGAGACAAGGAGGGAGAATGATCACAGAGTGTCCCTGGCAAAGGTGCTGCTCTTGCCTCTGACATTACACTCCTTTCTTTCGTAGAGTCGACTTCCCGCACCGAAAGCACTGTCTCTAGTGTTGCTTCCAGGCTTAGCACTCAGGGATTTGTAACAAAATGATATTAGAATCCACTTGCGGAGAAAACAAAAAGATATTCTACTTCATAGTGAATTATCTGTTTACCAGGCATGTATGATGACATAGCCTGTAATCTTAACTCTCAAGGGGCCAAGACAGGAAGGCCACAAGTGCAAGCCTAGCAGGGGTCACATGGTGAGATTCTATAAGAAAAACATTAAAACATATGTTCCAATCTAGTGGATGTTATTCATAGAAATAAAGACAATAGCCGTGCAATTCCTAAGAACTGGAAGCACACTGTGTATCAGAGTAGATTCCTGTAGGGCCTTCCTTTTGTTTTCCAATCTGACTCGATGAAAAGCAAAAGTTTTATTGCATGTTAGCTACCATTCTTTTCTATAATTTCATTTACAGAATACAGTAAAATTGTATCATTATTCCCAAACTGCCTTTTAAAAAACTCCTAGCAGCTACACACAACAATTGGTTTCAGGATCTTCTATGAAGATAATGACAAGGCTGTTGGAACAAGAGCAAAGGCCGCTTTCTTGATATTTAGCCGTCCTCTTCTTAGCAGGCAAGGCACAGGAACCTACCCACCACAGCGTCCTTTCCATGCAGGATGCTTACAAGTATATAAAAACTGCCAAGGTATAGCTGGTCACACACTCAGCATTTTACCAGCACAGGTCCTTTGAGCGTAGCCCTCATTACACCCGACATTACACTGTGAGAAAACTCTGGAATGGCATGTATGCTTCCTCCGGTCTTATCTAGGTGGTCTCTAAGCATGTGCTGGAAGGCTAATCCAGGATTGTGGCACGTCTCTGGCTCACCTATTTAGATGTCAAGTTAGCAGGATGCATTCCTTTGTTTCTCTCCATCTCTTTTCCTGGCCTCATTTCCCTCTTCTCCCTCTGACACGCTCATGTTTGAGGACTCTCCATCATTAGTCCAAAAAAAAAAAAAAAAGTTTCACAAGTGCAAATTGAGATTGATCTACTTCACTGAACAAACAACCTCAAGTTCCTGACTTCCTGATGGCAAAAAATACGTGAAATAAGAGACATCTACTTCTATATGCATTAACCTCTTTGCAACAAGCCTTGCCTTTTATCTTCTCTTCCAAATTTACTTTGGGATGTCTTTTATTTCCCCTTATCTAGAGCGCCTACTTTCACACAGACTCTTTATAAACTGTGTTTGGAATCCGATATGATCAGTGGACTTCCTCTGAAATTAAAGTTTCTTTTGATATCGAGTTCAGTACATTCAGAGTGGAAAATCAAAGGATTAGGCTGGTTATAAAGATTTAAGTCAACGGAGAGGAATTTAATCCACTGGTGTTGAGCTTCATAATCAAACACTGAAGGACCTCTTTATATGCTAAAATCTACCAAACCTAAAATTTTAAAATATCTCCACAATCCCATCAAGTTTGTTTCTTTACTAAACAGACGTTGAATAAATAAATTAATGTGCCAGACACAGAAATAAGGGGCTGAGCCACTGACATAACCTGCTTAAAACCTGTGTTTCCGTTTAGTGGCTTTTAGTCCAGTAGACACCCATCCTAGGTTTAGGCCTATTATCGCCTGATTGTACCTATGACAATCACAGGTGATTGTGGAGCTGACCTGGTCTAGCTGTGTGTGGGGAGATGGAAGAACATTCAGTGATTGAAGGAAGGTTTCTGTATGCAGCACTGAAGCCAAGACCCAGGGAACAATAAGGCCATGGTGAGAGCTCAGGCAATCAGAATCAGGTAAGAAAGAAGCCCACCATATTGTAGACAAAGAATATGTAGGTTTGCCTGCAAGGGAGTTGGAGCCCTTCTTAAGAATTTAGAACTTCATGCAAAACAAATAGACAAACAAACAACAACAACAACAACAACAAAAAAAAAACAAGAAGTCACGGAAAGTCTCTAGAGCAGAAGATGAGTGTGATCAGATTGGGTATATGTTAGTTTCCTGGCTGGTAGAAAGACTACGATTTTTCTTGGTGGTAAGTGGGAATGAGGTGCTTATCTCCACACTTCGGACTACCAGAAACAGCACCCCAAATACCAATAGACTAGGGGACACAGTCCAACAACCCACATCACAGGCCACCTGAACAGCCTTTCCGAAATTCCTTCTGTTTCCCATGTTAAGCATCTCTGTACTAAGAGGTTAAAGACAATGAGCCATGAAGCAGGAGGCTGATGAGAAGGGGGTCGGTATAGACAGCTAATCCTGCTGATGACAAAGCACAGAATGGTATACGGATATGGTATACGGATATGGTATGTGGCAAATCTCTTCAGCTGGTGCTGCTATACATTATTTTTGAAAAATCAGTGACTATTTTCTAATGAGATTGATGTAATAATAGAATTTCTCAATTTGATATGGGTGTGTCTGCATGCATGCCTGTGTGCAAGTATGTGTGCATGCATACATGGGTGTGTGTGTATGTGTGTGTGTGCGTGTTGATATGAGTGGAACTCAGAACCTCTTTCTGTGTGGTAGGGAAGCCCTCACCACTTAGCTATACCCTCAAGTTTTTCAATAATTTAGTTAACATAAAAATCAAATTTCAGCATGTTTGATGTTTAAATTGAAGAACTAAACCACTGCAATCAATCCAAAGTACCAAGGAAACTTAACACAAGGACAACTGAGTTTAATTATAAATGTTTTTTACCCAATTATTTTTATGAAGCCTATTACAAACATATGCCACGAGATACCGTCTTAGTTTGTTAACTGTATGACTGAGATTAGTAATTCCCTGTTTCTTCAACAATATTCTATTGTCTGACCCCATATTAAACTGATTTCCACTGCTGCTAATCCAGCTTTGTGGAGTTTTCTTCGGCCTTACTCTACATGAGTAAAATATACTAAGACCTTAAAATGCAATGATAATATAGTAAACCATTTAAAACATGTTCATGCGAATCCCTAAAGAATAGGGACATGAAAGACTTGGCCCAAGTAATCTTTCATCCGAGCTCTCCTACATCTTAAATGCTAATACTAAAGGAAATAACACATACATGAGTGTTCAAACACACACACTACTGCCTACAATGAATCTTGTAGGCAGAACAGTGGCATTTATGTAAAGAATAATAAAACAAAAATCATAAAGATTATGCATAGAGTCAAGTAATAACTTGACTCTAAATTCCTACATAGTTCAAAGTCAAGACCAAATAATATAATCACATCTCCCATAAACCTTCAGAATGTTTCTTTAATGCTGAAAGGTGATAACTGGTATATGGTGGCATCTTTCTGCAGAGGTCTACTAAACAGGACAGTTGGCTAATCACTGCATCAACCCTGGCAATTTAATCTCTGTATTCTATATTCAGTTAACAGGGTGGCAGGGAGGGGAGCAAAGTAAGGGAGGAACAGAAATGGATGGAGTCGGTGCCCATGATAAAGAGCTGAGTCAGAGAGGGTTTGAAGGCTTTGGGTTCTGTAAGGAAGCAAACACTAAGGATAGCTGTGGGATGTAATATGAAGAAAGGGAGAGAAAAGCTAGAAAATCCCCCAGTTTCTGGCATAAAAGGACATTTTATTTTTTACTTTTTGCAGAAAGAAAATCACACTGAAGATTCTAAAATGTTCTTCAATTATGGTTGGTGTGTATTCGTGATTCTTAGCAAACATCCATATGAATTCCCTTTGTATAGACAGAGAAATATTGATAGCATTAGTGTAGTCTCCTATCTTAAAACAGGCCTGTGTGGGGTCATGATGTTCTGTGATGCAAGGGAGATCACTCAGTGGTTAAAAGCCCTGGTTGCTATGCCACAGGACTGGCAGGTGTTCCATTTCCAGCACCCAGATGATGGCTTACAGTCATCGGTAACTCCAATTCTGGGGAATCTGATACCTTCTTTGGCCTTTGAGGGCATTACAGGCATGCAGTATACAGCCATGCCTGCAGGCAAAACACACATAAAATTTTTCAAAGGCAAAACAAAACACAATAGCTTGCGGTTAAGTTACTTCCATGATTGATAGACTCCCTGTCCAGACAGTTCTACTCTGGATTCCAAGTGTTCATTAGGTCTGTCCTCACTCAGATGTCAGTTCTAGACTTATCAGTTCAGTAGAAAACCTATCACGATCTTAGTGTGCAGGTCGGTCCCAGTTTCATTCTGGCAGTTCACACCTGATATGTACTGTCTCCATAAAATGCTGCTCAGTAACTTACTGCAATGAAGTATCGGTATTTTAACCATGTGGTATTGATGATGTTGGTGTCCTACCTCACAAGACTGATGTAAAAGTGGAGATACAACCTGCTTAGAAGGTGGGTACTCTCTAGGAAAGTGAAGAAAATGCCACCAACATTTGTCAACATCCATGCAAAATGGGTCTGCCACTGACGTTTAACACACACATACACATGTGTGCACATACACATATAACATTAACAACTTCAGAAAAAGCTCTCTCATTTTTCTCTAAAACACGTTCTTGATATTAAAATGATGGCATTTTTTGCAAAATAAAAATATTAATGCAAAACAAGTTTGGACAGTAGTTCAAGTTGGCACAAAGGAAGTAGCACAAACATGCCACCCCAACCCTACCAGCTGAAATGACACATTTTAGCATTGTATTTGGGGAACTAATTTTGTAAATCCTTTTAAAAGACATTAGTTTTGCTCGAGGCAAATAGCCATAACATTATTTCTTGTCATCTCTGAAAATGAAAGCCAATCTATGAGAAATGAAAGCATATATTAACATCACAGGACATACAGTACAGACATTTTTTAATGCTGCTTGTGAAAATGATATAGCACAGAAAGTGAGCAGATTCATAAAGATGAGAGTTCTAGAAAGCAATGCTGGTCAATCTTTGTGGGAAATACGGTTGATCTGTTCCTTGACCACCCATCTAGGTGTCTCTGGGTCTATCATTTACAGTTGCAGCATCTTCCATCATGGAACTGTTAATCTAATGGGGAAGTCAGATAATCACACAAATGACTAACAGTATCTAAGAGGAGCAGAGCCCCAGCAGGGTAGATAGCTCATTACTGGGAGGGGGGGCACTTATGGGAGAAAAGGCCAAAGGGAAACAGCTTTGCCAGTGTTTCCATCAGAATTTTCAATGCCAGGTCCCTTTCCCTGTAATTCTGAAGGGTGGGAGCATGAAGGGAAATTGCAACAACTCATAGATGAAAGACTAAATTAATTGCTGAAAGGTATAATGGTATTAGAGAAAAGTTCATTGTATCATTATTCTGAAACAACTGGAGCACTGTGAGAGACAAGTCTGCAAAGGGCAGTTTTACTGCAAACAAGCCAGCTATGAAGAGATAGATGAGCATGAAATTCTTACTCTTGTCACATTTTCTTTCAGACAACATTGTGCATGTGCCTGAGTACTACAAACCAATGCCATCAGGGAGCACCACCACCATTAGGGAGCACCACCACCATTAGAGAGCACCACCACCATCAGAGAGTACCACCACCATCAGAGAGTACCACCACCATCAAGGAGCACCATCCACTGTCAGGGGAGCACCACCATCAGGGAACAATGCCATTGTCAGAGAGCATCACCACCGTCAGGGAGAACCACCACAGTTGGGAGCACCACCACCGTCAAGGAGACCGATGATCTTCAAACTCTTCTCATAAAAGGTCTAAAGTCCTTTAAATGTATTACTTCAAGGTTGAGAGGGCAAGACATTTCCACCAAGAGCTGAGACCATTAGACAGCAACTGAAAGTTGGAAGTATCTGTCAAAACTATAAAACAACCTACACAGATTGTACATGTCAAACTAAGTATAATGAACCTAGTTTACTGTGAAGGTAATTTCAAGATGGTTGCAACATTTCCTTTTTCTGTCTCTGTTGGACTCCAGAGTCCAAACACTGAGGAGGAGTCGCCCCCAGAGACCACCTCATACACCACAGCTGATGCAAAAGCATGTGGATTTTATTAATTCTGTCATGACAGGGTCCCTCAGCATTCGGGAAGCCAAGAGACCTCGAAGAGCTGGCACGGGCTACTTTTAAAGGAGAAGGCCACAGAAGCAAGGGGGGTTGTGATTGGCTTATTCAAAAGGGCTATTACCAATAATTGGCTGGAGAGCTGTTGCCAGATCAGACAAGGTAAGAGGTCATTTTGACCCATTTCCCAGGGGACTGAATCAAAACATACGTATATGGGTAATTGTTCAGGAACTGAGTACATGCATGTGTAGCTGTTAGGTCCTTGGTTCCCAGGGGAGGAAGGGAAGCACTATGGCACGGAGGCTGAGAGGATTCAGAATTGTCAAAAATGGCTTCAGGATTGTCTTAAAGTCTTACATCTCCAGAAAAGCAAGCTGTGCCTTGAACTATCATTAGCAATGCCTACCCTTTGGAATCACTGTCCATGATAGTGACACAGCCTTCATGACGGTTATGTCGTGAACCTGGACCCCAAGACTGCAGAGACTGACCTTTGTCTCTGGTTGCACAATGAGAAAAAAAAAAGTCCATTTAATCCAACAGTAGTGAAAATGAAAGCACATTACTGCTGTGGGGAGAACTGGCAAAGGTTAATTGAGTTTTAGATACTTATCCCTAATTGTTCAAGATTTTATCCTAATATCAATTTCTGCATTAATGCACAGGCACCCTCAGGCTGTGAAAGAGAGATTCCATTCTAAATTTAAACGTGTCCCCTCATCCAAAAAGGGTAGCGTTTTTTCTCCTCTAGAGAATTGCACGAATCAGAATTCAACTTCTGAGGTGAAACAGGTCAAATTAACCAAATATACCCAAAATATTGCTTTAAGTCAGTGAATGGTTGAAATGTCCATCTGGTCGAACCCGACATGATGCTCAAAGAAGATAATTTACAGCATTGGTTATATACTAGAGAACCTCTGTTAAGGAGCTGTACTTTAATTTCACTAATGGTTCGACTTAAGAATTTAGAGGTACTTTTCCTGTAGCAGAAAGAGAATATCTCTGGTTCATCAAGAGTTGATTTAGTATGCCACTCCTTCCTCAGCATGCAGAGTAGGTCATTATTTTACAGTGGTTTTCCTCTGGGCCTAGCATGATGCCACATGATGACACTGCACGGCTATCAGGTCCAACCTGATGTATTTGTTCGTACTTGGGGGGCAGAGTGAGGCTTGAGAAAGAAACGACCAGAGACAATGGTAGAGTCAGGAGGGCATCCAGTAAATACTCTGATTCGTAAGTTTATAACTTACAGTTCTTATATACCCCAATCCAAAAGGGGGTGGGGTGGGGGAGCAAAAGTCTTCTTTACTAGGACACCAGAAACAAAAGAATGTTAACTACTTCCTTAACTCTCAAAGCCTCCAGTAATCACTCCTTTTGCTAAACATTCTGCTACTGACTTTGAGGATTAAGACACACCTTAGATCAAAACATCCTGCTAGCCACACCCTAGGTCAAACCTTTGAGCAAAAACAAGCTCAAACTCTCTGACCTTCAGTCAAGATGGAAATAGAATTACTTCTGTGGGTCTCTACTTGTGGCCATCTTGAGCTTTGCCTCCTTAGGCCTGGCAAGAACAAGGTGATAGATAGGTCTATTATAATTGTAATGAAGCCACTAACAGTCACTAGTAGAAGGCAGTAGAGAAGGGTCAAAGAGAATATAGGAAGCAGAAGGTTAATGAAAGAGCCTTAATCCATGTGCAGCTTCTAGGGGGTCTTCATGCATATACGGTGAATTTCATACTATTGGGTGGTTCATGGTCCATACTCCTGTAAGTAATCCTTACCTCACTCTGTTATGAACATAATAAACTATCTGGTGTCCCCAAGATGGACTTTAGTGAAACTGTCCTTAGTGACCATCTGGTATGTGTTTGCTTTTCCCAGGGAAAAGTTAACATGATAGTCACTAACAGGAAAAAAATGATCATAGTATTTTTAAGTCGTTAGGGCACAGTTTTGTATAATCTGACAGTACCTTAGAAGACATTTCTATTTATTGCCACAATAATCCATCTGGAAAGTTTTAAAAAGCCATTGTTGTGAGGAAAGGAAGCACATGGCTTTCAGAACACCTGGTGTATAAACATTTAGTTCATAAAATAAATGAAATTAACTGGGATTGATTTGCATTCCAAAAGGCTATCCATGTTACAAGGATAAACAACAACAATAATAAAGCACAACAAGACACACTATTCAGGTATTCTTTGTCTTATAGGATCTCTAGTGCTTTGTCCATTTAGACTCACAGTGATATACTGTAATATATAACCATTAAGACATTCAACAACAATAGTAATAGCAAAATGCATAGAAGCGTTATTGGACCCAGGTACAAAGCTAGTAGGGTCTATATAATGATTGTCTCACTAAAGCTTCTCTCTGAATTTTTGTTTCCTCTGTGACAAACTTTAGTTGTCTCATTACATGGGTATTTGGAGACCCCTGTTCAGACATATATTATAGGTATAAACCAAATATCAGCTATTATTGGTACGCATTTCCAAACAGCCTGCACAATTTGACCTGATGAAGCAAGGATAGATAGATACTTCACAAAACATTTCACTCACTGTTAGGTATCACACTGGTGATCCAGTGCCAGATGGTGTCTTGATTCAAGCATGATGGAAAGCTTTATAAACCACTTAATAAGCACAGTCTCTTACGTCACTTCCTACTTCTCTGTATCAGCAGGGTGGCAACCACACAAAAGGATTCTGAACATTTCCTGTTATCACTAAGGTCCTTCTATCTTCCAAAAATATCATGATTAATAACATAAAGAGTTTACAAACAAGACTGTGGTGTCTCACACCATACATAAATGACTCAATATCACACAAACATGTATTCCTGTGAATCCTTCTGAACCAGACAGAGTATATTAAACTGCTTCAAAGGGAACATAAGGAGGAAAAAATATCATTGAATACAAAACAATAAAAAAAACACACATAAAGCTACTTCACTGCTTAGATACATTCTAAGAGCAGAAGGAAGATCTGAAAGCTATTTGCCTGCATGACCGGCATTCTTCCTGTCAATATTAGACATGCTATGTTTGATATTAGTCCCCGGGAAATCAACCAGACATTGGCTGCTTTACCTTTTCTGCTGCTATGAGCAATAAGCAGTTAGTACTGTCAACATTGTTTTTTTTTTTTCTTTGCCTTGGTAGACAGGCTTAAACGTTCATCTGCTAGCCTGCTAATTCTGCCAGCTGTGTCCAGTGGCACCCTCAGGCCACATGTAGTCAAGCATACTATGAATGTGGCCCAATACAGAGCTGCAAACTTACTTAGAACATGATAGTTAATTGTTTTGGGCGTTGTTATTTTTAATTTTGTTTTTGGTAATTTGACTTTGCTGTTCTGAAGCATGAGCCGAGTCAAACAGATGGACATACCTGCTTGCGTCCATAATCGTCAGCCCTAAAATGCATTTCTGAAAATTTGGTTTAATGAACTAGGCCTGTGCTGTCCAACATGCTTGCTGAAAGCTACAATGGCTTTTCACCGTGAAACTGAAATAAGTTTGCATCTCATTGTCATACTAACCACATTTTAAGTACCCAATAGCCATATATGGCATAATAGCCACTATATCAGACAGTGTGAATATGGTTATATGGGTAGTGTTTGCCTAGTGCCTCATTTCCGAACTTGGACCCTTGACCAGGGTTGAAATCACAGCCAGTGCATTAGAATTTATATGGCAACAGAAGTCAGATAAAACCGGCTTCCTTAAGTGGAAACAATATGCAAATCTTGGAATAGATGCACAGAATACAGTTATGGAATTAGGAAGAGTCACCTTCTATGAAAATGTAGATCAAGAGACCTTCTAATTACATCAACACAAAACTGTTCAGTGAGGGTCTGGGGATGCAGCTGACAGGAGGAGTACCTTCTCTGCACATGCAAGACCCTTAGTTCAAGGCCCAGTGTAGCCAAAATCAACAATCAAAAGGGAAAACAAAAATAAATATGTAAGTCATAAAAGAGCATCTATCTATGTGCCATTTCAAAATGAGCCATGAAAACACTTCTTCCTCGGGTCTCAAAAACAATATCCTTAACAGCAACCACAGTCACTATCTGTCTTTCAGACTAAGAGACATCATTTTCTCATTAATTAAACCTGGAAACAATCTCCAGATTAACAATACAGATGATAAATCTGCATGGTTGTTTACCTACATGGGGCCCATACCCTCTGAATATCACTCCCTTGCCCTACCCTGTTTTTTTTTTTTTTCTTTCAGCTAAGTAAATAACTGTGTCAATGTAACAGCAGGGATGCTGATTCCTCTCTACATAACTTGATTATCCAATGAGAAGCCCTTCTCCTCCGGGTAGCCACCCTGTGTTCACTTTCTCCCTGGAGCTAAAGACTACTCTGCATTTCTGGTTGACAAGTCAGGGCACTCACTCAGCATATGTATGGGAATAGCTATCGCATTAGGGCACATGCCTAAGCTTTCCTTAGCAGTCACCTCTAGATACTGTCCCAACTGCTCCCTAACTCTGCCTCCCAAAGACGTCTTGCTGATGTCATGATCAACTTGTCAACTCAAATTCAGCAGTGTCCAAGGATGGCGAGTGATGCTTCCTCTGCATTTTTATGCACCGGGAGGATATCAACTCTGTTTAGTAAATCCATCCATCCATTATCTGCCTTCATTTAAATGGCTTGAGTTTCATTACCAAAATGAACTGGCACTGGAAACAGAGTATTGAAAATGATTATATAGAGAAAAGTCGGTATGGCCAAAGGTACTTTTATACTACCTTTCCAGACAATTCTAAGATCTTGCATGAGGTCGGAGTAACGGAGTTCATTTAGGTTTTGACCAGTAGCTGAGATCTCATCTCATAATGGCCTTAATGATGCTGCTAGTCATGGTCACAATTTGTTAACGTTTTCCACTGGGAACTTTAATTAGATATGCCTTTTCGAATTCTAAAGCAAAGATTGTTAAACATGGGACAGTTTTGCCCCTGCCTCTTCCAGCAGGAGCCTTTAGCAATGTGTACATTTGGAAGGGTGGGTATTCCTGGCATCTACAGCTACAGAGACTAGACATATTGCTGGACACAATGCAATGTACAGAAAAACCACCCTCAGTGAAGAACTACCGAGCCTAAGTGGGAAGAAGAGAGTCAGGAGGGTGGGGGAGCTACAGGAGAGGGTCGCAGTAGAGGGTAAAATATGGCATGCTGCAAATCTGAAATTATTATAGTGAAACAATTGTGCATGTTATAGACTAAGAAAAACAAAAATTATTTTTTAAAATATAATTATCTAGTTCAAAATGTCAGAAGAGCCAAGGTTGGCAAAACACTTGACCCAAAGCTATGCTCTGTTGTGTACTTGATTATTTAGAACTTACATTTTCTTGATCATAAGCTCCCAGAAGAAACAAAACTGAGAAGTGTTTCATTTTTCACAGCGTTCGAGCTTCACAAGGACAGTGTTAACATTTGGCTGGGACCGGCGGCACAGGCCTGAAATCCAGTGGACTTAGTATACTGAGGCATGAAGATTGCAAACTCGAGGGCTTGCATTTACCATCAATATTTAAATATTGCTGGATCAAGTTTTTACTTAAAATATTTTAATACCTTACATAAATTTTGTGAAAAATCAGAATGCCTTCATCTTTTTAACACTTAGTCATTTCTAGAAAACCTTTGTGTGAAAACGGTTTTAATATTTTAGAAGCATCTCTGAGAATTTCATTCTATGAGATTTATTACTAATTTCATAACAACAACTTCAATAGATATCTTAAGGGAGAAGCTCACAGTTGATAGGACAATGGGGCAGTGGGTGCTGGGACTAAGGCTGTCTAATTATTACGGACATTCTTTGGGTTCCAGAGAATTCATTAACAACCTGAAGGTTTGGTTATCTTTTGCCCATGGTACAGCATGGGTAGTATCTTATTTTTCCTAGGCAGTGGGGATGACAGCTCCAGAGGGATGTTTGCAATCATGGAGAAAATAGAATAGCAGCGAAAAAGGCATGGTGGCCAGAAGAGGAGGCAGGCTGATGGCATCGTTATCTATTCAGGAAGGCCCTCTGGTGACCCAGTTAACTCCATTAGGACTCCTTACACAACAAGCAGCATCTGGGGACCACATTCTCCAACATGGGAGAGATTCGGCACTCAAACCCTATGCTACAGAAAGGGAAACTGCGCTAGCTTTCCTCTGGTGGTTTCCTAAATACATTTTCTTAGCATTTACTTGTCAGTGGGTATAAGTTTATGCACGTAGGACGGGAACCAGTGTTGCTCAGCATTTTCCAGCTCTCTGTGCTTTCCAACAGTACAAAATGCTTTGCTCACCTGTTAAAATGCCTTGCCCTAAGCTGCTATTAACATTATTAATAAAATAAAATATTGAATACCACCATTTTAATAACCTGGGAAAATGCCTCTGCTTCCGAAGTAAGTTCAGAAACCTTGACATAGTTGAATACAATCAATTCGAGGACTTTTGAAAAATAATCAGCCATGGTTAAGGTCTGCCGTCTCCACCCAATGCCCTTTATTTTTTTCTCCTAATGTTCAGGCCACTTTCTTTTATAGAACTTTAGTCTTAAATAAATAAGCTGGTGTGTGTATGATATGGAATTCTTTTCTTAAACATATGAACTACACTCCCACTATATGATCTATGTTCTGCTATCCTGCCCCTGTTTAAGAGCAACCCCACCAGCACCACCAGATTTGGCTAAATGAATCAAACTGACTTCCAAAGTCCAATCTCTATGCTCAGACCTGAGTCCATCTCTCAGACTTCATCAAAGATGTTTCTCTGCAGTGGACAGAGATTATCATGGAAACTCACAACTGGCTAAAGTTTGGAGACTCCATATCTGTAGAGTGCTTGTCTATAAACGGGGAATCAATATCACCTTCTCCTCTCCCAACGGATCAGTGTTCGTTATGGAAACAGGGGCATAAAGACTGCAATTAGGACAGAAGTCGTGAAACAGTGCCTCCTGGACATGACAGGATAGCTACACACATGAGCTCACAGTAACTGTGGTTGCCTGCACATGATAGAGAAGCCTTGTTAGCCAAATGTCTTTAAGAGGTGGGTTCAAGTTAAGGCATGCCTTTCTGGGACCTGGAGAAAATGGGTGCAAGGCCTAGATGTCCTCTCTCTGTGATTCCCATGGGGCACAGCTGAGCTTGGACTTCTTGTTCCTTTTTTGTGAGTTTTCCCCTCATAATAAATAAAAATATAATTGTTTTACCCTTTAGCTAGCCTGGTTATTTCCCAAATCGAGCTATTTTCTACGTGCACATGATCAAGACAGTCAACATATACAGTATGTAGGGGAGAGGCTCATGAGCTCCCCTACTGGATGAGGAGCAGCTGGCAGCTGACAGCTGCTGGAGGAGGCAAAGAGCAGTCTTTATGGGTGTGGTCGCTGGAAGGTTGCACATGCCCCAGTGGAGGGTTTCACACCCATGAGTGTGTAAGAGGCAGAACTTGGACTCAATGGGTTATAAAGAAGAAACAAGAAGTCCTACATGAAAGTCTCGAGTTGGGGGTGGAACTAGAAGGAGTTAGAGATTGAAGTGAGTGGCTAATATGATCAAAATACATGGTTTGCATTATGTTACTCTGAAAGAATTAATAAAATATTACACTGAGAAATATGAATTCCATGTTTTTGAAGGAAGCTTGAGCTTTACCACTGGGGCAAGGAAGGAAGGCTGAAATTTCACACCTAATTTCCAATTCTAAAGTGTGACGTGCCAAACATGGAGCAAAATTACAAAATCTTGGAAGAGATGAATTCAAGTCACCATTTTGAAATATGGTAGGCCATCAGCAGACATATTTATGTAAAGGGAAAGAGGGAAGAAGGGATAGAGTAAGGGAGGCAGGGATGTGGGAGGGAAGGAGAGAGAGGGCCATTTTTCATTCCCCAGAAGCATATAAAGCATTAGCAAAAACAATGTATGAATATGATGGCCAAAGCTACAAAGTATTTATCCATGAGTAAAATGAAAATCCTGGATATCCTTTCAATGAAAATCCATGATACAAAGTCGAATTTTATATTCAATGCCTCCCCTTCATTACACCCTATACAGTTCTTGTTTTCTTACTGTACAGCAACGGACATGGCCTTCTAAGTAGAAACATATTGTTAAGGCAAAGAGAAAGCAACAGGTACGTTGCTAACACAAATGATCCCTGGAACAATTAAAAAAAAAAGGAAACACATGCAGAATAGCTTAAGTTTTGTGTCTATACCTGGTCTATTGCAGGGTCCTAGTGTGTTTTACTTGATTCTATTTATGATGTAAAGGAAATAGGAAAGATTTGCTATGGCAGACTAAAACTTCAATACAGAACTGACTTTTGGGATCACCAGTCAACCACACATGATGGGGCCACATCCACTGTTAGTGAGGTTTCCGCGATGCTTGTGATTTTAAAATTGCTTTCACTTACCCGCCCAGTGCTGTGTACATAGCTTTCTTCAAGTTAGTTATCCCCAGAGCTAAGTGTCCATGGGATCTGATATTACAGTGTTGGCCTAAGTGGGTAACCCTGGCTATCTTTCTGCACCCTGAGGAGTCATTGCTAAATGCCAGGAAGAGGGGCTAAAGAGATGACACTTCAGCTAGAAACACTGACTGCCTGCCAAGAGGACATGGCTTCAGTTCCCAGAGTACACAATTGTAGCTAACAACAATCTGTAACTCTAGTCCAGGAGATCCAGCATCCCCTTCTGCCCCCCCCCCCATGGCTACCAGACATGCAAGGGGTGCATCGACAAACATGTAGGCCAAAATACTCAGGCATACAAAATACTATTTCAAAGGAATATCTTTCCCATTGAAATAATGGAAATCATAACTGATCTTTTCGTGATAGACGTGTAACGTGGTATTTTCATACATTAACTTATCTACAAGCTACACAAGAGGAAACTGAAGCATTGGGCATGAACAAAACTGTCCAGAGACGCAGGGCAAGCCTGTAGGAGATCTGAAGAGTCCCCTGCCCACTCAAGCACACTACTCTGTGTAGGTCTTACCCTTCTCTCCCATTCCCTCTGCCTTGCTAAAAACCATTAGATCACATCTCTAAAGCTAGCCACCAAGGACTATCCCTTATTTGGCTACTTCCTCCTCCTAATGCTGACTACCAAATTCCAGCAATCGAAAACCCCCCTTGGTTCATCTAATTAAAATGCCCAATTAAAGCCAAACACCTCATCCTAACATGGGGTTTCCCCATTTACCTTTATAAACCACCATTTGCCTATGTGCCAAGTCTGTCTCCTCTCTGTGCAGAGGCAGTCCTTCGTCTCCCCAGGACAAAGACCTTTGCCCACTTTCCCCTCCTCCCTCATCCTCTATCATCTTTACTTTCATCTTCACTATCATCCTAGCTCATCTTAACACAGACCTCCCCTTTTTCTCCTCTTAAAAATGACACCTGCAAGGTCATTTGCTGCTGTTTTCTGCCTGAGTCAGGAAGAAGCCACTTGAACTTGCTTTCCTGCTTAATAAAGGACCTCTCTGTGGAAATAAGTCTTTGGGTGTGGTCTTTGCCTAAATCTAAGGTCAGGGAGGAAGCCTCTGCTGTGCCCAAAATCTTGCGACCAAGATTCAAGTCAATCCCTTATAAATACAGAGGCCACACCCAATAGAAATTCCAGCCTCTGGAAGATTCTTCTCTCCCCTACTTCCTCTTCTCATCCATGGACTACCATTGCACTCTTAAGTTGTGATGTCATATTGTTACCACCCTGGTGAGTGAGTGGACCCCTCTAAGGCTCTGACATCAGACATCTGCGATCCTGGTGTATGAGTGTACCCTTCTGAGGCTCTGACATCATGTAGCTATGACTCGTGTGTGTGAGTGGACCCTTCTGAGGCTCTGACATCATGTAGCTATGACTCGCGTGTGTGAGTGGACCCTTCTGAGGCTTTGATGTCAGATGTCTGCGACCCTGGTGTGTGAATGCACCATTCTGAGGCTCTGACGTCAGCAAAAGCACTGTGGTAATTACATGGTTTGCTGGTCCTCTTCTTCCCCTGTCACTGCCTCAGGAGAAACCACTGCTTTTCCTGACCCCTTTCTAACCCCAGGGGGACAAGATTCCTTCATGCCATTGTATCAGCAGGCCTCACGCTGGAGGGACTTTACCCTCCACTCCTCGCCTGCAGCCCAAGCCATATTAGCCATACTGAAAACCACGCCGAGGACTCTGCATGCAGAAGCCATGCCTGGCCAGCCCCACAGCCCACATTCTCATTAGCAAGAGGCCTACTATGTGTCCCAGGCAATGAAGGCTCATGCTACGTTCCATCAACTGTTCTTTAAGCAGAGCTATGATCCATCAGCGTGAAGATGTGCTGAGCACTAGGGGACAGTTAATGACCTGATTAAGACCCATGGCAGCTAGGATGCCAGCCGGGATTCTGAGCAAGTCTGTTCGGGAAAGTGTTCACTTTATAGCATTTTCCTTTCTTCCCCTTGATCTAAGGAAATCTTTGTTTTATCTCTTAGTGCATCGGTGTGCCGTGGCATGGGTGTAGAGGGCAGAGCAGGAGTCAGCTCCTTCCTTCTCCCATGGGGGGTTCCGAGGAGAGAATTAAAGCTTGTCAGACTTCACAGCAAACGCCTTTACACACCGAGCCGTCTCATCTGCTCAGGAAATCCATTTTGTTATTCAATTTCTCTCCAGCAACCATTCTTATCTACCTTCACCTCTTCTATAAGAATTAGGACCACAGGGACTCCACGCCTCCTGAACTAACCAAAATCTGAGGGGCTGATGCTTGGCACCCCAGGGGACTCTTTAGTCGTTATGCAGCAAACAGATGGAACAAAGTTGTGTCACTAGAATCTGAGAGCATTTGAATTCACTTGGGTCGGAAGCATTCTGAAAAGATGATAAATATGAGAGTCTCTATTTCTCTCCCTTGCCTTGCCCTCTCGTTGTTCCCGTCATTTCTGACACTCAATTTCCAGTCTGTCTCTGTCCCTTCTCTTCTCTCTTTGTCTCCACCATGGTCACTGCTCATTGCTGAGGCCACTGCACCTATGACTCTACATCCATATTCTCAGCAAAGACATCGGAAATATTTACAACCGCGGTGGGAATCAGGCGCCACCAAACCTGTGTAGTGTGACGATTACAAAAAATTCCCCTGCAAAGCCGGACAGTGGTGGCGCACGCCTTTAATCCCAGCACTCGGGAGGCAGAGACAGGCGGATCTCTGGGAGTTCGAGACCAGCCTGGTCTACAAGAGCTAGTTCCAGGACAGACTCCAAAACCACAGAGAAACCCTGTCTCGAAAAACCAAAAAAAAAAAAAAAAAAAAAAAAAAATCCCCTGCAAGTGTGCCCCACGTGACCCTTTGCATATGAGTTCAAATCAGCTCCCAGTTAGATCCAGATCCCAGAAGCCAGATGACAGCCAGATATCACTCTCAACTGTGCATTTGCATCTGTCTCTGCTTTTGTGGATTCCCGTGTCTTCATCTATCTGTGCAGCTCTTCATACTGAATATATAGGTACATGCTAGCTTTTATACAGACAGGGTGTCAGCCACATCCTATAGAACTTCGCTTTTTAATATTTTTTCCTGTGGATGGGCATTTTGCCTGCATGCATGTGTGGGCGCTATGTGTGCATGCATACTTGGTGCCCCCAAAGTGTCAAGAAGGGCGCATTATATCCCCTAGAACTAGGGTTAGAGATGGTTATGAGTCACCATGTGGATGCTGGGAATCAGACCCAGATTCTATGGAAGAGTGGTCAGTGCTCTTAACTACTGAGCCATCTCTCCTGCCCTCTCATGGAACTACGCAGCTCAGTGGTTTAAGGATTATTTGCCCATTAAGGAAACCAATCAGGAAAGCTCAGTAACTTGTGGGGAACCACAGTGATAGCAACAACTATGTTATACATTCTTAGAGCCCCCCTTGTCTGCCAACACCAGCCTGACTGCGTTCAGTTTATCCGGTGTTCCTTTCTTAAAAGCTAGCTTCTAGCTCAGCATCACCATAACTTTTTTGCATTTGATTAACATCTTCCCTTTGAAGTCATTCACTTCACTAAATGGTTTCTTCTTCAACCAGCAACAGTCACAGAACTTGGAGCAAATGACACGCAGAGACTCAGGCTCTACCCCGGACCAGTTAAATCAGAAACATTGACTTTGGGGGACTTGGCCTGCCCGTGACATAAACAATCCCCCAGGTGATTTTTAGATTGGTTTTTAGAGTCACCAAAAGTTATAGGTAATGATCCCTTTGAAGGCTATCAGAAATGGAATAAGAAAATATATAATAAGGGATCAGGAGATGGCTCAGTCAGTAATGTACACATGAACTTTAGTTTATAATTCCAGGAGTCACATAAAAAAAAATAACACAACAACAAAAATAAAACCCAGAGTCACCTGTGTATGATCCTATCACTGGGGCAGACATGGACATAGGTAGGTCCTGAAGCCCACTGGGCAGCTGAATCAGGGCGGGTTCTGTGAGAGATGCTGTCGGTTTCAACAGGAGAAGAAGGGGAGTGAGAGAGAGGAGTGAGGAACTAGAAAATGTCCAAACTTCACCATAGGAAACTGTCCTAGTTTTGAAGGTGAAGAGTGATTGAGCAAGACACTCTGCTTTGATCTCTGGCCTATACATGCACATGCACACACAAGAACACATACATGAACACATAAACAAAAATACATGAAGAAGAGGAGGAAGAAGAAGAAGAGGAGGAGGAGGAAGAGGAGAGGAGGAGGAAGAGGAGGAGAAGGAGGAGAAGGACGAGGAGGAGGAGGAGGAGGAGGAGGAGGAGGAGGAGGAGGAGGAGGAGGAGGAGGAGGAGGATAAAAAATGCATGGCAAGGGATCTTGATTCAGGAACACCCAGGGTACATGCTGTTGACAATTCTTCACACTGTAGTCCGTCCTCAGATATATAGGCTTTCTGCCCTGATACTTCAAATTATATGAATCTAACACCTTCTGAAATGAATGGCTTGAAAGGTTTGAAATGCCAGGCTATCTCTTTCAGGATTAGACTTGTCCAAGACAAAGAAGCGAGACAGGGCTGCAGGTGAGCCATCAGGGTACCTGTGAGAACTAATTAACTATCCCCAGATACAAGGATCATGTTTATATATTGAATATAGTGTATAATGAGGTCTTTGCCATGCAAGCATATTTCATGTGATTCTTCACTTAAGTAAACACATTTTAATTACTGTCATTTCTTTTATCATAAATCAAGCCTACAATATGCCTGTCAGAGGAAATAGTTCTTGTGTGATGTGTCAGTTTCTACTACCATTGTCTCTGGGTCCTGTGCAGACCTGCTTCCTCCTCTCTCCCAATCTGTGCATTCTTCCCTTTAACTAAAGTCAATCACCTTCCGGGTTCATGGGAGCTCAGAGGCATGTGACATGGCTGACCATTGCTAACAGCCTTTCATCTGCTACTTTGAAGATGCTTTTAAAATGCTCTCAGTGCCTTGACTCACTGCAGTTCGGGTCCTGCAGAACTGTTGCTGGAGAAGCCACATCTGCTGTGGGCATTGGCACGTGGAAGAATATCTGAGCAGAAAAATGGAAATCAATGTAATTGCAAGTTATCAACCCCAAATTTCATTGACTTGCTTGCTTCAGAACTGTAAAAATGATTTGAGTTTCCCTGAGTAGCAAATAGGTGCTCACGTTTTGAAAGCTTAATTTTAAATCTAAATTCCTAATATTAAAAAACAGAAAAAGCACTCGCTGCAATTTTTCCTTGTTAGAAAATTCTATTAACAAAACACATGGGGTCAAAGGAGTTGCTTGATAATTCACTATGGTATGCACGGAAATGTGCATTTAATCCAAATGCTCATTAGTTTAAACAGAAGCCTTTGCCTTCCCCTGCTGCTGTTTCTTTTCAAGAATCAGATGACAGGCTGGCAAGATGGCTCACTAGGCAAAGGCACCTGCTGCCTAGTCTGATGACCCGAGTGTCGTCCCTGAGCCCCGCAATCTGGAAGGACAGAACTGACTTCTACAAATCATCTGCAGAGATGTACATGTGTGGTGTGAAGGCACGGACACTAACATACGTACACAGGCTCACACTAAATAAGTAAAATCATCTGCAGGGCTGTATATGTGTAGTGTGAAGGCACAGACACTAACATACGTACACAGGCTCATGCTGAATAAAGAAAATGTAATTTAGAAATTATTATTTCGGAGAGGGACATCCAAACAACTTATCACTTGTGATTGACTCATTATAAATGAAACTCTATTTGATATCTATTAGGTTTTACAATCCCCAAACTTTCCATACTAACTATAGTGATGGAGGAAGGTCATTGGCTAATAAAGAAACTGGCTTGGCCCATTTTATTGGTTAGAACATAGGTGGGAGGAGTAAACAGAATAGGATGCTGGGAGGAGGAAGTGAGTTCAGACTCTGCTCTGCTCCCGGAGAGACCCGACAGCTCTGCTCTCTGGAGCAGAGACGCCAGGCTCCGCTCTCCCAGGCAGCTCCGACCCAGGATGGATGGTGAATGTGGTGAGTGTGTGTGTGTGTGTGTGTGTGTGTGTGATTTATTACTATTATTTTTTTTACAAAGAAACCAAGCAAGGGACAGGTTGTTTTTCCCCCAAGTACATAGAAAAAGCTGACCACATAAAATCAACTTCTGTGTCACAAAATACGAAATGAGTGAGGACATGAGCTAGGCAGCTTATGGCAGTGACATTCAGAACAGAAATTTTGGAACCTTCTTGCTGGGGCAAGAAGAGAATTCGGGCTCTAAGTTCCTTTAAGCTCTTCCTCTACAGGAGCCCCTCTGCTCCGAGCTCTGTGTGGCCGGGGCTGAGACCTCTGTGTGCAGCACTCAGCTCTTCCGGTGACAGCTTTAGCATGGGGACCTTATCTTTCATGGTAAAAATGGGTTCTATCTACTCTTTACTCCTGAAAAAACATGTTATGACAGTCTTAGAGGACCCAGGGGCACTGTTCAGGGTCACTGCAGGAAAAGTTCCTTCCTCTGGGCCAAAAGAAAGAAATCTACCCCTGACTTAGGTGGAAATACAACATTCTGATCTGCTTGAAAGGTTAGAATATTATATACCATTATTTTCTCCTTTAAGAGTTAATCCATGGGGATATAAAGATAGCTCAGAGGTTAAGAGCACTTGCTGCTCTTTCAGAGGACCCATATTTAGTTCCTAGCACTCACATGAAGCTAACAACCATCTTCAACTCTGATTCCAAGGGATCCAGCCCCCTCTTCTGGCCTTCATAGGCACCAAGGACACACACGGTACATATCCATATATGTGGGCAAAACATATATACATATAAAATAAATAAAATACAAAATAATTAAATTTCAAAAACATAGGAATTAATCCAGCTGAGCCTGACATGACCTGGCCAAGAGACCATCCTTAAGAAAATGTGATTCACTTAAGGTCACGCTACTGAGATGGTAGGAACAATCAATTACCTGTCCCAGGATATTTGATCATGCTGTGAACCCTGAGATTGTGTTATTTACTGGAAAAACCTGTTTCTAGTTGTGGTGTGTCTCAGCCCTAGCACATACCTTTAATCCAAGAGCCTTCTGCATGAATATTGCAAACAGGATTAAATAAAATCAATCATAGGTCAAGGGGCGGAGCAAGTAACCAGTTAATAGGAAGTGAACATGAAAAACTGATAGAGAGTAAGAGGAGGTCAGCAAGATAGAGAGAAAGATGAACAGGAAGTAGAAGGGAGGAGCACTGAGTGGGAGGAGTCTTGCTTGAGGTAGCGCTGGAGAAAGGTCTTTCTGGGATGTTGGCAGAAGAGGAAGGTCAGCTCAGTGCTTTCTATGCCTCTCAGAGCTAGCAGGCCTTCACCCCAGCATCTGGCTCCAGAGTTTTATCAGTAAAATCGAACAACTGAGATTTTGTTAAAAACAGCAGTCAGCCCCACGACGGATAAAGTACTTTTCCTTCCCTGAAGCTCTGTTTCTATGCAATAGCTTACAGAAACAACTATGCAGGACTGCTACGTGTGGTCACTCTTCTGAGCCAAACTCACAAAAATCTTTTTCTTCTCTGCTGCTTTGTTTCTGATACAAGCCAAGTCTAGGAGAAAGCCTCAGTAGTGTGGAGGGTGGACCCAGGCCTGGGGCGGGGGAGGGGGAGCCTGAGCAGCACAGCAGGTGGGCCAGCCCCCCACCCCTGGGAAAGCCTCCTCAGCAGAATAGCAGTGCCTCCAGAAATTATCTGACCACTGGTGCCTCAGCCCTACCTCCCTACCCGCCCCTGGAGGAGTGACCATCAGAACCTATGACCTGTAGGCACCTGGAAGAGTGACCATCAGAACCTATGACCTGTAGGCACCTGGAGGAGTGAGCATCAGGACCTATGACCTGTAGGGACCTGGAGGAGTGACCATCAGAACCTTGGACCTGTAGACACCTGGAGGAGTGACCATCAGAACCTTGGACCTGTAGGCACCTGGAAGAGTGACCACCAAAGGCTCTGCCTTGTTTCCATTGGAAGGAGTAGCCAATGGAGCCACAGCTCCAAACCACACCAACTGGAAGACAGGGACCCTTGAAACACAGGCTCTACCTGCTCTGATTGGGGGAAGAGATGGGTAGAACACAGGGTAAGATATACTCAACAACAGGAAGAGTAATATGGCACCATCAGAAACTACAATGGCAAGAACTGAACATCCCAACACTGATAAAGCAGAAGAAAACAACCATAAAAATAACTTTATTAAGATAATTGAGGCCTTTAGAAAGGAAATGAGAAATTCCCTTAAAGAAGTGCAGGAAAAGACAAATAAAAAATTAGAAGAAATCAGTTACAAGACAAAACTCAAAACTTCAGTACTTGAACCCAAATGACCATAAATACATAGAACTATGATACAATACCTCTAAGCCAAATTTGTATTCTCCAGCTATCTACCCAGCTGGCTCCACTCCAGTTAGGTGCCCAGCTGGCTACTCTAGGGCTCTAAGTTTGTTTCCTATTCTGTGTTATAAGATGGCCCAGAGAAGCTGGGCGGTGGTGGCGCACGCCTTTAATCCCAGCACTTGGGAGGCAGAGGCAGGCGGATCTCTGTGAGTTTGAGACCTAGTTCCAGGACAGGCTCCAAAACCACAGAGAAACCCTGTCTCAAAAAAAGCCAAAAAAAAAAAAAAAAAAGGAATTCTCTTCTAAGCCCTCTGGAGTCGTTTGGGAAGATGTGTAACCGAGGAGGAGATGTATATAAAACAATAAAGTAAATGTTATAGAATGAGCAAAGAAGGGTCTCTTTGGACACGGTCACAGATTAGTGAAGCTTCGTGTGTCAAGGCAGGCCAAAAGACATGTAAGGCAGGGCACTAAGGCTAATGGACAGGTTGGGCAGAGGTAGAATATAGGAATAGGAATATTTATTGAAAAGCTTCAGAAGACTACACAAACTGAGACAATTCAAGGAATAGCTAGGAATTCTCTAAGTTACAATCCTTAAGAAATTTCATGAGAAGCATGAAATTCAGGACCAATAAATGGCTACCTCTGGCTTGACAGTGTATGTTCCCCAGCTTGGTGCCCAGTGGTGATGCTATTGTTGAGGAAACAGTGGTACCCTGGCTAGTGAGCCAGTCAGAAGGAACAGAACTATCAGGGCTACAGCTTGGTCCTGCTTCCAGTCAGGCTTTCTGCTTTCTGATCCATTGACAAGTCTGGAGCATCCCCCCATGAGCCCCCAACCAGTGAGAATTCTGCTTGTGGCTTCCAGAAAGCCATGAGCTGATGTAAATCCTTCCACTTTTTGGCTTCACTGTAAGGTGTCTTAGCACAGCAACAAGAACTAAGACTGGTAATATGCCTGACTTCCTCTATACTCCACGGGGGGGACATTAATTCTGCTTTCGTTTGGCAGCGACAGCACCCTAAATCGAGAAGATTCATACTGGAAGCAGGGAGAATATTTAACAAAGAAAATCAAGGAATGAAGAAGCATTAAACGGCCCTTGTTAATAACAAAGCTATCCTAGTCATACTGGCTGGTTTCAGATCCCGAGTCTACTCTAGGGTACTTCAGGATATAAACAGTAAGGGCTTTTAGCTGGGTCCTTTCTGTCTCTGAGATTCTCTACCTCCACTTCCCAAGAACTTACATTACAAGCGCCCACTGTGCTAGGCTTTCCTCAGGAGGATTCTGGGACTGAACCCAGGCAGGCACTCAGGTCTACTACAAGCAAGCGCTGCACTGCCTGAAGCATCTACCCAGTTCTGGCTACCACTTTCCATCCAGATTGGCTAAAGCCTGGAATGTTGCCGCGGTGAGACTCATTTCTTTGTATGCTGACATTAAAAATTAATTCTACAAAGCTGGAAGCCTTCAAATAAAGACTTTTAGCTTTCTGATTCTTAATGTGTTTGCCTATAAAATGGAGAGGCAGTTATGATGAGAGTTTAATGAGAACAACTACATAAAAAGCTTACAAAGTATCCTGGCATAGGGAGAATGTCCAGTCAATTTCATCGAAAAAATGATGGTCACGGCGGCATGGCGCATCTCTGTCCCCAGTCCTTTGGAGGAATTATTAACTCCACAAAGCTTAACCAGCTGTCAAGTCTGCATCTTGGCCCAGCCTTTTCTACTGCTCCTGTGTCTGCCTTGCAGCTGCTATATTGTGAATAGGCCTGCTGTATTGTGGTCCGGACTTCAGTGGGACTCATCCAGAGGCCTGATTCCTTCCGCCCTTCTCCACCCCTATTGTCTCGTCATACGAGCCAGTTTCAGATTCTCGTAGTGAACTCTGGTCACTTGTATAGAGCTCTCTCCTCACACTCCTATAGCCTGCACATCCTGTCCATTCTTCATTCACCACTGCTTTGTCATGCGTCTGCTTTGATTTCAGCAAGGCTGAGACGAGACAGAGGCTTACCTCCGAACACAAGGTGGGTGATGGCAGGGGGATGCCATCAGGGCATCTGTAGGAATCTGCACACCTGTGCACATCCCACCCGTGCGTGTACATGAAGTGGAATTCAGAGCCTTCACACTTAATCTTTTTTGTTCCCTAAAAAAACGGAGCATAGATTTACAAAAAGAGAAATAAGAAGTTAGAGACATGTAAGCGATGGCTCTGATAAAAGACAGTGGCTTTCTGCGGTTGGCAGAGAGCCTTCCTGAAGCTTTTGTGTGTTCTGCGCATAAAAAAAAATCTTTCTCAGAAGAAGGGGATGGAGGTTTAAAAGCACAAACGTATCAACCGATCAAAAACTACACAAGTAATCTCCAAGAACCGGTTTCAATGTCAGTCAGAATGCAGAACAAGGGGTCAGATTGCATTTGCTCAGTACGAGCACAGCAATGGACACCCCAGTTCTGGGTCTGACATTCGCTGACAGTAGTTTCTGAAGCGAACCTGCTGCCTTTCCCAGCTTGGACAGAATCACTACATTCTGCTTTGGAAGGACACTGGGGCTTAGCCTCTGCTTCAAAAGGAGTCTGGCTGTTAAGGGGTGTGTCCTCTGTGGTAAACAACAACAGCTCTACAGTGCTGGCTGTGGTTTCTAACACTGTAGACCATACCAAAGGCTCCTACTGCGTAGATCTGGCTGCATGGACGGAACTCACTTTAGACCAAGCTACCTTACACTCACAGAGATCCACCTGCCTCTGTGCCATGTGCTGTCAAAAAAGCCTGTGCCACCACACCCCAGAAGTCCTTCCTGATGATATTATGAACGGTCTTTTTGAGCCCGAAACATTTTTTTACCCCACTTGAAGGTAAAGAAGTACTTTCCTTGTGACAGCTACTGATTCGTGACACCCAGAGGCTTGCCCTATGCCAACTCCCTGTCCCTCTAATATGGGAGTGCACAGTAAGCCAATATGCTATAGGGAAGTAGGTAGGAGAATAATCTTGCTTCTGGTCATTTATGAGGGAGGTACAAAGAAGAAGAAAAAAGAGAAAGAAATACAATGACAATTTTTTTGCGCTTTGAAATAAGACAGGGTTGAAAGAAAATCATGTTTGGACCAGGTTAAAAAAAATTATTGCCAAGGACATTTTTCATAGGTGCTAAGTGAAAGAAGCATAGGCACAAATGGAGTTTGTGCTTTGCAGCTCCATTTACACGAAACATCCAGAACAAATAGATACATCCACAGAGAGGAACACAGACAGGCAGTTGCTGGAGTTAGGGCTCCAGGTAAGAAACTGCTTGCAGAGTGAGAAGCATCACTGTGGAATGATGGGAAGGTTCAAGGAGGATACTGAAGCCAGTAGCACCATGTTATAAACCGCTACATCCTTCTTTTTTTTTTTAAAGATTTATTTATTATATATGCAGTGTTCTGTCTACATGTATGCCTGCATGCCAGAAGAGGGCCCCAGATCTCATAGATGGCTGTGAGTCACTATGAGGTTGCTGGGACACAAACTCAGTGCTATTAAGCACTGAGCCATCTCTCCAGCCCCAAACTGCTACATTCTAATGATTAAATTCTACTCGGTGACATTGACTTCACTATGCCACTTTTTAAGTGTTAAAATTTTAGAAGAAAGAGGGGCCCGGTGGTACAGGCCTGTGATACGAACACCGGCAAGGCTAGGACAGAAGGACTGTGGGTTTGAAGGTAATCTAGGCTACCTAATGAGGCCTTGTTGGAAACATAGGGGATGATGTTCCATTCTAGAATGTAAGCAAAAGGATATTTCACTTTCCCGCAAACACTTACAGGGTTGCTATGAAAGAAGAACACGTTATCCTCCTCACATTGGGTTTTAGTATGAGAGGAGGGAGGGGAGCTTTGTTTATATTTTGTTCTTCATTCTTCAAAAAAAAATCACATATAGAAATGTTTCAGGTAAACAGTGGACTACCTACTTATCCATGAAAGAGACAGAGTGTAGTATCCACACCAGCCTAGGCAACAGAGTTAGACCCCTTCTCTTTCTTTCTCTCTCTCTCTCTCTGTCTCTCTCTCCCCCCTTATCTCCCCCCTCTCTCTCCCTCTCTATCTTACACACACACACACACACACACACACACACACACACACACACACCCTACAATCTTACCATTTCTGTAGAACCAGGGAAAAAAAAAAGAGTTAACCTTACTTTGCAGTCAGAGCTTAGGAGACCATTTGTGTTAGCTCAGCATCTTTGAACAGTAGACACGAAGTCCAGTTTAGACATGCAGAGATTCTTGAGGATAAAACAAAGGCGAAGGAGCAGAACTAGGAAGAGAAAGCTTCCAGATGAGGCTGCAGTGCCCTGCTGTGGGGAGAAGAGAGAGGATGGCAGATTTAGGTAGTCAGAGCTCAGGCCCGAGGATGGTTCCAAGAAATGGTTGGGCAAGCGGATGAAGAGAAGGAGAGAAGCCACATAGAAGGTGTGTTCTTAGGCCTGCTCAGCATGGCCTGACGTTAGCCAGAACCGCACGGCTGGGCTCTACAGCCTACTTACCTCCTAAAACAAGAGACTTCAGCGGCGCATTTTCCTGGTGTCATCTCAATATATGTTTCAAAAGCTACACTGCACCTCCAGCGTTGACTATATCGAGTCTCTGAATTGGAAGGTGTGGCTACCTGGAACCTAAGGACATCTGCCCATTTTATTTGAGGCACCAATTCCTGTAACCTCTTCTCATCAGTCTTTGAGGGTCGTTGCCAGGGAGGACAGAAATAAGATAAGCCACATATAATAGCTATCAGCCACACTCAGGATTCTAGCCATGGGTGAGAGAGTCGAAGCCGTGGGTAAGATTCCCAGATGGCAAGTCAGATCCCGAGCAGAAAGAGGGGAAACGTGGGTAGTTAGAGGGAATTTTACTAAGAAATGCATACTCTTGCTTATTGCCGGGCAGGCAGCAAGGCCATTCAGAGACGTGCCAGTGCCCCCCAGTTCCCTCCAGCGAGCTCCAGACCTGCTCTGAGGAACAACAGGAACAGATTGTAATTTGCACACGATGCTCTTGTGCAATTGGAGATCTTTTTGAAATTTAGGATAATACGTCTTCATATAATCATGCACTTGATATGTTAGAAAAATCTTACCATTTCTGTAGAACCAAATTAGTCAGATTTCACACAGGAGAAGTCAGGTACCTAGAATTGATCTATTTGATTCTGTGAAAGTTAGCCAAGGATATTATTTACAAGCCATATTGGAGGAAATAATCTGTATTCTGGGGGGAAATAAGTGAAGTTTGAATATGTTGCACCAAAGGCTTTAAAATAATATAAATAAGAAGCACTTCTTCTCTCTCTCTCTCTCTCTCTCTCTCTCTCTTTCTCTCTCTTTCTCTGTGTGTGTGTGTGTGTGTGTGTGTGTGTGCGTGTGTGTGATTCCCCTCTGTATGCCGTGAATATGATTTATTACCATTCGTTAATAAAGAAGCCGTTTTGGCCTGTGGCAAGGCACAATAAAGCCAGGCAGGAAGTCTAAACAGAGATATAGAAAGAATAAACAGAGTCACGGAAATGCCATGCAGTTGCCAAAGAAGACAGATGCCCAGAACCTTTAGCTGTAAGGTACAGCCTCATGGTGATACACAGATTAATAGAAATGGGTTAATTCAAGATGTAAGAGTTAGCTAGAAATATGCCTGAGTCATTGGCCACGCAGTGTTGTATTAATATAGTTTCTGTGTAATTGTTTGGGTCCGGGCAGCTGGGAAATGAATGAGCAGGCTCTGCTTACATGTGTGTATATATTTTACACACATATATAGGACAGTTTTAATAAGAAGAAAGCATAAAAGGTGCAAAGACTATACGACAGAATAAAATTGCATCATTATCCAGAGAGCTTCCCAAAGGAAACGCCAGTGTATCTATTTGGGGGCAGACAATGGGGCTATTGGTCATTTAAAGCAAAATGCACATTTTTTTTGGTTGTTACCCCTATGATTTGCTTATCAAGACCTAGCTGACCTATAAGCAAAGTACATCTGAGAGTATTTCATTTATATCAAAGACTAGATTCCAGTCTTCCCAGCACCTGGCTTAGAAATTCAGCTTTTTAGACAAAGCATGTCTTTCCTCCTCTTTCCTTCCCATCTCTCTCGTTCCTTTGCTCTCTTGCCTCTGTTGTTTTCTTTACAGTGGTCCTCTCTTGTTCCAAAAAGACCGTTCCCTTTCTGCCTCCTCAGCGCTCGGGATGAAGCAGCGCCCTCTGATGAAGTGGGAGAAGCTCTTCCTCCGAAGACCAGTGCAGGGGGAGCACATTTGAAAAGACCAACTGCCTGTCACTGCAGCCACCTGGAGGAAAGGGGGCGCCACGGTGGGACCACGTGTCCTCTGACTCACACCCCCTGGATTCAGAGGGTAGAGACACCTCTTTCCTGGTCAGTGGGCAGTCCCCCAATCGCATGCACAATGAAGCAATCAGAAGAGGTGAGCAGGTGAGTATCCCCTTTCAGAGGATCATTTACCTTTTTCCTGGAAAATGATTATTGGCTGACAAGGAGGTGGTAATTTACCTCCTCCCAGTCCATAATAAACAAAAGTAGCAAGTAGGACACCATTTTCAAGAGCTATGTGGGTGATTGTAATCACCTTTTTAGCCTTGAAACCAGCTCCTACCTCATCAGCTAGGATACATAATACCTTCTTATTTTTTTAATGTCTTCTAAAAGAAAGGGCTTTTGTGAGGCTCAGCTTGGCAAGCCGTCTGAAGTGTCCCCTATTACTGCACTCCGCGGAGTTTAAAGTTCCTTTTGGAGAAAGCCCATTTTTGTAGCTCCTCATACCCTCTCACTGCCTCCACTCAGGAAGCAGTCCGAGCCCATCGGTTCTATTACAGGAGGAGAACAAAAGGAATGCATTACATAAGTAAGCCACGCTGGAGCTGGCTGGTCCTGGGCACCGGCACCGCTCTGGGTGAGAGAAATGGTCCTTAAGTAAGAGTGGCTGTTTTAGTGGGTCAGCCGGTTCTATAAAAGCTGGCCACAGGACATGTGCTGCAACGGAGTTCGGCATCAATTGGAATTCAACAGGATGGGAATTTAAGCATCGTCTTTAAATGGGGGGTCAGGGAATAGATGGGGGACAGATACCATGGGGGCCTATGGAAGAGAGGAGACAGAAAGACTGTGGACAGAAGCAGGGGACAGAGAACCCCGGCAGCACCAACTGCACAGGAGACTGGCCAAGCTCAGGGCATGAGGACCACTCTTGTAGAAAGGGTTATTAGCAGCCATAATTACCGTCTGCGATTAAAAAACAAACAAACAAAAGACAGCATCCACCACCACCAAACAAAGAGAGGCAGGGAGGGGGACTGATAAGCTTGGGAGTGTCCGACTCCTAGAGCGGTGAACCAAAGTGGGTCTCTAAAAAGCAGTCGCTGTGGACATTTAACATGAGAGGAATTCATTTTCCATTAAAAAAAAAAACAAAGCGAAAAAAAGAAAAGAGGAAAGCTTCTTTGGTGAGAGAAGAGGAGGAGCACGGAGGGTAGAAGGGGGGAGAGGAAGAAAGGTGGGGGAAGAGAGAGAGATTAGGCATGGATTCCCCTGGCTGCATAGCAACCGCTGGCTTTTCAGAGAGCCAGGGTTAAACAGTTCCCAGCCTGTTCCACATTCTGCCGCCTGTCACCAGATCAATGCAGTCATTTCTGTGACCTGCCTGCCCTGAGCACCGGATTCAGGAAGCTCTTGCTAGTACAAGATTTGAAGGATCTATACCCTGTTGTAGTTCTTTGCGCCTTGCCTGAAACCACGTGTAGTGAATCCCTCAATGCTGTAGGTTGTGATCAAATACAAGTTTGATCAAATACACATGTACAGTAGGTAAGTGATTTCCCTCCTGGTTCCGTGTACACGAAAGGCAGGTGTGCTGGGCTTTGAGGCCAGATGTGTGTTGCACTCTTTAGAGATTTACCAGGACAGAGCTTTGGATTAAGCTCCTGCACTAGACTCCAGATGAGTATAGGGGAAAATCAAAATGGACTGACTCGTGCTGAGGGCCCCTGTGGGGGTGCAGCTAACCTGGAAATAGTTGACCTGAGGGTAAATTAGAAATGGGAGAAGCCAGGTTTCCAGCAGGCCAGGCTTAAGGAACCAGAGTCATCGAACACTAAGGAATATACTATTTTCTCTCTGTTATCACGCCGCCTACCCATATGAGGAAGAAGCTTTGAAATGAGCAATAATATTTGAATTTTTTCCTGCTATTTTTTTCAGACCTTTCTTGAGGATAAACCAACTGTTTCTGCTTTGGGCCTTGATAACCTTCCTGTTTGACACAATGAAGGAGGGGTGATTCAGAGATTGGAAGTTAGATAAAGCCAGAAAAGATTTTTACATTAAATGGTTATAATTTTTTTCTGTTGACGCTAACTAAATATTTTATTTCTCTAGGAACAGAATTTGAATATGTACCTCAGGCAAGCCTGAAATTTATAATCCTCCTGCCTCATCTTCCCATGTGAGAGCGACCACATAGCATCACCACATCCAACCTCACGACGACCACTTTCTTCATTCAGCTTCCCAGCCTCACTTTTCCTCAGGTGTTTGGTTGGGTTCAGGTCATGGGCGTCCTCAGCAGGAAGATGGGGGCAGAAAGGAAATGGAGAGGGAAGCACGCCTTTTCCATGACCTTCTCGGAACCCCGTAGTGAATGTCAGGCTTTGAGTGGCTTTCAGAAAGTCAGGACTTTCTGGTCTCCAGGTTCCAGATGGGTTGGCCTGGCTTCCCTACACACTAGTCTCCAGTGTTTCTCCCCAGTTTCTGCGCTCTTCCCCCTGCTCAGACTTTCTGAATCTTCAGCTGGGTTGAGGGTGTGGCCCTGGGGTGGACCATTTGCTCAGCAAGGAGGAAGCCTTCTATCACTGCACAAATAAAACAAGAGTAAATACCGTCCCCTTTCCTAATAAAAATACCTTCTCCTAAATCCTTGGCACTGCGTTTCCCAACAAGACCAGCCCTGCCGAATCAGGAATTTGTGTGCAAAGGTAGATGGATAGAAAAGACAAAAGGAAATGGTAAGTAGAAAAGATCTCAAATGAGTCTGGAAAAAAAAGAGTTTAGATAAGCACAATGCCACAGATTGGTCTTCAGTGCTTGCTGACCTCAATCAGATATTCAAGTGGCTGAATGGTGTGGGCCATGTCTTCTCTGAAGCCTCTCATTTCATGTATAATTAGCAATGTGCCAGTCCGCAATGACGGCAACCTTCAGAATGGTCAGTCTGTCACTTCTCCGTCCCTCGCTGCAGACACAAATACCTCCTGATTACTAAGACTCTTATTAAGGAGCTATTGTTTCCCACATCACTCCAGCTCCTCCTAGCTCCTCGTCTTTATCGTCTTGCATTCTACTTAAAGAAGGCTTTTCAAAGGAAACAGAAGATCTCTGGACACCCACATCAGGCTGTATTCACAACAGTGCAAAAGTGCATCTGGTCCTGTCACTCATGGGCTTTGTTCTCCTGTGGAAATCTAAGAATAACTTGCCATCGGTTGCAAAAAGGGAAGGAAGTTTTCCAAAGAGCACACGTGTGACAGAAGTCACACATGAGGTGGAGTACAACACCACAGTCTGGTCAGGCTCCCCTGCGGCCTCCATTTAACTTGTTCGAGTTTTTTGGCCACGATATTCATCGTTATAAATATTGAGTATAGCTACTGTCTCTAACAGAACTATTCCATTTGGGCAGATGGTGTCCCTTAAAGAGGACATCAATTCTACAAACTGCCAAAGTCCCCTACCGGCTAAGATGGGGGGAGGGGGAAAGAAAACCAGCTTTGTTTGCAAAAGTGATTAACAATTTGCCCCACCCACCAAATCCCTGCTCCTAGACATTAGGAAACATATGTCTGACAGATTCCTGTCTTCAAATTACCTAAGTTTCAGAGCAAAACCCTTGGTTCAGAAGTGACAGTGTTTTGCCTTTAATAAAACAGCATGAGCCCTGAGAACTAAAAAGGCCATGGTACGTGGTCTGGAGAGGATGTTCAGTCGGTGGAACGAAGAGAAAGGCTCTGTGGCCCAGTGTCTTGGCAAATGTCACCCACTGTCGTATCAAAACGTGGAACAATTACCCGCTTTCAAGGACCACTTTTGTTTAGGGATGCTCATCCCAGAATTCTGCTCTGATTCTGCAGCCATCTACAGTACCGTCAACGGTTTCAAGAGGATTCCTGCTTTCGCACACAAAGGAATCGCTCTCATCTACAGAGAGCATAATGGGAGCCAGCCACTTAGGACTTCCTCGAGAGGTACTTACATCCTTTTCGAAACAAAAGCCGAGGCAGACAAAGGGGGGGGGGGAGCATTGAATTGGCCAGTGTGAGAAAGCAGAATGATAGCCACAGAAAAACCGTGAGAAGGTTGATCTTCGGGCAGCTTCAAGAATGGTGGTTTTAAAAAACTTGTCTCACAACCTGGAGATGCCTGGATTTCTTTTCACAGACCCTGACCTCTGTGGCAATTAATGTCCATTCCAGAGAATCACCTGCTGATGTGGCTGGGGAAGGATGCGTGTGTCTGTGACTGAGCCACCAAGTACACGGGTACTCCGCCACTACTTCAGATGATATGGTAAAAATGGAGGTGCAGAGGACTCGGGGAGCAAGGACAAAGGATTATGCTGACAGATCCACATGGTGGCAGGTGATTCTTTAAGAGAAACTTCTATCTAAAAAATGTGTACCAGCAATCTACCTATTCAAGGATATTAAATGCATAAAAATCAATACATTTAATTTAAATTAAAAGTATTAATTAAATTGAATTAAAAGTATTTTATACTACCCCAGTTTACCTTTTTTTAAAAAAAAAAAGGTGTCTTAGATAAATATTTCTTCTGATAAAGCAAATAAAATAGAACAGGGCTCATTTGGGTCTATTTCTCAAATATTATAGGAGAGCAACTTAAATTGTTAAATTCTGCTTAAGAAAGAAATGATGACCAAACTCAGAGCTCCGGGGGCAACACCAAAAATCCTAGTAGTCATAAAGTTGAAACTGTTTACCAAACAACACGGCCTTCAGCATGTGACAAGTCTTTACAACAACAAAACTGATTCATAATTTTCAGTCTTAATCCTAAGAATTTATGGTGTTCACAGCACAAACAAACAACCACAAACATGCACATTTTTAAGGTTGAGGGAAAAGAGGAACTCATCGTTGTTGGTCCCCAAGTAATAATTTTAAGTTGTATGATGATATGGGAGAATCCAAGATCCTCTTCCTTGCTGTGGGGATCTCCTCTGTGTCCTATGATCACCATTAATGAATAAGGAAGCTGCTTTGGACCTATAGCATGGTAGAACTTACGTAGGCAGGGAACGCTAGGCTGAATGCTTGGAGAAAAAAGGGCGGAGTCACAGAGAAGCCATGGATACTCTGCCTGAGACAGATGCTGGGAACATTACCTAGGAAGACACTGCCGCATGGTGATATACAGATTAATAGAGATGGGTTAGTTTAGGCTATGAATTAGCCAGAAATATGTGTAAGCTATTGGCCAAACAGTATTGCAAATAATACAGTTTCTGTGTGATTATTTCATGGCTGGGTGGCCGGGACCAATGAGCAGCCCCCTCCTACAACACCTCCTGGCACAGAAAAAAATGATGATTACTTTTTAAGACACTAATTAAACCATTGGTGGCTCTCCTTTAACTGATTCTGATGTTCCTATATTTGACTTTCACAAACAGCTCCTTGTTGTAAAACAGTATCACACAGCCTTTCTGTGTGACTGCGATAGGAATCGGGCTTCACTGAGCTAAGGCTAGGTCTTTTGCTCTGCACTTCCAGTACTCGAGTGCTGGTGGGCTTTTAGGAAGGCTTAGGAACAGCCCTCAGAGAGTTGCTGAGTGCAAGAACTCTTTTGTTAAATGTAGGGGGCTGTGTTATATACCATCAGTATGAACTACTTCTTACCGATAGAACACAATGCCTTACACAATCAATCTAAGGAATGACAGGCGGGTTTATTCTGGCTCACAGATTGATGGGCCACTCAAGGCAGGGGAAGCACAATGGTAGGAACATGAATGGCTGCTCACATGGCTTTCTAGTCTGGAAGCAGAGACAGATCAACATGGGCATTTAGCCTCATTTCTTCTTTTCACTAAGTCTGAGTCCCAAATCCATGGGTGTAACCCCACCCTACGTGTGTGTGTGTGTATGTGTGTTTGTGTTCATACAACTAAGTAGGCCAATTTTCCCCATCTCCAGCCTCATCCTCACAGGTATATCTACTAATCCTTGGAAACAATTTTTACTATCAGAGTGGGAAAATGGCATTTATATAAAATAAGTAGAGACCCAAAATGGTGCCAAACCATATCTAGGCAAACCTCCCGAAATAATCAAGAGCGTTAAGGTAGAAAGATACTGGTCTAGACTTATCTCAGCTGTCTTTAGCCAAAGATGACACTTTTACCACGCCAATCCTAGAAATAATGGCAACAATAGTTGGCCATGTTGCAGGTGTTAAATGGTGAGACTTGAGACAGCAAACATAAAACTTACCAAAACTGCCTCATAGTAGGTGCCAGGCATTTGTAACTGTCATTTCATAAGCAGAGCTAACATCAACCTGAACATACTACAGATGTCAGATACTGGGCTAAATGTTATTATTGCGCATGCTTGGGTACTCGGGATGTACTCAGGAAAGACAAACACTGATATATTGCAGTTTATTAAACAGATGCAGAAAGAAAGCATATAAAAAGATATAAAAAGTATATGCCATGGCCTAATGCTACACCAACAAATTAAGATCCTTTTATCCTGTTAATGCTTTCTTCTAAAAAGCTCCTGATTGTACGAACCAGGTGCTACATGCAAACTCAAACGTGTTTTATCCTTCTCTTCATATAAAACTGCAATCAAAGCCGGGTGGTGGTGGCGCAAGCCTTTAATCCCAGCACTTGGGAGGCAGAGGCAGGCGGATCTCTGAGAGTTCGAGGCCAGCCTGGTCTACAAGAGCTAGTTCCAGGACAGGCTCCAAAGCTACAGAGAAACCCTGTCTCGAAAAAAAAAACTGCAATCAAACAGAGCATGCCTGAAACATGTTACTGCAGCCCAGGCAGACTGCTGGAGCCAGCACTGCCACTAATTCTGTCCTATAGCTTGGAGGAAAGTGAAAAAGAGACACAGAACTTCAAATAAATCAATTTTCTTTCCTAGCATCATTTCTTTATCATTTGCTTTCACTGGACATTTTGTGCACCGAGTTAATCATTTCCATGTCAAGACCAATTTCAACATGAGCTTTCAATTCACAATCACTGTCTGATACTGTGAAGGAGGCCGGTTCTTGAGAAAGGTGTGCAAGTGCACACTTGTGAACTTGTGTCCAGTGCCCATGCCACACCGCTCACACTTTCTCAGTGAAGTATCCAAAAATCTTTTTCTCTGTTGTTAGCAACTACTTGGTTAAGATGTGTCCCAGGCAAGACCCAATGTATTTCCCAATTTAAGTCAACTGAATTCTCTTTCTGTCTCTCTCTCTCTGTCTCTCTCTCTGTCTCTCTCTCTGTCTCTCTCTCTGTCTCTCTCTCTGTCTCTCTCTCTGTCTCTCTCTGTCTCTCTCTCTGTCTCTCTCTCTGTCTCTCTCTCTCTCTCTCTCTCTCTCTCTCTCTCTCTCTTCAGATTCTTTATTAGAATATCCGAAAGAGCAAAAAGAGCTGAGAGGTAGTTTAAATGATGGCGTCCTCAGAAGGCTGTTAGGAGCACATTCCTGTTGATAGCTTCAAGACTATCCTGCTTGCTGTCCATCCCCAAATATCACTGTCCTGTCCCCTTAGTTGACGCTAGATCAACAACCAACTTCCTTTTCTCCTCTCTCCCTTCTTCCCTCCTTCCTTCCCTCCATCCTTGCCTTGCTTCCTTTCTTTCTGTCTCTTTATCACTGGTGAACACCAGATTACTATTAAAACCCCACCACCGAAACAAATTTGGAGCCTATCTCTCCCTCTTTTTTTTTTTTAAATTTATTTATTAAAGATTTCTGTCTCTTCCCCACTGCCGCCTCCCCTTTCCCTCCCCCTCCCCCAACCAAGTCCCCCTCCCTCGTCAGTCCAAAGAGCAATCAGGGTTCCCTGCCCTGTGTGAAGTCCAAGGACCACCCACCTCCATCCAGGTCTAGTAAGGTGAGCATCCAAACTGCCTAGGCTCCCACAAAACCAGTTCGTGCAGTAGGATCAAAAACCCATTGCCATTGTTCTTGAGTTCTCAGTAGTCCTCATTTATTTAACTACTTACTCGCTTTACATTTTAATTACTGACTCTGGAGAACATTGCACCGAGGAAACCTAAAATTTGAGCTGCTAAAAGGATGTCACTGTTCTCTTCTAAACCCTACACGCCAGTTTACCCAAAAGACCAGCAAAAGTGATTCCTCCTTTTGAAGAAAGTCCCTTCAGATGTTTCTGGACTGAAACTAAGATAACTCCTATAACTTCTGAAGTAAGGAAAACCGTCAAGTTTCGATAATATTCCATTACATATGTAAATATATATAAACATATAAACAGATATATAAGCACCTACATTCATGAAATAGCACCCCTACATTTCTCTTTCCCTTGGTGAGTTTTTGATTGGCAGGAAGTGAAGAGTTCCACAGAAGCAGCCCCGGGACCTGCTGAACCTGCTGTGAGTTAGTCGGTCTTCAACTCTCAAATATGAGTTCTAGACAAAACAAAGGGACAACCAAAGACAGCACGTACATCATTTCAGACAGAACTACAGGGTCTTTCCTCAAGTCATTTCCACAGTGTCTCCCTGCACTACCCTGCACATTTACTCTAGAAACATTTACTTCAAGTCGGCCTACCTTGGTTACACGCTAAGCCATTGTGTTCAAGTCAACGAAGCATCTTAGACATGCTGTCAACTTGGGCACAGTTTCTCCACTGAGAAGGGGCTAAAAAAAAAAATGAGGGCAAACGTAGCTCCCAGACCTGAGCATTTGATTTCAGATAAGTTCCATCTTCAAATTGCTTCTGCAATTCTCAGTCTGCACTTGCCTGCTGTATTAAAAAGGTAGCAGCATCACTGCATGTAAAATCTAATGAGTCAGGATATATAAAAAGAAGAACATTTGAAAATCTTTAAGGATCAAAGGCGGTAAAGGGGGAAATGATTCCAGGCAAAGTCACAATGGGATGGAACATAAAAGAGATGAAGTCAGGCAAGCCAGGGGGAGAAGAAAGAGGCTATGGGATGAGATGAGAGATAACTGATAATACAAAGTGAAGGTCGGTCATCTGGGCCAATGATCATCTGTTTATCAATTTGGCATTTCCTGAGATCTAATGGTGTTACTGATACTATATAAATTGGAAAATTGGAACAACTATATGACTTTAATATTGATTCAGTTCTACCCTCTGGCATCTGACCTCAGAGGGAAGATCAATTTCTATTTTCAGAGCATGGACTTGAAAAAATTACAGATATATATATAATTACATATAGTATAATATATTAGAAATTATATATATATCTATTATGATAGCCATCTTTCATAATACGAGTTATTTCACAATTAAAATAAATAAGCAATATATTAACACCAAAATGTATTAGTAATATAAAATGTCCAGTTTTGCAACAGAGCAATGTGTTTAGTAACCCTCGACAGGCCTATACAATACTAAACTTCTGTTTTTCCAACAAATCTTCTCAATGTATATATAAAAGACTAAAAATATTCACTATGTTTCAAAACAAGCTGAGATAATCCATCAGTTTAACAGATTAAAGAGCATTGAAAATGAAGCAAGCCTCTAAATCTAACTTCAAACTGTAGGAAATTTCAACAACAACAAAATGAACAAATAACAGCAAAAATGCCATTTTAACTCCTAATAATTCCAGCCAGTGGGAAATCAACGGTAGAAATGCAATAGCTTTGTAGCACAGCAGGTTTGCAAAGCTCTCTGGCTTGTTGGCCTTTGGTTCTTGGGAGGCAATAGTGCAACTGTCTTCCATCATCCCAAATCTGGACTCATCTGACTCAGAAGCCTCTACCATGACACCTGATGAGATTAAAGTCATTTACCTGAGGTACAATCAAGGCGAGGTTCATGCCACATCTGCCTTGGCCCCCAAGATAGGTCAAGGTCTGCCTCCAAAAAAAAAGTTAGTGATGACATTGCCAAGGCAACCACTGTTGGAAAAGTCTGATCACACCGACACTGGCTGCTCAAAGCAGACAGGTCCAGATGAGGCAGTGCCCTCTGCCTGATCATCAGAGCCCTCAAGAGACAGAAAGAGGCAGAACACTGAGCACCGAGGAGTATCACTTTTGATGAGATTGTCGGCATTGCCCAGCAGATGTGGCACCAGTCTCGAACCAGAGAGCTTTCTGGAACCATCAAGGAGATCCCGACTACTGAACACCCTGCGGTCTGCAATGTGGGCAGCCGCCACCCTTGTGACATCACAGGTGGCACCAGCAGGGGTGCAGTGAGAGGCCCAGCTTGTTAAGGGGCAACAAGAGAAAATATTTCAATAAAAGAGCTCTGATTTAAAAAAAAAAAGGAAGAAAGGATGAAAGAGAGAGGGGGAAGAAGAAAAGGGCCTCCAGGAGCCAGGCTTGCAAGTAATCCCATCTTTACAGGGAATTATAAAAAAAATAATGGAAAGTGAAATGAAAGCAAGAAAAATAATACAGTTATAAAATTATAAATCTGATAATGAAACAGGAAGTATGGTAAAGGACGAAAGAGAGATTCCACAGCCGGAAAATATGGTAAGAGGGTAGAAATAAAATTCAGTAAGGAATTATAATAGCAGACACAGTCGTGCAGAAGGGAGAATTGGCAGCTTGGAAGGCAGGACGAGCCAAACCGGTGAGTTCAAGGAAAGAGGGGAATGTCTGAATGCAGGTGAAGAGGAGTGTGGCCTGTGTGCAGCCACACCACCCAACATGCACACACACACAGTACGGGGGGCCCCCACAGGACACAGAGGGATGATGGGAGGAAGGCCATTTAAAGCAGCTTTGTAGGAAAATGTCTCCAATCATCGGAGGCATATGGCTTTTTAAAAATATAAACAAAATCAACAGATCTTCAGTAAGAATAATTATAAATCAGGAGATGAAATTAAAATTGGAAAGATGAGATGACAGAAGTGATACCATAGAACTAAAACAGATCTTAGTATACTATTAACAATTCCATGCCAACAAATCAAATAACCGATGAGGACTGCACAGATTCCTATCAACGTACAACCTACCAACTCTGATCCAAAGAAGAAAGAGACAATCTGAGAAGACCTGTGGCAAACTAGGAGCTCAATCAATAATAAAAGAAATCCCAGGGCCAGATGGCTTGACTGTAGAATTCTACAAAACATTTGAAACTAATATTAACCTTTCTCAAACTCTATCAGAAAACTGAATTCAAAACACTGCCATACTAAAAGGATTATATACTACAACTAAGCAAGATTTACCTCTGGGGCTGGAGAGGTGGCTCAGCAGCTAAAAGTTTGTCTCTTCCAGAAGGGACCCAAGCTCAATTCCCAACACCCACGACAAGAGGGTCACAACTGTCTGTAGCTCCAGTGCCAAGTGTTTTCCACCTCTGACTTTCCAGTACCCACACACTTATGGCATAGGCACACATATATGCATGATTAAAAAATAAAGTAAATCTGTTTAAATCTGGCCTATGAAATAGAAAGCTTACTCAGTATATGCAAATCAATTTATCCTGTATTTCATATGATTTCAACAGATGTAGGGAAAGCACTGACAGAACTTAATATCCTTTCATGATTAAAAAAAAAAAAAAAAACATGCTTTCAGTAAAGCAGAATAGACCCCAGAAAGATATACCCCAACAGAGCAAATCCTACCCATACAACTACTAACATGTTTTAAGTTCAGGAATAAGAGAATAAGAGAATGTTTCTGTTGAACATACATAATGTTGGAAGTTTAAACCAGAATAACTGGGGCTAGAGAGATGGTTCAGCAGTTAAGAGCACTTGCTGCTCTTGCAGAGGAGCTGTGTTTACTACCCAGAACCTACATGATGACTCAAATCATCCCTAACTCCATATTCAGGGGATCAAATTCCCTCTTCTGGGCTCTTATGATACCAGGCACACATAGGGTCCACACGCATACATGTAGGCAAAACATTCATAAATATGAAATAAAATAAATAAGCCCAGATCAGAATATAAGAAGAAGAAATAAAAGGGAACCAAAAAGGAGATGAAAAAGTGATTACTACTCCTATTTGTTGATGTTGTGATCTTATACTGTGAAACGTGTAACCCACCAAAGAACCAGACTATAGTTGAGCAGTGGTAGTTTTACCCATGATTCCAACCACTTAGAAAACAAAAGCAGAAAGATTAAAAAGTCCAAGTATAGTAAGGACGGCATAGCAAGATTTCATCTCTAATATAAATGAAAACTGTTTTAATTGATAAATAATTCAATAATGCTAGAGGCATGAAACCATCCTATAATTGTGGCGCTATATATATATGTAATATATTGCCAATAAACAATGTGAAAAAGAAATAAGTAATTCTATATATAATAGCAGAAAATAATAAAACAAGAAGACAAAACACTGGACAACAGATTTTGCCAACAGGTAAAACATTTGAATTCTAAAAGCTTAAAATCCACAAAAGAAATTGTAGGTTACACAAATGCAAAGGACCACTGACCTACAACAAATACCGCTAAAACATCCATATCACCCAGCGCAATCTACATTGCAGTGAAAGAATTACCAAAATTCGCAAGTCATTATCAATGGAAATGTGGAACTGGGAAAAGAACTTTAAAATAATGCAGAATTGATGTGGGAGTGTCATATCAATCTGTTGATTTCATTGGCTGAGCAATAAAGAAACTGCTTGGCTGGCCCTGATAGGTTAAAGCATAGATGGGAGGAGTAAACAGAATAGAATTCTGGGCGGAAGAGGAAGTGAGGTCAGACTCTGCTCTGCTCCCGGAGAGACCAGACAGCTCTGCTGGAGCAGAGACGCCATGCTCAGCTCTCCCAGGCAGATGCACGCAATGAAGCTCCTCCAATCCCGGATGGATGTAGGCTAGAATCTTCCCGGTAAGCGCACCTTGGGGTGCTTACACAGATGATTAGAAATGGGCTAGTCCAGGTGCGAGAATTAGCCTGTAAGGGCTAGAGTTCATGGGCCAAGCAGTTCTTAAATGAATACATTTTGTGTGTTGTTATTTCGGGCATAAGATAGCCAAGCGGCCGGGGTGTTGGGGACGCAGCCCCGCCGCTCTTATTTCAACACAGAATAACAAAAGACCACACACACACACACACACACACACACACACACACACAAACACAAAACAGGGGTGGTCAGCTAGAGACATTACAAAATCTATTGTAGAAAACCAAGAGATAAGTTCAATAAGTTTGGGGCAATAAATTTCTAACAAAGCCTCTGCTCTTAGCTGCAGCCTGCTGCTGTGATGGACACCGTGACAAAAAGCAACCTGGAGGAGAAGGAGATTTTTTTTGGCTTTTACTCAATTGATACTGAATTTGGGAGAGGAACCCAAAGCAAGAACCTGCAGACAGGGACTCTAATTTGTACCAAGTTGGATATAATAAATTAATTAATTAATTAATAACAAATGAGCAAATGGCAGTCAGCAGAATATACAATTGAGGATAGTCAGGGTCTTCAACAAAAGTGTGTGGAAACTGTGTATCTGTAAACAGAATGATGCCATACCCCCTTACTCTCTGAAGTGAAATAACCCTGTCAGGCTCCTGTGTTTGAACACCTGGTCTCCAGATGGTGCTTTTGGGAAGGAGGACCCTCTAGGAAGTAGCCTAAGTGGAAGAAGTGGGTAGCTAGGAAATGGGCCTTGTGGGTTCCTGCTTGGCCGTGGTTCCAGTCCAGGCCCCCTGTATCCTGACTGCTGTTCCTTGTAACAAGAGCCTCATGCTTCCGCAAACTACCGTTTCCAGCTGCCCCTGCCATCACAGAGAGGGAAAAATAAACCCTTCCTCTCTTATACTGTTTCTGTCAGGTATTCTATCCCAGTGAAAAGAAGAATAAATACAGACCCATAGCGTATCATTTCCAACAATCAAATTAAATTAAAATAGATGGAGTACTTACATATAATATCTAACACCGTACATTTACTAGATGAGACAATAGCAAAAATGTTCCACCACACTGATCTAGGGAAAAGCGTCTCCGTTGTCATGCCAAAACCACAAACAACAAAAGCAACAATGAACAAGTGGGACTGCATCCAAGCTGAGCGGCTTCTTAGAGCCAAGAGGAAGGTAGTGAAGGGAAGAGACAATTCAGTGATGGGAGGAGATATTTATAAAGTGTAGTTGAGATGAAGGGTGATTATCCAGGGTATGCAAGCAGCTCACAGACGGAAGGAGCCCAGTCAACAATGATATCAAGAAGATAGTCAATAAGGGTGGATAACCTACCTGCAAGCTTCTCCAAAGCAGGCGCACCAATGAAGAACAGACACGTGAAGGCTCCCAGCATTGCTGCTCATCAAGAGAGGCAAGTTTTCCAAAGGCAAGGGGATATCCTCCATACTTAATAGGTGGCTTCTATCCAAAAGACACTGGGGAGTGTGAACGAAGGCGCGGAGAGGAGGGAAAGTAGACACACTATTGGGGAAATCAGTTACTATCCTCATTTTGAGAATCATCGTGAAGGTTCCTCAGAAAACTTATAAGAAAATACTATAGAGAACACTAATCTGCTTCTGTAAACATCTTGCAAGAATTAAAACGAACATGCAGAAGCTATGCCTGCATTCAATGCTCATTGTATACATTGTACACTACTCCCAGTAGCTATGACATGGGGGCTCTCAGTGACCATCATCAGATGAATGGATAGGAAAAGTGTTGGTGATGTATATTGTGGAATATTATACAGCCCTAGAAATGAGTGGCATGTTGACCTTTGTGACTGTATGGATAAGCCTGCAGTGAAATAAGCCATCCATAGACAGACAAAAGTACATAATTTCATTTATAGATTGACTCTAACGAATCAGATTTATGGAGGAAGCTAATAGAAAGGTTATTGGAAAGGCTGGGGAGGGAGTGAATGGGGAAAGAGAAGATGTTGATCAGGATATTGGTCAAGACGTATTGCATTTCAACCAGACAGAGATAAGCTTTTGTGAGCATTGCTGCAGGGAAGGCATTGTGTATTTCAAACAATGAATCTATTTTCTACAAAACAAATACGTATGAGACAGTAGATTCATCAATCAGCCTGTAAGCATTTCACATTATGAATATGTATAGAAGCGGTATGCTATACCTCATAAACATACATAAATATTTTACAATCCTGAATAAAATTTTCAAAATGAAGGCTAATTCAGAATACTCAGAATTTGCTATTTAGCCGAATGCATATGTAAGAGTAGAATGCAAACATGCCATTCTGCCTTCACATTACTTTTTACCAACAACATTTAGAGAGAGGCACGTAGCCATGACATGTCTAACATACCCAGGGGAAGCACACTGAGCAGATAGCAGGAAATGCCCATAATGCAGGTAGTGTAAAACAACCATAAAATGAGGCGTTCTACAGAGGACCAAAGAAGAGACAGTCTACATTAAGAAAAAAAAAAGGCAGATTAACTGGTTACACTGGACATTTTTATATTCAAGACTGACAGAGGCAATTTAATCCGCTCAAGTAATTATCTGTAAATTGTCACAAGGTCTTAGAAAAAAAACTGCAAGAAAGCATTTTAAATACTTTACTGGGGAAAGATAAATGTCTACAGATTCCAGATCACATTTTTATTTTTAAAAATAGGTGGCATATGTAGAACATATTTTGCTAGGAACTCCTTTAGATATATATTGGCTACTATTCACAGAATTGGATAAAAATAGTAGAGCCAATTTTTCATATGTAAGATGAACACTAGAGTTTTTATTTTATTTTGATAATACAACTTAGTTAGGTTAATGAATGCCTTGGAAAGGCCATCAAATAATACAGAGGCTTCAAGATCTCACAATCAATTTTTCAACTATTAAGCAGTTTATCATAAAACCTCACTATTGCTCACGTGCACTGTTTTTGCCTAACACACAGCCACAATCTTTATTTATCTCTCCAATGTGGAGCAATCGGAGGGTAGTGCAAATGTTTGCTCTTTGTAAATGCGTCTTCCATTCTCCCATCCATTGGTTCTAGAACCCAGAGGCAGAGCAGAAAACTGAGGCAGTATGCCAAAGGTTATTCAGGGGGACAAAGAAGAGACGGCAGGGTAAGCATCTGCTCCATACGCAGACGTAAGATGGGATTTTAATATGGTCATGAAGGAATTTTAGGGGCACAAGTTCCAAAAGCCCCCACTGTTCACAACATGATGAGTGCGACCGTCGTTTATGAATTAGAAGTCTTCCACCAGCTCTTAAATCTGATGTACCGAGTCCCCCCAGTTTCTTCTGTATCACATTTGATTTCTATTAAGAAGGAAAGCTATTCTTCATTCCTGTTTCCACTTGAACATTATTAAAGAGCTCAGCATTTGCTGCAGGGGAAACTGTACATTATTTTTCATGACCTTCTCTCCCCTGCCTAAGAAAATAATCCACTTAATGTGTCCACGAGGACAATAACCCTACTGCGACATGAGGGTAGTGCCGACTTCTACAGAACAGAGCCATTTACAAAAACATTGAGGAGTTTGCCAAACACTGGAGGGTTTATAGGGCCATTGGTAATTACTGTGTATAATGCATTCTGAACCCGCTGGCAGTGAGCTGGCTGATCTCTCTGTCTTTCAGCTAAATGCTGTTTATTTTCTCCATAACAAATGACAGGGAGGGTGTTGATGACTTCGTATAAAACTTAAAAGTATGCTTTAGGTTACACCAAAATATGCCCACCAGCCATTATAGAAAACAAAATCATTTCAATAAGCCTCACACATTATGTAATTTTGGCAACATACGAAGGCTATGATATCTTGTCACTGACATGTTTGAGCTTGGAGAATTGGCAATGCTTAATTCTCTAATACAGTGGTTCTCTACCTGTGGGCTTTGAACCCTTTGGGATCAAGTCACCTATGACCATAGGAAAACACAGATATTCACTTTATGATTCATAACTGTAGCAAAATACAGTTATGAAGTAACAGTGAAATAACTTCATGGTTGGGGGTCACCACAACATGAGGAGCTGTACTAAAGGGTCGCGGCATTAGGAAGGTGGAGAACCAGTACTCTAGTAGGAGTTATTCCCAAAGTTCTTTGAGTCTAACTTTTCCCTAAGAAAGATTGATAGGAACAATCAGGAAATATATTTTAGTCATATTTTACAAGACAACCTTTGAACTCAGCACTTCCTTGTCGTTCTCTCTTACATGGGGAAAGTTCTTACACCTCCCTTCTCTCTACCTCTGGAACGCTGGCCTGGGATGTTTCTCCAAATAAAAGTTTACGATTATTTCCTTATTATGAAGAATCTTGGATAAGAGAGACAAAGGCGTGTGCCCACTTTCGTTTCAGACGGCACACTGACAAGAACTTTCTCAGTCATGTGTGAGAATAGAGAATTAATATCAGCTCTACATTTCGCCTCAATGCATTTCACAATCTACATCTCACCTAGAGCTTGATGTGACATATGCATGAATCTCCCTCCCTCTGTAGCTTCCTGTACTCTCTGCTTAGATCACTGCAATTGTACTCAGTATGAACTGTGGGCACCAGAGGCATCCAGGGAACTTCACATGATCCTCACAGCCATACGAGAAGCAGGATCTCCATTTTATGGAGGAACAAACCCCAGCTCATGGAAGGCAAGTCTCATTCAGTTTTGCTCGTGTGAGAACTGATTTCTGAGTGTCATTTTGAATGTAAAATGCCCTTTATGACCCCCCAAACACACACACACAAACACAATATACACATACAAACATATACACACATGCATACATACAAATATACAATATGCACACACTCGCACACTCACGGACATGCATGCATGCACACACATACATACATACATGTGTACATACACACAAACACTACACACATGCATACATACAAATGCACAATACACACACACACGTATACACATGCACACCACACACACACATACACTGGACACTTGGTACCCAAACAGGAAGCATGGCTGGCAGAGTTGGTCTAGGAGGCAGGGCTCTAAGGGTGACAGTCCAGCCGTGTTTCCAGTCCTAAGGAGCTAAGATGTAAGGCACTGCCGCATCACTTTAAGTTCGAAATGCCCAGAAAGCCTTGCCTTCCTTATGGTAATAGAAGAGTCCATCCCTACTCTGGAAGAAGACTGGTTGGACACAAAGAGCAAACAGTTCTCTCCAGCCTTTAAGATGACATTGTGAACGAACGGGGGAGTGAAGGCACTAAACAGAAGAGAAAGGCATCAATAAGCATGTACGTTCGGGAATTGTGCACGAGAAATGGGTGCTGAAAAGAGTGTCAGACAAGAGTGAACAGGGGATGAAGGAGAAAGGGAAACACTGCTAAGAACAGAATGGCAGAGCCATGGGATGACTTCCCTGATATTAACTACAGCAGCAGAATAGCTCAGAGAGCTCGATGACTTGGGCAGTGGAGTTGAAGGTCTCAGTGAAGAAGAAGAATGCACCTCCCACTCCTCGCCGCCTGAGCCTCAACTGCCTGCTAGTTCCTCACTGAGAACACGGTAGGCGAATTCCAAACTGTTTCTTCTGAAACCGCAATCTCTATAATGGTAAAGACACTGTCCCAGGATTTGAGAGCTACAAAGCAACTTAGTGGCAGGGAACTCCCTCTTCTATCCCCCTCCTCTCTCTCAGCCACGTAGGCTGTAAGTTATTCCTATAAACTGGTGATAAATTAGTTATGAAACTGATGGTGTGTGGTTGTCTACATCAATAACTAAACAGCAAACAAGCAAAAAAATGAAGATCAGAAGAAATACAACCTCAGTCACTTTCTATTAACTGATCATTCAGTCATCCATTTGCTTAAATATTTATTTAATATCTGCCACATGACAAGAACTGTGCTGCAAGCTCGGAGATACGCCGTGAATAAAAGACCTAAGTACAAAGCTTGCTGGGAAAATAGACACTACTCAAGTACAAGAGAAATAAATATCCAGTCGTGAATTCCAACAGCACATGAGGAAAACAAACCAGAGGCAGCAACAAGGACCTGCTGGGTGGGTGACAGACAGGAAGGTGGATGGGGGCTCTATGATTGGCACCTTGAGCATCTGGACATATCTCAGGGAGAGCTTGCTAAAACTGACGGCTGACATTGATGATCCCACCACCAACTTTCTCATTCAGTACTTCTAGAATTCTGTGGATAATTTATACTTCTGATAAGTAGGCTGATATTGCTGATGTCAGAGCACAAGGAAGATCAAGTGGAGAATCATTTGTCTATACCATAGACTTAGAGGGTGACAAAGGCAAGAGCTGAGGCTGAAGAACAAGGCTGAATGTCCTCACAAATGCTAGGTAATGACAGTCACATCTGTTATAGACCCAAACTTGCCCAGCTCTCTCTCTCCACCTATGTTTTAACCTATCAGGGCAAGTAGTTTCTTTATTTAATTAACCAATGAAATCAACAGATTGATATATGACACTCCCACATCATTGAACAGCAAAGATAAAAGAGATTAAAGGGTGAAAATTGCCACCAAAATACAACATTATAAAGACTATGTGTGACAAGAAACTTGTCTCTGTCGGCAAAGTAGAGGTGTGTACACAACTGCTGTAAGAGAAGCTCACTCCGATGCAGAAAGATATTTTTTTTTTTAGCCTGGGGGAGATATCTTTTCAAGTAGTTCGCATTTCTGAATAGACAGAAAACTGATAGTTTGGTAATTCTTAAAATGCAGGCTTCCTCTGAGTCATCTAGAAACTGCTGGTAGTGGACATTCCTGGGAAGCTATGTCCTGAAAAGTGCGATGTAAGTGGGCTAACTAGGCACCCCACTACTGGCGAACTGGCGATCACAGCGAGAAAAACCCACCAAAGGCCTGGTTCCCTGCTCAGGGCAAACCCCAGGTGGGTAATCTTCCACAGATTTTGACAGAGATCCAAGTGTTTTTTTTTTAAGATTTACTATGCACTGGGGACCGCACTGTACAGTTCTTAAAAGTTTCTCTTTTAACCTTTAATAGTGTTGCTAACCATACTTAAGTGATAGGAAAATGGGATCCAGTGAAACAAAACAATGTGTCCAATCCACATTGGAGCACCGGACTGAAATCTCAAGGTACAAATCAGGAGCAGAAGGAGAGAGAGCACAAGCAAGGAACTCAGGACCGCGAGGGGTGTACCCACACACTGAGACAATGGGGATGTTCTATCGGGAACTCACCAAGGCCAGCTGGCCTGGGCCTGAAAAAGCCTGGGATAAAACCGGACTCAATGAACATAGTGGACAATGAGGACTACTGAGAACTCAAGAACAATGGCAATGGGTTTTTGATCCTACTGCACGTATTGGCTTTGTGGGAGCCTAGGCAGTTTGGATGCTCACCTTACTAGACATGGATGGAGGTGGGTGGTCCTTGGACTTCCCACAGGGCAGGGAACCCTGATTGCTCTTTGGGCTGACGAGGGAGGGGGACTTGATTGGGGAAGGGGGAGGGAAATGGGAAGCGGTGGCGGGGAGGAGGCAGAAATCTTTAATAAATTAAAAAAAAAAATGTGTCCAGTGCCGGTTACCCAGGGAATGAACTGTAGATCCAGAGTGTAACATTGAGGGGTTGGCTGCAACACCAGATTAACTTCACCGCACTGTGCTCGTGAACAGCAGCCTTCACAGGGAACATTATCACAAGATGATTTCCTGGCCTCCACCAGCGCTTGTAAAGTACTGAATGATAAGGGACTTAAAAAGCAAAAACCCAATTACGCCCTAAGACTTTTGAAACTCCTTCAATGCCTGGTAATATTCATGTGTTCTCGCAAACAAGCATACAGATCAATATGATTGATAAAGCCATTATACATTTGTCTCGGAGACAGAATATGGAGAGCAGGGACCCACATTAATAAGACCATGTCTCTGGGATGTAGGTGCAGCTCAGTAGTGAGAAGCTTACCTATCATTCCACTGCCGGCAATGCAAGATTAGTTGATTGATTAATAAGTAATTAAGGTAATTAATAAAAACTTAAGGACATGGCTCTTAATGGGTCAACTACATTAATGTAGTTGAAATAATCTGTGAGCCTCTCTCATCTATAAAATGAGTAATGTTACTACCTACTTAATTTTATATATATTACTATTCTATATTACTATATATAGATATTATATATATATATATACATATATATATATATATATATATATATATATAGAGAGAGAGAGAGAGAGAGAGAGAGAGAGAGAGAGAGAGAGAGAGAGCAAAAGCAATGTTTTGCATCATTTTTAGCCTGGAATCTAACACCTAGCTGATGTTTGATATGTATTAACTTCCTCCTTGTTATTAACTATAACCTTTAAGGGAATATAACATACTTAATAAAATAGGGAAAAATAAACATTAAGCAACAAAAAACACACAGGGAAATGGCTAACTCAATTAAAATCTTAAGGCAAAAAAAAAAATAAACCAAGCCACCAGGAATAAGCCAATTTTGGTAATAGAAAAGAAACTGATAATATAAAAAGAACTCAACACCTAAATAGCCATTTGATGAGTTATTTATTTTAAATGCTAAATTATAGGAATAATATTTCTTCTTCTTTGCCTCTAAGATCAGCAGGTCAAGAGGCAGTAAATTTACCTATAAAGAAATGCAGAGTAAATAGGGATTTGAGAGACTTGGAGTATCTCACACCACCTCAGTCTGGCCACTATTGCTCACAAACAGGAACAGAAAACACATATGTGGGCAGGGCTGAATTCTACTACAAGTTCACTTACATATACTGAAATGTATATTCCCCATATTTCCCGCTTTCAAGAAATATCTTTCATCTTTTGACTTTTCCCAACCATAGAAAAATAAAGAAAACAAAACAAAAATCTTCTCAACTGTTGGGCCTATTGGGCTTTGTACCAGAAAGGTGGTGTGTTCATTTGCTTACAGGTTGGGTGAAGTTTTCCAGCTCCCACCTGAGAGCAATTCTCTTAAGTCTGTGTAAGTACCGGGAAAGAGAAAAATCTGGGAATGCCCACCAGTTCACCACCAGCGAAAGGGCTGGACAAGGGATGGTGTATACATAATCTTCCCTATTTTGTAAGTAAATGATGTGGGAGTGTTATATCAATCTGTTGATTTCATTGGCTGAGCAATAAAGAAACTGCTGGCTCTGATAGGTTAAAAGATAGATGGGAGGAGGAAACAGAATAGAATGCTGGGCGAAAGAGGAAGTGAGGTCAGACTCTGCGATGCTTCCAGAGGGACCAGAGAGACCCGACAGCTCTGCTGGAGCAGAGACACCATGCTCAGCTCTCCCAGGCAGATGCACGCAATGAAGCTCCTCCAATCCCGGATGGATGTAGGCTAGAATCTTCCCGGTAAGCGCACCTTGGGGTACTTACAAACATCATTAGAAATGGGCTAGTCCAGGTGCGAGAATTAGCCTGTAAGGGATAGAGTTCATGGGCCAAGCAGTTCTTAAATGAATACAGTTTGTGTGTTGTTATTTCGGGCATGAGCTAGCCAAGCGGCCGGGGTGTTGGGGATGCAGCCCCGCCACCGCTCATATTTCAACAAGTAAAAACGAATAAAGTAACTTATTAGCTACTAATGTAAAAATATATTCGGTAAACTCTCCAGTAAAAACAGCAAGTTGGCAACTAATGAATGACAAAGCAAAATGAACTGCCACACAGGTCACCAAGGGCTTCGTCCTTGTGCTGACCTGGTACTGGGGAAGCTGAAAAGGGATGCAGTAAGCCACTCTGTATCCACCATTCTGAGACCTCAGAACAGCTGAGTGGTCCATTTGCCCTACCACAGCCTACTTACCAATCAGACACAGGCCTCACTGAGGAAAGAGACGCAAATATAGAAAAGAAGGACGCTGAGAGAGCTAGGAAACTTGGGGACAGATCCCTGCTGTATTTCTTCACTGGCAGTGATCACGAGGCTAAGGGTAATATTAGAAGAACAGGAAGTTGGGTCACATTTCTGAGTTTCCAGGGACTCTGATGGACATCAGGTCGCCTAACTAGATCAGGGAAGAATGTGGTCACAGCAAACACCTTGTCTCAGCTCATTACTCAACACTTGTTAAACGTTATTAACAGTCCCGCCTAATAGCAAGTTAAGAGAATCTCTGGCTATCATGGATCCCAGAGGTCTGTGAAGTTGACTTCATTTACACGTGTTTCTCCTTTGATAAGGTCTCAGCCAAAAGGCACCAAAATCCACTGAGCAGTTTATAAACTCCCAGGTGAGCAATTCCGGGCTCCAAATACAGCCATGTCTTCCTACAGTGAGCAGGGGAAGGCAGAAATGCACGTTTGCTCTATAAACAAAGCTTGCAAAGTTTAAACCTGTGGGCCACACAAGGTCCCTAATTGCAATGGATGCTTAAGAGGCTGCTACCTGTGAGTATTAAACCAATGATTAACTTTTGTACTCTTGGAGAAAAGATGGACAGTATATTTAGATAACAAATCGCCCAGCATCCTTGCTTCTTTCTCCTTACAGAAAGCAAAATGGTCAAAGTAGGAAATCAAAAACTTCATAAAAACATCATAAGTTTTAGTTTAAAAAAATATTAAATCTATGAATACATTTCAAATATATAATATTTATATAACAGCAAGTACATTAATATACTTCAATTGTTTAAAATACATGTTCAATATATCGTGAAATTACATGGTATGTATAATATTTCTATTAAATATTCAGCATCTGTACTCATATATGCACATACACAATAATAAAAACCTTAGCTAGCACAGTAGTAGTGCTTAGTTCTCGGCTATTTAAACGGTAGTGAATCTAAATATTATTGAACTCTTCCTAGAGCTAGTTAACTGAAAGTCAACTAATTAATTCCCTCTGCTTTTAGTGGCGTACTAACTTACAATATATCATGTGTAATCAATCACTCTTTATCAGATACACACAGTTCTTAATAATTTCATAGTAACATCCCAACTAGATTCTATTCAACTTGTCCTCGGGGAGCAAAATTAATTTTACTTCATGTATAGGGCTGCAATGGACAATCCTGTGCATGTGTGTGTGTGTGTGTGTGTGAATGTGTACATGTGTGTGTACATATTTACACAGGTGTGAATACATGTATATAACAGATCTGGATTAGAGTCCTCCGTGAAATGCTATGTGCATTTTCAATATATACTGATATGGTTAAACTGCTCAGCAATGAATATGAGTCTCAACATCTCTCTGCATTCTAAGAAGCATGGGATGATATTATGTATTTTTAAGAGGAACTTAAATCAGAGGTGAGAAATCCTACCTGATTTTACTCAGCCATTATCTGAGATGGATTCTTCCTTTTTATTGGCTCTTTGCAGCTTTCCTTTTCTGTAAGCCACCCATTCACAGTCAATGCCCAACTTCCAGGGGGGGTGACTTAAGAAACCTTCCTTTATAGAAGCTCCTCCCGCAGGGATTTAACTATTGGCCTTCCATGTAGGATTTATATAACTGCTGGGGAACAGTGGTTTAAGCCATCAGTAGGGCCAGCCTGCCCCGGCTCTGCTCTGCATTGCACCTGAGCATTCATCTCACTGCCACGCATGCTTTATATTGCCATCATGCCTCCTGGCTAGCTCTCTTGTCTGCCGCCCACCCTCCTGTTATCATGGCCCCCTCCATAAAGAACTAAAATGTCTCCTCTCTCTCTCTCGCCTCTCTTTCAAGGGGAAATAAAGCTCGGACAGAAGACCGTTTTGATGAGATGCCTGGAAAAACTGCTTTTCTTCATCGTGTTTTGGAAATATTGCCCGGGTGTTTGGGGACCCATTTGTTTCTACGGCCTCCATCTATCTTTGCTTTATGGCTTTTGACTTCTGTTCCTTTAGCTTCGTATGTGGCTCTGCTCTACTTCGACTGTGGAGCTGCCAGTCTGGGGCTGGTTTCGCTGATTTACTGGGCCCAACCTCCTCCCCTCTCTGGATTCTGAACCCTTTCTAGAAAAGACATTTCCAGCTCAGAGACACATTCATTTATTGATTGAACAAAGCTTAGCTCAATAAACATTTTAGCCTGAGTGGGTTCGTTTCCAGTAGCACAGATGTTTACACATCATTTCAGATGGTAAGACTCAGGAAGTTTTATTTTTTCCAATTACAATTAGATATTAAAGCAGATGCATTTGTATTAGGAAAAATCACAATGCTAATAAGTATAATTATGACATAAATTGTTTTATTTATGTTATAGTAGTAATTACACTTAAATTATGGATATTATATTTACTATATAGAGCATTATAATAGCAAAACTTCAGATATCACTTGTAAAAACAAAGTTTTTTGAAAAAAATTTTCTTTCTTTATTTTTCTCATTAATACCACTTTGCAGTGTTTTTCTAGTTTGGGAGGGAGCATCAAATATTAAAGGGTGAAACAAGATACAGAATATGCTGCTAATTTACTTTTCCTGGTGAATAATAAAATACAATCTGTACTGTAGATAGGCATAAGAATTGCCACTGTAGGGCTAGAGTGACTGCTCAGGTTAAGAGCTCTTGCTGGTCTTGTAAAGGGCCTGGCTTCATTTTCCAGAACACCCATTGCAACCCCCCATCATGTATAAGGCCAGGTTCAGGAAATCCGATGTCCTCTACGGGTGCCAGGCATGATCATGAAGTACATACATACATTCACACAAAACACTCATATCCATAAAATTAAAATAAATAAGTCCTTTTAGAAATTGCCAACATAAGGAAGATGGCTTAGACACCGTTGCCATATCCGCTGGTCTGAAACAGGCTGGCCACCGCAAGGCGATGGGGAGAGTGGCAATAAGCAATGGGGGATCCATTTCAGAGGTGAGACTGACAGGATTTGCTAGAGAGATGTGAAAACAGCATGTGGGCTTATTTTGACATCTTCAAAGCCAGTACATTTTAAATTTTCTGACCAGTTGTCCATGCTGCCATCAAAATCTCAACCTGGTTATCCGTGCCCATGTGTGGCAGACTTCTGACCTGGTAGCTAAATATGGCGTCAGCTTTCAAATATTTCTTACTCTTTATATGCCCCAAAGTCTAAATTTTGGTAGCTTGGCTATATTCTGAAGATTTGTGTGCCGAAGTGGTGTGCCGTATGTGGGAAGAAGAGCCAATAGACTAGTTAAGTCTTGGAGAATCGACAAAAGGACGTACTGTACAGCAGCCCTATATTGTAAGGGACCCTGCAGAATTCAGACAAAATGTCTCCATGGCCCCAACCCGGAGCTTAGAAGCCTTTCCATTTCAGAGCTAGTCTGGGGTTTGTAAAGCTATTCTCGTAGTTTATGATATCCGAGCTATCTTAAAAGGAGTCAGAATTGGACTGTTAGCTATAGCATGCTGGTTTTTTGTTGTTGATGCTTTTATGGAAGGACAATCAATTGTGGTTTGCAAACCTCTAGGGCAACTTTTAAAAGACAGTCGCAGTTAACTAAGATGGAAGCTGCCATGTCTCCCTCATGAGGTATGAGGCACAGCAATGGCTTTCATTTCACAACTGAGCAAAAGGTTAAGTCTGTCAGACAGCCTGCCCCTCGCTCCCCAAATCAATTCCACAAGGAGCAGCTTGGCTGATCATTTCATAATGAAAAGTCACAATTCCACACACTAGAACCTTACATTGGTTTTCCATTTAAAAAGCCGGGGACCAAATTCTTCAGCCTGGTTTACGATGGTCTTCATCGAGAGACTCTGATTCAAGTGGACCCACTTTCCTTTTTGCTACGAATATTTTGTACTTTCCCTCTTTCCTGCCCTAAAATTCCACTTTGTGTTCATATAACCAACCTATACTCACAACTTAAAAGGTACAACTCCTTAACTTTAATGTCAAAGAGAAATTGTTGGAAATGAGGAAAGTAAGAAGACAGCTCTCATTTCCCTGTTTCTCCTTGGGGAACAGGCAGCATCAACTACTGATGATGGGAGGGGCTGGCCCAACACGGGCCAGTTCTCCATGTAGACAGCAACAGACAGACAGAAAGAGTCAGACCATAGCAACTTCAGCACACTGAGGAGTCAACAAATCTCAAGGCCCACACTGCATTTGTAATGCAAACTAATAGATTCCTTTATCCCTCAATGCACTGGCATTCACAGAAAATATTAAAAGTGGCACACCCCAGACACATATAGCACCTGAGTGTGGTTCCAAGTACCTTTTCCAACTTCTCTATTCCAAACACTTAAAAACCATTACGGCCTTTCAAATTTTCATAGCTGCACTTGGGTGATTATTTTTATCACCGTTTTGCTGTTGAGAAGACTGATGCTCAGGTAGCTTAAGTCACTTCCACAAAGGCGTGTGCTGACTAGTGCCTCTCCACTCAGCAGTCCGGGAATGGGGTGGTGGAGACACTTAGGGGTTATGAGAACGTGAAGTATCAGGTATCTCAGGGCTTTCAGATAAAGGCACAGAACACTGCTTTCTAATCAGGACAAAAATAAAACAGCATTTTCTGAAGAGTGTGAAAAGATAAAACTAGAATTGTAGGTAAGAGAGCTAGAATGATGTCTCAGCAGTTGAGTAAGTGTTGCCCTTAAGGAGGACCCCAGCTCACCTCCCAGCATCCCTTGTAATGCCATCCACATCCAAACCGTATAACTCCAGCTCCAGTGGATCCAAAACCTCTTCCATGCTACATGCAACCTCGACTCGCGCGTGCATAATCACACAGAAACATACACATATACGTGGTGAAAAGTAAATGTTTTTAAGAGAGAGAGAAAAATGAAAAGGAGAACAAAGAGAATATGTTCAAGGTGTGAAATACTTTATGTAAAAGTCCTGGTATGTGGTATAACCACAAATTTTACATGAAAAGGAAAATTTAAGAACTGAAACTCTGCACTGTTCAATCTGGCCTCTGCTAAGTTTCTCCATTCTAAAGTCTAGGCTCTGGTCATCTAACCTCTTACACTCTGATGTAGTGACATTTACACACTTTTGTGCATTTGTGCTGTGGGACAATGGTCTTGTACCTTGTCACTTGTATTGTTTTAATAAAATGCTAATGGGCCAGTAGCCAGGCGGGGCCAGTATAGACAGGGTGATGAGAACAGGAGAATTCTGGGAAGAGGTAAGAGTCAGTCTGTAGTCGTCACCCAGACACAGAGGAAACAAGACGAGAATGCCTCGCTGATCAAAGGTACCAAGCCTTGTGGCTAGCATAGATAAGAATAATGGGCTAGTTGAAGATGTAAGACTTAATTAATAAGAAGACTGAGCTAATAGGCCAATCAGTTTATAATTAATGTAGACCTCTGTGTGTTTTTTGGGGGGACTGAACGGCTGTAGGACCGGGCAGGATGGAAACCTCTGTCAACACATTTGCTCACACATACAGGCACCAAGTATTCGTCAAAAGGAAACTGGCCCTCCTTGTTGCTTACTCTGTGTAGCTACAGACTCAAAGGGGAACAAGCATCCTGATGTTTTCTATAATGCTCGCACTTAGAAGAACACAGATCAGTCACTTCAGTTACATTTTGTGTAGCATTCTGAAGATCGGAAGAGCTTGTTTTAATTAGGTTCTCTATTGCTGTGAAGATACACCATGACTTCAGCAATTCTTACAAAGGAAAACATTTAATGGGGTTGGCCAAGAGTTCAGAGGTTAGTTCTGTCATGGCAGGAAGCATGATAGCATTCAGGAAGACATGGTGCTGGAGAGTTCTATGTCTAAATCTGGAGGCAGCAGGAAGCGTGCACCCATGGGTCAGGATTGAGCATCTGAGGCCTCAAAGCCCACTCCCAGTGACACATTTCCTTCAACAAGGCCACACCTACTACACAACAAGGCCACACCTCCTAACAGTGCTACACCCTATGAGTCTATGGGGGGCCATTTTCTTTCAACACCACAATGATGTACAATCCACTCTGCTGGGGAGCGAAAAGCAATGAGGTCTATCTCTTTGACTGTAGTGCATCTACATGACCAAATCAAAATTAATGATACACAAGCTCGAGTCTTTATCATTAATCAACTTTCATATTCACAAACAAATCAAAAGTGATTTTAACCTTAGCTTTTCTTTAACTCCTAACTTCATAGTGAGTATCTCTGCAGTGACCACAAGACGAATAAGACTTACTTCCGGTCAACTGCATGTGGCCAAGTGACAACTTTCCCATTTCTTGTCAACATGACACAAACCCGGAGAAAGGGAATCTCAGCTGGAGAATTAGCATCATGAGCATGGCTTGTGGACATGCCAGTGGGGGTAAATTAAGTTTCATTGACAGGGTTGCCTAAGAAAGCTAAGCAAGCTAGGGACTCCTAGCCAGTAAACAGCACAGCTCCATGATCTCTGCTTCCAGGTTCCTGCCTCCAGCTTCCTTTCTTAAGTGTCTGTCCTGGCTTCCTTCCATGGTGAACTGTACCCATGTAAGCAAAATAAACCCATTCCTTCAAAATAGGCTTCAGCCAATGTTTTATCATGACAGAAAACAGATTAGGAAGACAAGCTTAGCTGTACTTGCAACTACTTGCAAGGCCTTCACAGGCAATTAGTTGTGTTGGCCCCATTCATTCTATTACAAGATCCTGGAAGCTGGCTACTAAATAAAGAAAACAGATTCACTCTGGTTCCCAGTTTTGGTGTTAAGAAAATTCAGGAGCACAGTGCTAACATCTGTTCAGCTTCTGGTGAGAACTGTCTACTGTGTTACATGATGATGGAAAAGTGGAAGATAGCGCACATATGATACCATCTGGCTTGGGGGCAACTAATTCCTTCCAGAAGGACCCAACTTGCTTTCTAAAACACATTACATGACTCAAAGACCTACCATGTCTTAGTAACATCATATTGGAGTTCGGATTTCAACTTGAGTTTCAGGAGGAACAAATTAGGGCATGATGGGTGAATCAGTCAGGTGAATTCAGGGCTATCCATATTGCCCATATGTCCAAGTAGCATAGCTATGAGCTGGAGTTAGCTCTAGTCGAGGAACAACTATTTTATTTCATCCATGACAAAGCTAGAGGAGAGGGGGTGACAGAGGTAAAATAAAGCCAAGGCCATTGCCAAAGATCTTGATCTCTAGAACTCAATACTATCTATGCAAGTTCATGGTTCTCTCCAACTTTGGACTTCATCTTTCAGGACTAAAATATAACTTGAGAGGGCATCAGGCAAACACCTCTTCTTTTTCCTTAAGGACTTTGGGGAAGTGTCTTCATTTACTGTTTTAATTAAGTGAAATCTATTTTATAAAGCAAGAAAATTTTCAGGGAGGTCATAGATCTATCGTGATGTTAAAAGTCATAAAAATTATAGTTACAGTCTAAGTAGTTAAGCTAAAATTACACACCACCCCATTAATTTTATAATCAATAAAGATAAAAGAAATGAGGAGGCAAATGATAGAATTGGAGCTTAAATCAAATCAATACATATTTATTGGCATCTATTACATATAAAATGCCATGAAGAAGAAAAGGCAGTGTGGAGTGATGTTGTGTCTCCGAGGAATTATGGTCTGGCTGGGGAACTGATATGCAACCTACAGAAACTCATGTACACAGTACAAACAATGCATTGACTTATCATGCATTTCTGCAAATAAATGTCCAGAAGAGCTCAGGGGAGAAGATATGGTGCAGAAACACTAAGGAGGGGCAGGGATTCTGAGGCCAGACTTCCTTTTTTAAAATCCCAACTCTACTGCTTATGTCACTGACCTTAGACACTTTCTCAGTCCTCAGTGTGGGTATATTAAGTCCTAGCTCACACAGGGACTGAAGAATTAGGTGACTTAATGCTTCCCAAGTGCTTACCAATCTGTCTCTGCACATGGTAAGGGCCAGATGAAGGTTCAATGCAAGGATTACAATTGGAAAGAGTCAAAGGTTTCTTGTCTGTGGTTCTGAAGCTCCTCCGAGTCTTAGCAACATTTCAAAAGCAAGGAAAAACACATTTACTTTTCTCTTTCTGCAGTTTTGCTCACCATTACTACAAACACTGCAAGCTCTCAACTCACAAAACAGAGAAACAATAGCTGGGTGTGATGGGAGGGAAGTTATTATACCAGCACTTGGGAGATAGAGGCAGGAAGATGGGGAGTTCAAGGCCAGCCTCAAACACATGATAAGTTAAGAGTCTTGCCCAGGCTATGAGATTCTGTCTCCAAGAAAGCAAAATAAATATTCAAAAGCATAAATGTTCCTGGCCTTGTGAACATGCTATGATTCTATCTTACCCCCATCAAGGAGAACACTGTATGCTTCTTCTACACATGCATCTATTCACTGTTTGTACAGCCTTTCATCCCCTCCCAAAGATGGACTCCAGCCCCTCACTCCCCACCCCCCCATCTGCAGGGAGGACTTAAAGTTGCCTTATATTTACATTCCCTAGTTGGCACTGATTAAAACGTTAATAATAATTCAGCATTTGAAGATAATTTTCTCCATTGTCAGCTCCACCATTCTTGTTGAAATGTTGACTTCTGGAAGTAAGGGACTTTCTTTTTCACATACTCGTCTTTGATACTCAGTAGTATATCCAAAGTGAATTTGCACGGTTAGGCTCTCTTCCCACCAGGGAGCAGCTTTGCCAGGTAGCATCCAGATAAATAAAAACACTATAATTCCCTCCACTTGGGTATACAGAGGTTTCTGACATGATGCAATCCAGTCCTGTGGCTGTTATTGTATATGGCAACAGTGAAGAGATTTTGTAAGCACAACCAAGATATACCATTGCAGTTTGTTTTGTGTTAGTTCAGAGAGCTTGACTTCAGTGAGCTTGACCTAATCAACGAGCCTCTTCAAACAAACTAGGTAGGTTTTCTCCCTGAAGGGAAAACATCAAAGTACAAAAGAAATGTTCCCACTGACCATTTGAAAAGCCAATTCCCAATACGTTATCATTGCCTAAGGGAGAACTATGTGGCAAGGAACGTGGACTGAACACAGGCCTAAACCAGCAAGACAGTGAGGCCTTCAGTTCTATGACCATACAAAGCAGATCTGTCAAAAAAGAAAGTCATTTGGCAGTAATTCTTTCCCCGAAGCCAGTCCTCCAGATGGTTACAGAACTGGTTGGCTCTCAGGGGTGCTTACCAGAAGCTCCTGGTTAAACAGGCCAGAAGCCAGCCTTGAAAATTTTGAAGTAAGGTCCATGTCGTTTGCAGGGCCCAGTTTGTGGATGATCTCTCCTTCAGTAACAGGAAGGAAATGAGCTGCCAGCCCACTTCCCTGGATTTTGTTTTTTCTTTGGGCTGTCTTCACCCAACACTAAGGAGGCATTTGTCTCTCGACTCTGTCCTTCCATCTCAACCGGTCCCAGAATAACTGAGTCTAATCAAATTGCTTTAGTAAACATCTACACGTAGCTATTTCTAGATACTGTCCTCCTTGAAGTCTGTTCTAATTTTCATGGTGAGAAAACGGATGTAAACGTTACCAGACTCTTCCCAGGATACAAACAAAAGCCCACTCCTGACCCCACCTACCCTTTACCCACTGCCCGAACTCTAAGCTGGCATGACAAGGTGTCACCTCCTTTTTTTTTCTACCATTCATGGAGTCAGAGATCATCTTTCTTCTCACGCAATCTGAATAAATGCTTCAGTCTTTTATCAACGGATGATATCCAAGGTATCTTTTGCATTTCCATTGAAATATGGACCCTGAATGTTACTGATCTAGCGCCAATTTATTAAAGATCTATTGTTAATCTCTATTTACAGCAAGTCTTTCTAAAAGCAAAGAATCTGCACAGTCGGGCAGTATCACAAAGTCTAGCAGAATTAAGTTTCAATGTCAGGTCTGTTATTTAACTATAGAGGCTTCATCATATGTTTTCATGTCTCAGGTCATTGCTTCCTCAGAATATTTCTGGAGAAGCTGATATCTACCTCACAGAGCTGACATGAGAATCACATGAGGAAATGAATCCGGTCAGTTGCTCCGGAGCTAATGACTGCCTGGAGCGTTCAGAACATGTGGTGGTTTGAATGAGAAATGACCCCCACGGGCTCACAGTTTTCAGCACTTGGTCTCCAGCTGTTGATGCTGTCTAGGAAGGTTATGGAACCTTTATAAGGTAGAACATGGCTAGAGGAAGTATGTCACTGAGGGTGGGCTTTGAGGTTTTATAGCTCGTCTCTGCTTCCTGTTGTCCACCAACACCACCATCTCCCAGCCAGCTTCCTGCTCCTGCCATAGGCTTTCTCTGGCAGCTGCCGTGCTGACCCTGACCTGAGAGATTCTATCCCTCTGAAACTGGAACTCCAAACAGACCCTTCTTTCTTAAGCTGTTTTTTGAATATGTGTCATAGCAACAGAATAGTAACTGATAAGGAACAAGTCTGGTGTCCTCGACAAGGAGGTACACAAACTTAATAAGTATCCCTTTCACCAAGTGAATGGTGTCACCATGAACCACGCCCTTCATCGTGACTTCATCAGGAGGTGCTTCGCGCCTTTCCTCAGACCGCAGTGTCTTAGAGAACATTGCCAGTGCTGACTACTTACACTGTCTACTTACTAAGGACGACAAACAGCGCTGAGGGAAACAAGCAGATTAGAACGGAAATGGGAGCAGAGGAGAGGAGAGCACAGCAGGGGACACTTAGAAAGCGTGCGTCGTCTTCACTACAATTAAAAGGAAGTAAAAGTGTCCCATGTGCCGAGCTTAGTTTTAATGAGCAAGTCCTCTTGGGACACACAAGCCACAAAGAGTTCAGCTCTGCTGCTGGGATGGTTACGTTGTCCCACGGGGGTGTCGTTCATCTCATCGCATGCCACCCTAAGAACTTTCCAGTACAAACGTGATTTTTTTTTTTGTAGCAAAAGGAAGAATAAGATAATTGGACATGCTTGACAACTCGCATTGAGCCCACCCGCCCCAAAGCTGTAAATAGTTGAAAATGTACTGTTTACCTAAAGCAGCTGAAACCCTATGGGAAGACTTCAAAGCAGTCACTAAAGAGGTGCCAGCACCGAGCGAGACCTAGTGACAGTGAGTGTCTCTTGGGAGAGTGGGTAGATATCACTTTCAGAGGTAACATGACAGAATTGTAGTTTCTGCCAAACATTTACAAAAACTCAGATATATTTGATTAAAAATCAAATAGAAGGAATCAAAAAACCTTATATGTACATCCTCTTAAGTGGATTAGAAGATCTCCTTTGCATTATTCCAATCACCATGGCCAAAGAAGTCAGAAGCATCCTAAATAGGCTAAAAACTATATTGCGGAGAAGAGATGGTGCTGACTTTGAGGGCAATCCCAAAGAAATGCGTGCATCTGACTAAAGAGATGGCTCGGGGTAAAAGCTCCTGCTAAACAACCATGAGGAACTGAGCTCCAATCCCCAGAATCCACGTAAACACCCGATGCATTGTGGGAGTGCCTGTTACCCCACTGTTGCTAAAGGAAGAGGGAAATGGAGGTAGGAAGGTCCCGGAGGTTTTATGGCCAGGTAGCCTGGAGTACGCACAGAAAAGAAGCTCTGTCTAAAGAAGCACTGGCACAGGAGAAGCTTCATGTCCAAGTCCAACGACTTCAGACCCAAGAGAAGAAGCAAAAGGAGCGAAGGCTCCAGGTGGTTTTTCTGCGGACCCTGCAGAACTATCTTTGGCCATTGTCCTAAGCAGGCTTTATCCTAGAGAATCACATCCATCCACACTGCATAGCAAAAGCTCTGGCCTGGCAGGGCACAGAGAGGAGTAAAAGAAGCCAAAACAAGTAGACACATTACCAACTCACACAAACCGCTTGTGCGATTTGCACGCATTCTTTGGTTTCATCTCCACAGCAACTACTAAGGAAAGCATCGCTATAGCAACAGAAGAGCGGGTGACGCCAGGTGCAGAGGTAGGTAGGGAGTTGTCCAATGGGGTTGGGACACTGGACTTGGTCATGCCAGGCTTTGGAGGCTGCCATATAACCTGTATGAAGCTTCAGCGGAGTGTAGCCGACGCCTCAAGTCGTGTCCACCCGCCCCTCTAGGAAGCCCTGATGACTTGAGAACAACATGTTCCAAGTAACCCTGAAGCAACCACGCTGCACAGTGCAGTGAAAACTGTGAGTACAGGCCACTGTCCTTTCCTGGAGACTCACAATAGGAAAAAGAGCCCCAGCTGTTCCTGGGAGCTGGAAGGGGCATTGAGATAGTGACAGCAACCGGAAGAGCATCCGACTGTTGAGATGCTTTAAAGAAAAGTGCTCTTTTCTTTAGCCGCTAAAGCGTCACCATCTTCTGGTCAAACATTAGTTGTGTTATTTCTCACAAAGAGAAACCCATTTCTGACCTCCGCATCCTCAACTCTAATCATAGTACACGTTTTATTTAATGCATCTAACTTCTAAGTAAATTAGGTCTTACACAGCTTCTCCTATTTTAACTAGGCTGTGCTTGTGGAGAGCTGGGCTCTGTACCCACTGTGAACTATCTTTTTCCACTGTGTTTGTTGTTTTTGTTTCATTTTACAAACCACATTAGCTAAAGCATATTATATATGATTCTCTTCCACCATTGTCTCTTGGGCAACATAAGTTCTTCTCTGTATTTCTGCAAATCTCATCTGGTATTTGTTTCTGCTTCCTGCACTTATCCCCATTGAGTGCAGATAATAGTCACGCTCTGATGATGCCAAGCTTTTACTGAGCATTGTGGGATTACATTTATAAAAGGCTTTTTGATGCACTTGACCAATCAAAGAGCTCTTTGTACCACTTCCAAAATTTTCAACCCCTCACACGAAGCCAGTAGTCGAGAGGGCTGTCAAATTCACGGCTGCAATAGTTTTCAATTACTCTAAAGCAGGAACCTGTCTTCTCTCTGAAAAATCCTGGCCTTCATGACTTGCTTTGATCTAATACTGTGATTAAGAAATAATTTATCAACATTGCACTACCCCTGAGTCCAGCACTCCTGTGTCATTTATGGTGTTGGCCTGATAATTTAGTATTTAAAGGTTGTGTTGTTGTTACTATTGTTATGATTGGTTTTGGGTTTTGAGGCAGGTTTTCACATAATCCGCATCGATTTTACCCTGTCGTCAGGTATGACCTTGAACATCTGATCCTCCTGCTTCCCCCTCCCTCCGCATGGGGATTACATGTATGTGCCACTATGCCTGACTTTCTTGGTCCTGTGGATCAATTCTGGAACATTTTGAAGACTAGACAAGCGATCGACCACCGAAGCTACAGCCCCAGCACCAGGGACAGCATTTGTAACAGGAATAAAATCAATGTGTGGCTGAACGGCCAACGTGTCCTTGAGTTTCGCCACCAATGTCATACCAACTACGATCTCCTGTTTCTTGATGGGTTCTGAAGATAATTTCGTATCCCTCTCATTGATAATAAGGTTAAGAGTGCCAAAGCACTTCCTGACAGAACTGCCAAGCAATGCGTAGACTGATTCATCACCCTTTGTTGTATTTCACTGACTATGAACACTTAATATGAGATCTACCTTCTTAAAACTGTAAGCGCACGGCATAGAAATGTCAAGTGCAGATAAAATGCTGCACAGCTGGTGTCTAGAACAATCATCATAAACACATCTAGCACGTGACACCTGCTGATCAGCACCTCCCTGCCCCGTTCACCCTACAAGCTCCTGACAACCATGGTTTTATTGCTCCCAGGAGCTAGACTCTCTTAGATGTCTCATGCAACTGGAACCATACAGACTACGCCTTCTCTAACTGCCTAATTTTGTTTAATATTGTGCTCCTAGGCTCCTCGAGGCCATCATCTTTCCTGGATGAACCCTGTCTTCTTGAGGTTGAAAAGACTCCATTGTATGTGTCTTCATACACAGCCTTTATTAGATTATCCATGGACGAGCATCTAGGTTATGGTGTATTTTAGCTATGCTGAACACAACTGCAATGGGCATGGTGCTGCTACTATCTCTGCCAGAGCTTGATTTTAATTCTTTAGGTAAATACTCAGAAATGCAGTTTCTGAGTCATGTAGTAATTCTGCTTTCCTGCCAGTATTGCACACCCTTGCCAGGTTTCCTGACTCTTCTCCAGAGTCAGTGTTCAGAACTTGGTTCTTGCTACATATCCTGATAGTGTTTGTATAGCAAACCTTCATCAGACATGTGGTTTAGAAATGTGTTATCTTCCTCTATAGGTTTCTATTCTACTGATAGTTCCGTGACTGTGTAGAAGTATGTTGTTTGCTATTGTTTCACTGATCTACTTTTGCTTTTGTCTCTGACGTCACATTTAAGAAATAATTGCATGTGCTAATGTCATGAACACTTCCCCATGTGTTTTGCTCTAGAAGGCTTAAGTCCATTGTGAAGTATTTCTTATGTGTGGTGTAAACAACAGGAGATCCCCACCCAAACCCATTCTCAACCAACTGCTCTAACAGCATCTGATGTAAACTGTTCATCTCATCTGCACCCCTCCAAACTCCTCAACATCAGAACTGCCCCTGTGGGAACCGCTCACGGTTGTTTCCCACTGCCCATGTCTCAGCACTTAAAGAATAAATGTCTTCATCCAAACTTGTGCTGACAGCAACATTTCAAAGCGATTCTATATGTTTTATAGTCATTTTGAAAGAATGGGTGTGTAAAATACACAGCAGGAATCGAAGGCACCCAGGTTTGGGCTACTCTCTTTTCAATGTGTCATCTTCCTCGTCTTGGTGCCTCTGGGATAGCTCAGGGTTTCCATCCATTTGCCACAACAGGGAAGAGTGACCACATTTAAAGTCCCCCTCCGAGCCAGCAAGAATGGAGCCGAAGCTTCCCTGCTGCTCGAGGCATTGCCTCCGATGCATTACCTGGGCTCCACTTCAGCTTTTAATAACAAATTCAAACTGTCATTTTGCTAATGCCTTGACAGACTTACACTAGTGCTGTTCTGGATAAACACTTCCTTTCCAAAGAACTACCAGAAGGAATAATTTCCCTTCAATTCATTCCCATGTTTTACCTGTTAGTTATTTCTGAAACATTTTACAGTATAATGTGTGATCCTATCACACAGAAATTCTCTCTTTAATTCTGTACCACTCCTGCCCACCCTCCAGTAATCATTTTTGCACTTGAAATTGTCAGTTTTGAAATGGCACTTTACTAACTCTAATAGACATAGTTAAACTCAGGGAAGGAGGTATCATTTGCAACAGTTTTTCTCATCTCTAACATGTATCAGTGTATCAGAGTAATTGGTTCTTTTTTTTTTAAAAGCTAAATTTACCTCCAAACAAACAAATCTGAGATTAAAATTCAAAGTATCTTTTGCTTTACAGTCTTTGCAATGAAGCAGGTCATTTGTACCATGCATGATGGAACTGTACTGGCTGGGCAGAATCAATGGCCAAGAAGGAAAGCAGTAATCCATCAAAGGACCACAGCCTATCAATCAGTTAGCAGCAAAAGGACAGTGCTGCCCAGCAGCAAGTCATCATCACACACACAGTTTCCTCTGTGACTTCTACACCACACACTGCTACTGCAGGTTATCCTGTCTGAGCCTTCAGCCAAATGCCTATGGGGAGGGGATAGCAAAAACCATAAACTCTCAGCCCTTTAAAAAAAAACCTTCATAATGGATAAAATATGCAAATCCAGTCACCAGCATTCCCCGGGAGTTTAACTTGTAAATGACTGAGTGTTATTGGAGTTGACTTTCAAATGAAAAATTTAGATGAGATAGCAAAGCCGTTTTTCATAGCCTTTCCTGATGTGGTCCTGGAGTTGATATAGTAGTGAGAAATCATATACTTCATGATGCAATAAAAATGTTTGGGTTTTCCCCCCCACCAACTCTGTTTATGAGAAATGATGCACATGCCTGGTGAAATATTGAACAAATGTCATGCGCACAGGGGAGTAACCCAGAGATGGAAGACTCCCAGGGCTCGGGAAAGCCTAGGCTTCCTCCTGGTGCCTCTTCAACATGGAGTTCAGTGCTACACAGAGTCCCTTTACTTGAGACTTTCTCACTAGCATGCGCTGTGTGCCTGCTAGAGATACACTAGATGTTATCTTGGGCTCTGGGGGCACTGAGGTGGAGAAGAGAAACCCCAGACTCTGCACTCAGGCAGTTTCTGTTGTAATCAACGCTTGGTGCTTTAGGAAAGATCGGAGTCGAAAGATACATATTTTCATTCTGAAGGATTTGACACTAAAATTAACTCACTTCAAATTGTTTTCGGTTTCCTACATAATGTAGGATCTTTTTCAGAAAACGTTTGTCTGATAGAAAAGACAAGTGTTATCAGTCTGAGCATCTTTCAACTCTACATCTACTTCCTAGAATGTTCTACTATAAATTTTCCCAGAGTACCACAAAAGTTATTCTCCAATGAAAGGCTGACTCCAGCCTGTAACGCCTATTTATTTGTTTTTATTTTTATTTTTCTGCTTGACTTTACTTTTGCTGAAATCCATGTGTATTCCCAGCTTGCAGACAAGGTCTACTGAGCTCAGATTCAGCCCAGCTTTATTGAAATTTTGCCTTGCACCAACTGAAGTGAGAAAATCATACACCTTAAGAACCTATCAATGATGGTCTTGATCAACAGCTAGCATCAATAAATCTTAAGTCTATGGACAGTCTTGCTGGAGCAAGTGATTTTTATTTTATAGAGACAATGATGTCAGGTAGGCAGAGAAAGGGGGCAGATCCCTTATAGAAAAGAAGTGATTATGTAACATATGCAAATGGAAATAAGCAATTTGTGTCATTACAGAACTCTGTATGTTCTTAGAAAGCCTTTCTGCCAGCCACTTAGAGGGGGGGGGGAATGGAAAGTACTAATAGTTCAGTCATCCAAAACTTACTGAACCTTTCTGATATGCCCGCTGTCTTGCCTGTGTCTCAGACACTGTGTTCCGGATGGCAGATGCCACCTCGACTAACCAAGAGCAGATTTTCAGGGCAGATATTTCCTTTATTCTCGCTTCACAGATGAAGTGACCAGCATGCGGGCAGGTCACATGACAGCCAAATAATCCACCACCAGAAAAGGCACTGCTGGTCTGCCAAATGTTGTCTTAACTACTTCATTTGACTGTTCTCCGAGCGGTTGCCTGTATTAATCACAGGTTTGTCAGCAACTAGTGTTTTTGAGTAGACCAGGTCTCTAAACAGTGCAACGGAACAAACTTCGAAAGTCAGCCTGTCTTCCATGCTGGGATGGATAGCTAGCGGGAAACAGGTAACTGGAGTGAGTCCTAACACAGGGGTGGAGCTACAGCCCACAGCCACAGCTGTAATAGTAGCTGATACTTTGGGGTTCTTAAGTAACTATAAGAACTACAAGCACTGTAGGTACATTAGCCCCCCTCAGCTCCACCATTGATGAATTGGGTCCTGTCACCCCGTGTCACAGGTGTACAACTATAGGTCAGAGGAAATCTTTGCCACAGGTTTATAGCTAGCAAAGAACAGGGCCAGAACCTGAGCACAGATTGGTACAGATTTGGACTGCAACACTATTCTACCAAATTTTCCAAATTACCAAACTTTTTTTAAAAGGAAGAAAGAAAGACCCCTTAGTTTCTCTATGACCCTGCCCTGACCGGTGCCAGCCTAAAATGATATCCTGGGCCAGGCTTTGAGACTTGGATGTTACCTGCCTGACTCTGTGGATGAATGCTCCAAAGAGACCAGGGAGAAGATTTTTTATTCTGCTAGTCCTTCCAGGATCCAGATGTTCATGGCATCAAAGAATGATGGCCAGGAGGAAATCTAAGAGGGGATGTGTATGCTGTGTTCATCAGCCTCCCTGCCCTCTCTTCCTTCCCATCTCTCTTAGACACTCTCAGCTTCGAGTCTGCAGCTCCATGGAGTCTTACTTTATGTGAAAGCCCTGTGGCTTCTGCACTGGCCAAATCTGGCACAAAATTGAGACCACTGTCTGCTAACCAAGTGGAGACTTCTTAAATAAACAAGATCTAAGGGTCTGTGAAAGATGCTGAAGGACAACATGCTTCTCTTGTTCATCTTCTCCTCCCACTCAAAGTCCAATCAAGGGGAAATGTCCATTGCTCATCTTTACTTGGAAGATAGTGTGCGCACACATGCACACACATTCTTCTCCCTTACTATCCTTATATATTATTACAGATACTAATATAATATATAATATATTAAGAATATATATTATTCTTATTACTAACTTAGCTTTTCAGAGAATTTAGACATGTAGAATTAAGCACATGGCAAATAACAATATTGATTTAGACAATAAAAATAAAGGCCACATAAATAATTATGTACCGAGTCCTGTGCTAGAACCTAACCTGCATTATCTGACTATCTCAAGATTCCCACAAGTGATTTTATTGCTATCTCTTGTAAAGAAGCTCAATGCAGAGTCACAGGGAACATTCGTTCATTTATTTCAAATTTTAGACCCAAACTATGCAGCCCAAAGATTCTCTGATGTAACCCAACAAACAAAATATTTATAGATCTCAAGTAATTTTTCTCATGACTTTGTAGCTTTTTTATGCTTAATATATAACATAAATCTCTAAAATGGTTTTAGGGTATTTCATCAAAGCAGAATCTCTCACACAAATGCTCTTGTTTCTTGCCTTCTGCAATTTCACAGCACGAGATCTTAGACCAAATTCAGTATCATAGGGTGAAAGCAACATAAAGAATCAAGATTTCTCTGTCAGTTCCAATATGATTCTGAAATTATAAGCAAATCCAGCAAGAGTAATGTTTCATTGCTGGCTTGTTTCATGATCATAAAGTTTCATGAACCAGAAGAGTTTCTTAAAAGGCTCATATCTGCTTAAGAGTAAATATAAGTCTTTCTCTCAAATAGTTTGGGGTAGGAAAAGGAGCCTCCATTCACTGAACAACAAAATATTTAACTGAAGAACTATTTTAAAGTAAGCTGAAGGAAACAATGAAATCGTTAAAACAATTTATCATCTCAAACTTCCTTTGAACTGTTTCTTTTTCATTTGTTTACCATACAGAATAGAGAGGAGAAAAAAAAATCACTTCACTTGGACAGAACACAGCATACAGGCACATGTTAAAATGGCCACACACAATCTGATTAAAAGCTAGGTTTCTTTATTTCTTTGTCTTAGGAAAGTCTTTGTTGCAAATCTTAAGCCAAAAAGTTTTCCTTGAGAACTTCAATTCATGGTGTACACATGGATGACTTTACGAGTTTGACCTTCCATCTACTTACCCATAATCCTTCTGCAAGCTGAGGTTTTCACCCACCAACCTCTACAACAGTGGTTCCCAACGTTCCTAATGCTGCAACCCTTTAATACAGTTTATCATGTTGTGGTGATGACCCCCGACCATAAAATTATATTCCTTGCTACTTCGTGGCTATAATTTTGTTACTATTTGAATCCCAATATAAATATCTGGTGTGCAGGCTAGTCTTTGGTGATCCCTGTGAAGTTGTTGTGACCCACAGGTTGAGAATGACTTCTCTACATTATCTATCATCTTGGGCCATTTGTCCTCATAGTTACTCTTCACAGGGTAAGAATCCCTCTTTTCATTTGCTTCATTGCACGGCCAAGGTACCTATCACTTTCCTAATAAGAACACAGACCTTAACACAGGATCACAAATATCAGCAGCAATGAAGAGTAAGGTGTGATCTACGAATACACGGTAATACGGTTCCAGGTGCTCGGAAAGTTTTGCCCTCAAAGGTGGTTTGGGCACAGGAAAACAGTGCCCTGTTACTTGCCATGTGTGCACTTTAGTGATCCTGGCTCTACCTGGTGATTCCACGTGGTCTACCATGAGTAACGTAGAAAATGGGTATTATCACTCAGGTGACCTGTAGCGCTGGAGAATCTTCTGAGGTGGTTCTGAAAACCTCGTCTACAGAAAAGCAGATTCTCTAGGACAGGGTAAGACCCATTAATCCACACTTAGAACAAGTTCAGAGGTGATGCTATGTGTGCACCTGAGGACAAGACTGACGCATTACAGTTCTCAGTTTCCAGAGTCCTCAGGGGTTGCGTTCTCAGATTAGCAGGTACCCCAGCTTGGAGAAGCACTTAGAAGGCGCTTCCTAGCAAAGGACGATTTGAAAGAACCACACGGCCTAAATAGCAGGCCTTCTTCTTCTATGAAAAGGGAAAAAAAGTGGAACTTGATGTTAAGGCTCCTTATTTAAACTGATAAGCCATCTCTGGTTCATGCAGACCCATTTCGTTCCTGAGACTTCATGATCCAGGAGAGCTGCAAGCAGTCTAAATGAAAAGGAAGCCACTCACAGGGCCAACTGTAATTCTGTTGAAGCCTGTCTGAACTTGCTTTTTTTTTTATCACCTGCTCTCCCACAAGCCCTGAAGAGCTCCTCTCTTTGAGAAAGTAATTCAAACCCAAAAACATGCATGATTTAACTAGGAAACCTAGTAACCTTTAAAGCAAGAAGTAAAGACATTTCTGTTCTTAATACGGTCCCTTATTGTCTGTCCTCCTAGCCATTTTTCTATGTAAGAAAAGACGAGAGTAAAATATTAACAGCTCCTCAAAATTGAGTGAATTTTAAAATCACCCCAAAGCCACATGGCTAGTACCATATTCATGCCTTTAATTTGCTCTTCCCTATGCAGTCACTAAGAAGGCCCAAATGCCCAGAGAATCCCAAAGCAAGCAGCGACAACGGGCAGGAAAATAGCGGATACAACCTGAAACGTCCACAACACAATTGAGTCATGCAGTTTAAGACAAAAAATGAGGAGTGGGGTGGAGATAGCAGTAGGATGGAGAACTTCACGGGTCTAGCCTTATCCAAAAAGAGGCCGAACCCTACCTGTGAACATGCTAATGGGATCATATTTGGAGTTCGTAAGTCTTGGTTGTCTTTTATATGACCTGTGGCTTTAAGTTGCATTACAAATGCTATATGTAAAATACATATTCTGTTTCCTGGGAGTGGTGGTACACACTTTAAAACTCAACAGAGGCTGGTGGGTCTCTGAGTTCAAGACCTAATGAGTCTACAAAGTGTGTTCCAGGTCAGCTAGGGTTCTATAGTAAGATCCTATCTCTAATAAATAAATAAGTAAAATTAAACTCTAATTGAGAGGATTTACCACGAAAGATCATACCTGTCTTTGCCAGAGTCTGGGATGGGCGACCTATCTTTATCCAATTCGAGAATGATGTGACTCCCAGCCAGTCATCCTTTTGAAGGATTGTGCCCCCATCTGGGCTGTCTAAACACCTCCAGTGTAGGCCTGTGGTGTTGACAAGTATCCCTTGACCTTCATGGATGCTGAACTTTAATTACTGTTCCTCTGTGTATAAGAGAGATTGTCAGAAACAGCAATGCTTCTCTCTGACTTCTTCCTTAGCCTCACTCACCACAAGGCACAAATATTAAGAGAATTTGTGCTTCAAGGTGCAAAGGTCAAGTTCACACCCCAAGGCCTCTCTTTCCCATGAGCTGTAGGTCCCTCTGAATCTTGGCTGCTTTCCTGCCCTGCCTGTCTCTTCTACCTTGAAAAATCATTCCTCTGCTTTCTACTGATGCCTGGCTTCTCAGCTGCTCACCCAAGATCCACGCTTGTATGTTTTGTGTAGGTAAAGGCAGTGTGAAGAAAAATGGCTTCCTACTCAACAGGTGCCCGTTTTCAGTGAGTCACCATTTCCTGGGAGACTTTTAGATTTCAGAGGAGGTGGCCTTCTCTTTTGTCAACATTTGGCTTTTCAGTGTTTACAAAGAAGTGATGCTAAGTCACAAATCACTCCAGCTGTGCCAAAGCAGACATCCCGAGACAGATTTAATTGTCACGTAACCATTTCTCAAAAAAAATAACTGTTTTCAATCTAGATTTTCAGATTCAAAACCAATCTTAAATAATTAATTTAAACACCCCACATAGGAATCATTTTGATAAGACTGTTGGATATGGGATGATAGATATCTACTCGATCCAGTAAAAATAAGACCACACCTAGTTCTTCAGGTCCAGTGATCTCTTTTGAGATAGGTATCCCAGGCAATTTGTCAATAGTCCTAAAAGAAAACTAAAATAACCACATAGCACTGTTATTATTTGGAGTTCTTGAGAAACACTTGATAAATATTTGATGATAAATGGACACAAGGCAGAGGAATCATTCCATCTAATACAGCAATAAAACAGCTATAAGCCACCCTGCACTTGCACTTGCCAGAGAGCAAGTTGAGAATGACTCTGGTACAATATCACTCCATAGCTGCCAGTAATCATGCAGCCCAAAGCAAAGAGATGGACAGTTAAATGGGAGCATCATTTGATATCAAACTTTCAGCACAACTTAGTATCCTTGATGAGGATCTATGCAAAGGGATGGAGAAAGAGCAAGCTACCCCTTCTACCTGAGGCTTTCAATATACCTAAAATTTCACCCACAGAAGAAAATAAAAGAATGATAAGACAGATAGACAAATTCTCATCATAAAAATCTTAAACATTCTTTCTGGATATTGCTCAGCTAGCATGTCTAGTCTAAGGTAGGAAGAGGGGGTCCACCACCCAGGCAGCTTGAGAGCACAGCAGAGGACTTGGGATAGGATTGTTCATGGAGCCTGTGGTCGTGAATTTTTCTAGGGCTGTAATTCACTACAGCGACATGTTCTTGTTGAGAAGGTTCTATAACCACCCTTAGCATGCCTTTTATAACCATCCTTAGCATGCCTATCCTCCATTGTGTTATCATTACAAAAAAAAAAATACTACCACCCAGGCAGTCCCTATAGAAATGATATCAGAAAGCAAAGTCTAGGGAATTGCTTGACCGCTCACATTTTAAGAGTTTTAAGATGGGGTCAATGAACATATGGAAAACACAAAACAACGACTTTTGCTTGGTAGAGTGTAACAAAGCCTATTAACTGAGAGGAAAGGATAGTTCTTCCTAAATGTATAAGACACCATGCCAAAGATGTGACAGGAAGTGTGCCCATCTTCACAACAAGTCTGTGAGGTTGTAAAGATTTTTAGAGGAAGAAAATAAAGCTCGGAGTTGTTTAGGAATTTACTCAAGGTTAGGCAAGCAGCGGAGAGTCGATTTGAAACTTGGTCCCTGGATGCTCCATCAAAAGCTCTTAGCCACATGACTTTACTGGCCTCTTGGATGACATTGATCATTTTAATGTCTACCTGCATAGTCCCCACACTTTACTAATGTAACTATGGATTATGGATATGTGCCTTTCCGAGCTGTTCTTAAAGTATGAGCTAGATATAAAATTAATGACAACCTGGGGCTATGATTCTTCCCTGGAACATCTTGCAAAGAATGTGGTTTATAAAATCTTTATGTCTAGGTGAAATGTGTTTACTAGCTCTGCCAGGAAACCCATTTTCTGTTGGTACTACACACAGGCAGTACGAGTTGCTTTCGGCCTAAGAGCTTCTGTTCCAAGTGCCCCTTCCCTCCATACCGTTCCCTAGCCTTGGCACATGAAGTGCCTGAGCCATTTCCTTTCCCAGATTGTTGAGCCACCATGAAGGGGCATCAGATAAGAAAGTTCCAGATCTCTCCAGGAGTATGCTTTCCCTCCCTGCTGCTGTGTCAGTGTGCAAAACATGTCTCTGAAGGGGCACAAAACTGCCTCTTCAGTAATAGACCATCACCTAGAAACTTCATATTGCGGCTAGCAGTGATGCGTTCCTATCATCCCAGTACCTACGAGCTAAAGAATACGGGAGAAGAGTTCAAGAGTTGTAGGACAACATGGCTACATTGTGAGTAAATGTCTCAAAAACAACCAAACAAAGGAAATACAGAAAAAGAAACTTCATGCCGAAAACCTGCATTTTGGTAAACATTCACAAAGTACAGAGAAACAAATCGTCTCACCTCTGGGAAAGAATTACACGCTGAGTCTTAGTCTTCCTCAGTGGAATAAAGCAAGCTACCTCATGATGGTGGCACATGAAAAACATTTTAGAGATTCTTCAGTTATAAGAATGTGTATATAGAGAGATAGTTAAAAAGTACACACACACACACACACACACACACACACACACACACACGTCCCCAGGAGCAATGGAGGGCATATTCTCCAGATACAAAGCAGGAAACAACAGGAGGTGAGATTCACTGTGCCTCCCTGGAGAAAATATGCTGGGGAGGAGAAAGTGGGTTTCTAGAGTGATGGGAAAAGGCCAGAGCAGTCAATGAGTAGAATAGAAAGGAACAAGGAGCACAGGAAGAAGAAAGTGGCATCTGCAATATTCCCATGATGCTTCAGTGTTGAGGGGGGACAGCAGGAGGCAATGACTCATGCCATGGCAGAAATTCATCTGGCCAAAGTGCCAATAAACCAGAAACACTGAGAAAAGACTGCCTGAACTCAAGTAGGAGCATCCTGTTAACAAGGTAGTGAGGGCACACCTTTAATATTATTGTTACCAGAAACTTTGAGGGCGCACTCTGTTGAGCACCGTAAGTTCCCAGGAAAATCTGGATCCTTCTTGGGGTTCTTAGTCCCACCAATAAAAGATTTGAAGAATGGACTCAGGAGGAAACTTGATGCTATTTTATTAGAGTTTAAAGAAGAGAACTGTGGGGCAGGTAAGCTGTCCATCTCTGCAGCTGCCTTGACAAAAACAATGGAGCACAGAAAGAGAGGAAGCCATAGGCATGGAGGTGCAGCAAGCAATCACCTGGCCAAAGGAACAAACCAAAAAGGTCCCAAGTACCAGAGAAGGTGTGCTTGTACTCTGGCCAGCAGAGAAAAGAAAAGGACAAAACAAAGAGTTAGAGGTATGCCTTTCCATCCAGGTCAGCACTCAGAAAGGGGACCGACCTCATAGAGCCTCCTGGCAGTGCTGCAGCTACTGCCCAAAACAGCGATGCTATAAAGAAAAGGCACATACTCTCAGGCAGGGAATAACTACTCCTCCCATCTCCTATACAGGGCCGTAGGTGAATCCACCTTCCAAAGGTGATTGACAAGTCCAGCTGGATAAACTCTTCTGTTTTCAGCAGCTTGGAAGGTTGGTCTCTAGCCAGGCTAGATGGAGATTTTATTCTCTTGACCAGGAAGAAATCGCTTGCTTCTGACGTGCCCGCCTAGAAGGCTGATGGAGGCTGTTGGAACAGAATGATCAGGTATCTGAGCCTTGGAGCAATTTACCAAAAACCAAGTATACATAGAGCATAATGGATAAATCAGAGTTCACAACGAGGCCATTAATACTCCAGGGCCTCAGCACACGGACGGGAATATCTAGGCATGCATTTCTGAGAAGGATAACATTGCTGTGCTGAGTACAAGGGGAAAATGTCAACTCGGCTGTCCATTTCAAACACTATATGAGCAGCGGCTTTTGTGCAGTGGGGATCACAGTAGATCCTGTTAGATACCACTCGGCCTTAACCATGAGGTAGGAAAACAAAACAAAACAAAATGAAACAAAACACACAATCAAAAAAGAAAAACTAAAGTTAAATGTATCTTTACTTTTCCACATTCAGGTTCATTTTTTTATTTAGAAATTATTCAGAAATCAAGCATGTCATGTTGGAGCTAGAAGAAGTCATTGATTATATTACAACGTATGATATTATAAAACTGAAAATATGTGATTCGACCTAGTTTCATGGGAGGTTGGACCCGAGGATGTTGATGCTCGGAAACAAGGGTTGCTCCTAAAGAGAGAGCCACATGTAGGACTAGAACCTGGGTAGTCCCCACCGCAAGACTTTCCAAAGCTGCCCTGTGAGAACCTCTAACACAAGTGGTGAAGACAGAGATCAGCAGTCAGCCCTGGGATCTGCGAGGGTGAAGGAAGGCTAAGACTCACTGATGAGCGAAAAGACCGTCAACAGAAAGCTACTCGGGGAGACTGTGAGAGCAAGGCTGAAGGCAGCACTAGAAACTGTGCTCTTAACATGGAGAGAAGAAGAAGGCACAATGAAGGCAAGGGCATTCTCAGGTGAGGGCTAACATGATCCTTCTAATTCTTACAATGGACGTTTGAAAGTCCAAAAGATAGCTGTTATATGTAAACGTTTGTGTGGGCTCTGAGGGAAAATGAGGACACGGGTCTGCATTCAGTGCCATGAGAATGCCACGATCTATGGTGGAGGCAAAACTCTGCAGACTAGTCAAATAAACTCTACAAGCAGGTAAAACTCACGACCCACACTTACAAGTAGTTAACTATGGTAAAACTGTATGAGGGAATCTTGCTTCTAAAAGACCTGGGTTACTTTCCCAGCCCCCTCATGGTAGATCACAACTATCTGTAACTCCAGTTGGAGGGAATCTAAACCCCTCTTCTGGTCTGAGGGTACAAGCCACTTACACGGTGCAACCAAAACACATAATCACATGAAATAAATAAACATAAAACGTAATTTATTAAAAGCTAGGATGGGAGCAAATGCCTAGTAATCAAGGCTCAAGGGAGGAATGAGTTTGAGTTCAGTCTCGTTTATATAGTAGAACCTTGCCTAAAATAATAATAATAATAATAACAATAATAATAATACTAGTTATATGGTTTTACTACAGGGAAATATATCAATTTTTATAAATATTCTTGTGCATTGAATTTCTCAGAAAAAAAATCCATATTTATGTTACAAATTCTACAAAAAAGACAAACTGATTAGGACTGTGAGAGTGGAGAGTTACAATTTTTGGCCCTGAGTCAAGTTATTTGGGGCTATTATTAGCACCCTCAATATTCATTTCCATCTCTCTGTGCATGCCCTAACATTATTGCGACTATCGGGTAAGTCCTTCTGGACTGAATTAAGGAACTACAGAAGTTTCCACCAAACTCAAAAGCTAAGAAAGCCATCAGATAGCATCTGAAATCTGTCACAGAGGTTTGCCAGCTTGGCCATAAAACGCCCTCATGTTTCCATCAAGACATGTGGTGATTTAGGACATCTTTTAGTCTTGAACTATAAAAAAATTTATTAAAAAACAAAAACTAAAAACCATTACATATTTTCACTTCAAGACCAATGAAATTTACGTGGAATAAAGAAGCCAGATGCCCTAACAACATGAAACCAATGAGTCACCCCACAGGCAGCAAGCAATCAGTATAGAATACAGGCCTGGGGATTTGAACAATTCTAACAAGACGGGAGAGAGAAAGATACAGCTTTGGTGGATAAAAATGTTAACCATGCTGACCACTGATGACATAATCTTTATGCCCTGAGAGGATACAGGAAACACCCAGCTCCAAATCTCAAGCACAGATCAGTGGCAAAACCTCCAAATGACATTTTAAGACCCATGGTTTATATGAGTTTATTTGCTCAGTGTGAAATTAATAATATAAAATCTTTTATATCTATATTTCTGTGGAATTCCTCACATAAGTGAATACCCAAACGTGGGGCAGAGAGGTTGATAGTCTTCTCTTGTCTCCATTTCAGACCCTGCATGAATGAACTCCGGTCACAAGACAAAGTTCAAAAAACGGAGCAGAGGCAGCCACACTTCGCAATAACACCCCACTCTGAGACATAAAAACTAGTGTCCCACCGTACATCGGTGACTTAGCAGGTGTCAGTCTACACTGGTAACAATTCTGGAAGAGGCTGAGAACTCACCCGTTTTATAATGACAAAAGGAGAGGCTTGGGGAAAGTCAGCCACATACAGGGGACTCCATTAGTTAAAAACAAAACAAACAAACAAAAAACCAAAACCAGTGCAACATTAGTGCTTACTGGGGGAGGATTCCACCGATTCAGCGGGACACACTGTCATTACAAGAGGATTCCTAAGGTAGAGGATGGAGCGCCTGGGTAGAGAACTCCCTAGCATACAAGCGGCCTTAAGTCTGATTCTTAGAATCCCAGAGATGAATAAAAGCTACTGTGATTTGTGAGACCAAGAAAACGTGGCCCAACAGAGGTATTTAAAGCGCCCCATGTAATGGATTCCAAGCGGGGATTACTGATTAGTGAGTGTCTCACTCTCTTGGCTGCCGAGAGATAGGGTTGCAGTGCTGGAGGGGTTCACTTGAAAGGTGGTTGCTCTTGAGTTGATTAAATATTCTTTCCAAAGGCTTGTTTACATTATTAATTCCCACGGCAGCCCTGTCTTCACCAATGTGCACACCCACACCTGGTCCCTCAAGAATTAACACATATTCTTAATCAAAATGGTCTGAAATAAATTATCTTTATGGATGGTTATTATCCATATTAATTTTAAATACATGAGATTTTAAGACAAGGAACACTGAAAGGGAGCAAATGCAGGTGTCCTAAATATCAAAATATCTGAAGATTATATGAGGGCTCAACTGACTTCTGATTACTAAAAATGGAGGGAGCAACTTAAGTTTACATGAATATAATTTAAAATTTCAAAGAAGGTACAGATTTGTCAAAAGTTTACAAACTTCAAGCAATAAATTGAAAATTGTCTCTTAGGAAATACTGAAATGAAAATCATCACCATTAGAAAGATTTGGCACATTGCTCCCTTATGGTCCAAATTATAATAACAGAGATTTGTGAATAATAACGCAATTATATGCTGTATGAACAGTTTAATTATTTTATGCCTGACCAGATGATTTTTTTTTTCAATTAAGTACCCTGAAAAACTGAAATGTGAATGCTTCTCTCTTGGCTTTGCTACCCTTCGGTAGACACATTTTAAAACACGGTTTATTTTTTAGCATTCACAGAATGGCGAAATCAAGATAGAAGCCTTCACACATTTAGTTTGCTCACCCTCCCTCTCCAGCCCTCCTCTTCATGCGTCTGTGTGTGTGTCCCCATCTGTCTGTATGTCTGTGTGTGCGCGCACACAGGTGGTGAACGCTGATGACTGTGGAGGTGGGAAGACAACCCCTGCCGCCTCTCCTCAGTTGCCGCCCACCTACTCTTTATAAGATAGGGTGTCTAACTTGAAGAGGCTGGCTCCTCAGTGAGCCTCACGGATCCACCTCCCCAGCATTGGGCCCACCACGCCTTGGGTTGTTGGGTTTTTGATGTGGGTTCTGGGGAGTGGCATGAAGAGCCTCATGTTTTCAGGGCACACATGTCACTGAGGTATCATGCCAGGCTACTAGGTCCCCGTTTCTACGGACAGAAACAAGTAGACTTTGTGTTCGGTCATTCAGTTGACACCTGGCTTCATTTTCCAGGCCTCACAAGCTAGCTGCTGCTCAGCACCTGCTCTGAAGAGAGGCTGGACTTGGCTGGAGTGTTCTTCGCAAAACTCCACTGCCTTTGACATTCGAGGACCCATAAGGAATCTTTCTAGACAGACGCAGACAGCTCCAGCAGCTGACTGACCAAGAGGGGAACTAGAAAGAAACAGGGTGTGAAAGAATCAGAAAGGCTGCTTCAGGGCAAGTCTATGTCCCAGGGTGCTACATCATAGCAGCTACAAATCTCGGCTTGGATGTAGGTGTTGTTGCCTCTCTACTTTCTGCACAACTGGGAGCAATGCAGGTTCCTGCCTCAAAGGGTTTGTGAAGATAAAATGCAGTGATGACGCAAAGCTTTTTAGGAAATGCTTGACGCTCAGCATATAAACAGTGGACACTGGATGCTTTGAGATTCTTAGGAATCTGTCAGTATCCACTAGCGTGTGTGCGAGGGTGAGCGATATAAACGATGCTCAGAGGAGCACCAAGAACAAAAGCATTCTGGCTGTGCGGGAGTTGCTGGGAGACATGAAGCACTCTTGAGGAACACGTATTTAAACTCTAGCAGGAAGACAATGTAACCAGATTACTGCCCAAGAAAGACGGTCAAGGAAAGAAGTGGCATTCTGTCAGCGCTAGATCACACGGGACCCCAGCCACAGTGCTGGGCTGATGGGAACCGCCACTGTCTCTGTCTGTAAAGTCATGTACTGCGGCACATCTTGGCACAGTGATGCTTATCTGTTACAGTTATGTCTTCAGTCTGATGGGAGGAGAAAGCAACCGGAAAGCAACTTCTATTACTCTGGTACGTGCCCCCAAATAATTAACATTCTGGAACGTTCCTCCAACTGAAATCCTACGGGACTGCTGGGGAGGGTGCCTCCTATAAAAACACAGAATCAGTAACCCTACATGTGATGTTAAAACACAGAAGAAGGGGGAAAAACAACTCCAAAATGCCACTGAGTTTGTCTTGTGTTGTGTTGGCCTTCTGCTGTGGGGCACTGGATCTGCCCATAACAGTGTAACATGGTTCTTAAAGTGCCAGCTATCTAATACAGGAACAGCACACACACGGAATGCCCCTGCCCATGGGTTATACCATCTGTATATGAGAAATAATTGAAACCATCGATTAGCTCGCACACATAAGGAATACTGAGGGCAGCTGCCTCCTTTCGCATATGGTAGTGACTGCATGGTCAGAATTCATTTTAATAAAAGCTGATCGATGGAAGGAGAGGGGCTCTAGGATGAGGTTGGATATGGAAAAAGGAAATTCTAATGTGGAAGAACTTTTAAACATTCATTTTGAAAAGGAGAAAACGCATTATTTGTCAAACATGCTTACCAAATACAGTTCCAAGAAAAGACCATTAACCCCTGGGTAAACTGCATCCAGAAGTGAATGGGCTCCTGTAATAAGCTGATTAGTCTGTTAATCCAGAAAATACCCAGTTTATCATGTACACAAATGCCACTGAGCTGGAGTCTTGGAAAGAACTGCCCCAGAAAAGACCACCAGACCCAATTAACTCCCATCGGATTAGATACCTGCAGATAATGTTGGCTCACAGGGGGATTTGTACAACATGAGACATACAGCATGCCATTTAAACACTCATGGGAATAAATATTTTAAAGAGTGTGTCTGTCTGTCTTTCTTTTTCTTTCCACTTATCACAAGCTCTTAGGGGAACAGTCTGAGATTGCAGCAGTTCTTGCCAGGTCTCAAAGAAACTCTGGGACAAAAGCTGAGGTGCCTATATAACATATCAAAGCTGGCCACCAGGCTCTCAGTATATTAAGTACCTGTTACAAAGTCCTGGACCATCAGTACTTCCCATCCCCTACCTTAAGTCTCTCCAGCCCCTGAGCATCACTCCCCCGTCCATCTCATTTCCTATGTGACCTCAGCCATTCAGGCGAGCTCTCTTGGTTCTGTGTCGTCTCTTGGCTCCCTTTGAACTCGTTAGTCTTCTTTCATCTCTCCTCTTTCTTCTCTTTTCTTTCTCCTCCCCCCTCCCACCTCACGGTTCAGTCTATTCCGTTGGCCATGATCAGTCTGGACTCTTCCAGACACCTCTGGCTGGATTCTCCCCGACATCTACGGTAAAAACCTTCTCCTGAGCCATAACTAGCAATGGCCAGGCTCTCATTGTCACTCGGTCCTGGGCACTGGGGGTGAAAGAGCACCACCATTCCTCACCAAAGCTCAAGAGCAAGAGCGTGCATCTCATACTCTCCTTACCGATTCCCAAGACCACATCAGACTTGATCCCGACCTGATGCTCACCTGAGACCTGACTGTCAGTTCTGCCAAGTCACGCTTCAGGGAGCACCATGCCCCTTCTTAAAAACAACACTAATTACGGAAGTAACCCGTTTAGTCTCTTGCCCCAAAGAGTTCAGCATTTAAACAGATTTCCCCCTAATTCACTGTGCTTCAGAAATAGAATTGATGGCAGCTTAGCTGGTGACACGGGACCCTCTAAATCCCTACAGGCTTGTCCCTTTGATTAGCCCCGATAGACATGGCACCAGCTATTCGCCAACAGATTTGGGGGAATCAGGTTTGTGCGAGTTTCCTCAGCTCTAACATGGGTCGCAATACCTATCAAAGATACATGTATTAAACCACTCAGCATTAGGCTGAAACCAGAGTAAGCCACTATATGCTATGTTTTTTCCTTTAATAGATTCCGAGAAGTCTACAAAACAAAGCTTATTATAAAGTTGTAAACAATTTTCCAGCAAAAACAGCCTTTTCCTTCTCACTCAGTTATTTTGACTTAATATTGGGCTACTGTGGATTAGGCTGAATTTAATGAATAAATTAGAATTAAATACTGCATGAATTAATAATTTATTTAATTCTAAGGCAGTTCCATTTCTAATAGCCTTCCTTTAATTACAAAAAGACAAAAATAATAGAGGAAAGAGGGAAACATGTGGTCATTATAAGCTGCACTCTAATTTTTAAAATTTCTAAATGTATTGGAGTGGTATAGGGGAATTTAATGCCTTACCACACTAGACAGTCTCTAGAGAAGGCCATGATGTCAGCCAGACGAGAGGCCTTCTAACAAGTTGCAATCCACAGAATTAAAATTCTTTAGAATATTTCAGAGTCAAATAGTGGGAGAAACATGGTCTGTACAGTTCTCTTTGGGGAACTCCATGATGTATGCTCACAGATTAAACAACCTATACTCCCTCTACAAGTATATCCATTCAACTTGTCTTCTATCTGAGCAGTATACATCATCAACACATATTGTGGTAAACACAGAAATCTCCCCTAGTGAAGGAAACTGTTGTCCAAATATTAACCCTTGTGAGAACATAAAGCCAGCGAGAAGAGTTCCACCTCCTTGACCCAACCACTGGCCATGAGAATCACTAGACACCATGCTAGCTGCATGGACAGCTTCTGAAGATGTCCCTGTCCTTCCTCCCATCTCACCTTAAGAGCATTGAGATTACAGGTCTCTATCACCGTGTCCAGCTTTATAAGAGTTACTGGGATCCGAACTCAGATCCTCACTCTTGCAAGCACTGTATTCACTGAGCTAGCCATCTCCCCAGCCACTGAATCTTGACTTCTTTTTAAGAGAAATGCTTTGTGAATACTTATTGTTGTTCTAAAACTAGCCATGCAAAAGTCTCAAGGAGAGTCATGAATTTTGAGGCAACTTTGTCAACATGAGAAATTACTGAGCATTTACAATGCATGATCATTTGATAAATAGAAATTTTTAGTTATTAAATCCAGTGATAAAACTGAAAGACTCTTAGGAACTATTTATCCAGGCCAATCTTGGCAAAATAAATACATGCAATAAACACAGAGTATAGGCAACTGTAACTTTATATGTGGGCCAGAAAGGGCCATTTCTTCCCAAACACGCATCACCCCATATGTGCTGTGATTTACAATCCCCCAAAGCATTAATGTTTAAATTCTGAATCAACTGTCTAGAATTCATTGGAATTCTGATCTAGTAGCCTCTCCAAAATAGATGCAGGCTGGAAGACAATTTCTCAAAGTTAAAAGCCAGATGGCACATATCAGCTAAATATTTTTTCCTTTCTTGTTCAGAAGAAAATTCATGTTGGAAGTAGTGAATCAACTTATGTAAGGTGAGAATTTAAGGGATCCTTACTCACCAGTCCCAAACTTAGGATTCTATCTAAAGGAAACACATTTTAAATTTAGAAAAAAGTATTGGCACTGGGAGAGGAAACTTGAGGAAATTCCCCTTAACATTTAAAAAAAAAAAAGATACTCCTATATTTCCCCCATTAAATTCTGCACAATCTCCTAATCCTTTTCCTTCTCACTGAACACTGGAATTTGTTTGAGCTAATCCTGGTAGCACCAAAACGGCTCATTCTTTTATCAAGTACGCTGTTATTAAATGTGTTATTCAATATTAGGTTTTATTCATAAGTTTCCATTTGATGTCTTAAAATGGTAGGAAGAAATCCAGTTCTACTATTGCTAATCTGAGCATGGTAAAAACACAAGTTATGAATATGTTATGTGACATTCTCAAGATTATCTACTGTGTTGTCTCTCCTATCATGGACAGGAAAACTCTGTGGCAGCCTGTGGAGATGTTTCCACACTGAGCCACATAGACAAAAGACTTTTAGTGACTAAGGAAGTGGTTAAACAGCCTTGTTATCTCCGTCACAGTCCGTGTCCCTGTTCTCTAGGATGAACGTCATTACTGCAGAGTAATGGCCTCCTTCAGAAGAGGGAACCCCGGTGGCTTCTCCTCTCCAGTGTAGCACACACACACTTAGGCTCTTCACAGTGTCAATAATACTTCACGTTATCCCCACCTACATCTAATTGCTGGAGATTATTGCTTTCTGCAGGCTATATCCATGTTTGCTCATTAGGCATTTCAAGTTGGTACCTTACTTAATGTCCTCTGAGAGCATCATTGTTTAGGACAAAGGACGGTCGGAAGTAGGTTAAGGGTGGAGACCATACTCAAGTCACACTGTTACCCAACTCAGCAGATCTCTTTCAATTTGTTGATTCACAGAGCTTCTATGTATGATGACAACAAATAAAAAGAGCTGTGCATCCTAGAGATGGAAGTGGAACACCATGAGTTTAGTAGACATGAAACAAACACTCTTGAGACAAGGCTCAGCTTTGCACCATTGTCGGAATCGTGCACAGAAAAACATACCCTTCAACGAAATGTAAAACAAAAGGCTACACTAGTATCCAAGTCACCAAGTAGGAACAAATAATATCTATGACAGGAGCATACCTCTAAGTCTTATGCACATGCAAGTGTTGACTCAAACAGAGATTGGAGTAATCACAGGCTGCCTAACTGTGGACCAGGGCATGGTTAAAACAATTGCTAAACATTTCCTACTGTGGGTTAGGCATCATATCAGGTGGGATTCTATGCAAACAAACCTCATACAGCCCTCATCACCCCGGAGTTCACATCTCATGGAAGCATGGCTGCTGGCTAAATTAAATAGCAAGCAGACACTGGACTGCCTCTCTGATCCCCGTGCACCACATCATATTGGTGTCACCCTACTCTCAACTCATTTAATCGCTACCCAGTGGTCCACTGAGTCACAAAAACACCAGAGGCTGCTGAGCACCGGAGTCTGGTGTGAGTCGAGAAGAAGGGTCTCTGTATTCTGGAGCTCAATTACCACATCCTATTCCCTCGCTAAAGATTATCAGAAAACTAATGTAAGATATATCTGAGACAAGCCTAGTAAAGTGAGGCCTAGGGCACAAATGTCCACTTACTGAAGAAATGACTTGGGGCGGGGGGGGCTGGAGTGATGGCTCAGCCGTTAAAGACTAGAAATGATGACAAAGAGACAAGACATGATGCTGGAGCTGAGAGGTGGAGGAAGACTAGACAAGAAGAGAAGAGAGAGGGATTGGAGGGGTCAGGTGGCAAATAAAATAGCCTCCACAGGGACAAAATGGAAGTGAGATGACAAAGGCTCAGCATCCTTCACGGATTACACAGGAGGGTGGCAGGCACACAAGAACCGCGACTGGATGAGGGAAGAGAAGTTAGCGGTGAGCCTGGCTGGGCCAGAGGGAAGTCAGTGAGGGAGCCAGGAGAGGGCCACCCGCTATATACAACGCTTTCATGATACAGTCGTGGTTTCATCTACCCATGTAAATGTTGAGAAAGAAAAAGACTCCTGTTACTATCTCTTGGGAGTCAGCTTGCTTTTTTTTTTTCTTTAAATAACTTCAAGTTGAAACGCCTTTTTCTACCTTTGTTTCATTTTCTCTTTGTTGTGGTTCATAAGGACTTAACCACATTTGTGCTTACTTATCATAAAGGACCAATCACTCGGCTCCGAGGGAGTGTGGAGCTCTGCAGGCATGCTCAGGAAGCCACGCTGGCCAGCTCTGAACCTCTGATGGTTTTGATCGCCAAGAAGTGCACACTGCCCCCCCCCCCATTTTCCATCGTGTTATTCCCTAGAGAAAAAAAAAATACTCCAAAAAATCCACTGTTGATTGTCGAGGGACATTTCCTAATCATCACAGAATTGTACAACCATTTGTGCAGGAGCGTGTTCCCAGGAGCTTCTGGGGTGAGACTGTGGCCTTGAACTCCGAAGAATGAGTACTATCATCCAGACCTCAGATTTGCGCTATTTTCTAAGCTCTTCTGGGCATAAGCACTCACGGATATGAGATGAGGAAGGTAAGATTACATAATTAACACAAAGCCCTGCTCAACGAAGACCAGTGATAGCAATTATTTACCTGAGTTTAAAAAAAAAAAGTCCACTTTTGCAATGAGAAGGGTTACCAAAAGGCTATTTTTGTGGGAGGGTGAACTATTTGCTCTTTATCTGCAGAGCTTGGCAGTGCATTGAAGCAGACTTTGAAGACAAAACCTGTTGTAATAAGAGCGGCGGCGGGGCTGCGTCCCCAACACACCGGCCGCTTGGCTAGCTCATGCCTGAAATAACAACACACAAACTGTATTCATTTAAGAACTGCTTGGCCCATGAACTCTAGCCCTTACAGGCTAATTCTCGCACCTGGACTAGCCCATTTCTAATCATCTGTGTAAGCACCCCAAGGTGCGCTTACCGGGAAGATTCTAGCCTCCGTCCATGCTTTCCGGGAGCAGACCAGAGTCTGACCTCACTTCCTCCTCCGCCCAGAATTCCATTCTGTTTCCTCCTTCCATCTATGTTCTAAGCTATGAGGCCAAGCAGTTGGTCCATTACAATCAACCAATGACCTTCCTCCATCAAAAACCCCATGTTAATTTGTCCTGGTCGTCCTCTGAAAGCACAAAAGCACACAGAGGTAGAAGAACCAGCTGAGTAAACAATACTGTGGCGGAACAGAATTTACTAGAAGACACATGTCTAGCTCAAGCAGGCATGACTTGGGACCAGAAAAAGGTCTTCCCAGGTCTCTTTTCCTGACACAGGGAAAGGGTCTCTTGTTTCAGGACAGCCACTGAGCTGCATAAGCTAGAGAATTATATTTCAAATCATCAGATCAATTGGACATCAGCTGATAACGGTTTAATGAACTTATTAACCTAACAGCAAACCAAGATCACCACGACTGTATCTTGTTGTTTTCTTGGTTAAACAGATGTGTTCTCTGGCCCATTTATCTCTTCCAGCTCCAAGCCCTGTCTCAACTGTGCAAAGTTTCTCACGAAGAGCTCCTGCATAAGGATCGAGCCAGTCCTCACTGTCTTCCAACTCTAAAAGCCTTGTTTGTTTGTAGGGAACACAGTAATATCCAACATTCCTAAAGCTCTACTAACAAAACAGGAGACTACCTTATGTGCCCAAAAGCCACCAATCTCAAAGACATCTCAGAGAGTTAAATTGAGGGAAATTTTAAAGAGAAGCAATTATCATAATCTCAGATGGCAAGAAAAATAAAGGCCTCAAATACTGTTACTCATTTAATTTTTTCTGACAACCCAACATTTATCTCTGTTCACATCATACAATAGAAATGTTTCCTATTCTGTTCATTTTACAAAGAGCGAGTACTTTTAATATTAATAAGATGTACTTCCCAGAGTTGATCCTTTTCTTAAAAAAAAAAAAAGTTTGAGAAAAGCGAAGACGGTTCCATTAATTACAAACCAAAGTGTGGTGCAGGAAAGGATGCAAAAGAGATGGGAAAAACAGGCACATGCACTTCAGAGCGCTACCTCTCTCTGCTCCCCAGGTGTTGCTCTGAAGATAGGCACCAACTAAAGCATCCCTCTGCACATAGGTAGCTGGTTTCTTCGATAATATTCAATTCAAATCAAACAGTAATTAAAGCTCTTAATTTGTGTGAGCACTGTTCCAAGATTAACTAAAGGGCTTAGGGGAGCCAGAGGAGGGGCAATCAATTAGGAACCTATTAAAATATCCGGAAGGGGAGGAGGGAGCTGAGAGGCGAATGCACATCACAGGGACCTGAACTTGGGATATGGATGTGAGAACGGAACAGGAGAAGCTGAGAAACGCTGTGGGAAGAAGATGAATGATAGCTGCACGGGTAACAGGAGAGTGGGGTGACCATCACATGACTCCAGGCCTGTGACAATGACAAGAGAGTCGCTGATGGAAGAAACAGCAGTGGTGGCTAGGTGGGAAGGATTTTTTTTTTTTTTTTTTGCAACTGTTGAGTTTCACACCAGAACCTAACCTCACTGAGAATTGCAGACGACACCGGGAGACATATCAGAGATGGAGACATGATTCTGGAAGACAATTTTCACAACCTTACACTCACAATTGGAAAAAGATATCTCCATAAATTCAGACACATTTTTCTTCCCAACAGCGGCAGTGACAGAATCAGGACAGTGACTGTGTCTGTTCGCCCGGCAATCAAGGGAGATGAAGTAGATGAGGCAGACAGAGGGCAAAGAGGGTCAGCACTGACGGAACCCACACCAAAGGTTCAATTTTCTTCTGGCATAGTGAGCTGAAATAGCTTCCTTCGTTAAGCCTAGTTTTTTTCCATCCAAAGAAAAATGAATGCATATTCACATTATTATAATTTGAGAAATTCAAAATTAATGAAAAAAAACCAAGCCCTGGAATCTTAAACCAACTGACTAGAGTAACAGAGAATAAATAGAGCCCCAAAGGTTTCTGTCACTCTCATATATGATTAAAAACACCAGCCATGCTCATACCTCATTTCTATGGCCAAATTAATGACCAGACTTGGAGAACTCTGGAAATTCTATAATGTTCATATTTATATTTCAATTTTTGAACGTATTAATAATCAGACAAGGGAATCATTAACTCTATCCTGAAAAGCTAAGGTACAGGAGGCTCAATATCGCACGTCCTTTGCTTGTGACAGGATCCAATTCTGTTTCAAAGAATGCCATTTCCCTAGCACACATGACTGACAACCACAGTGAGCCAGGCTGGATTGCCTGCCGCTGCTAACTAACATGCTAGAACTTTGCTCCAGAAGGAAAAAAGTTATACTTCTCTGATATAAACAGATCTTGGGAGAGATGAAGGCTAACAATAATATCAACAAGAGTTACAGCACCTACTTGCCAGGCAGCAGGCCAGAGACTTTTAGCCCCTTGTCTAGAACTTTTACAGCAGGTATATTCAGTGTGAAATTTCTGCTGTAGAAGTGCGAACTAGAAGGTGAGGAAAGGTGAGGAACTCAGTTATTTAAATATTTTTCTTCTTGAATACCACGATACCTACTGTAAATCCAAAAACATTCTTTTTCTTGTTAACAGATATTTATAGACAATAAATAAGTCTTAAACTCAACTGCAGTAGAAGAGATGGATTCAATGTTTTGATTATTCCTTTAAAACTCAAGCTCCATTGTTGCGGAAGATCACACTGATCCCTCCAGCAATGGCCAACAGAAGGTTCCATTTTCCCTTCATCACTCCAAGCAGTCACAGAGGATCCAGAGGAACTATAATCCAGAATATTTAAGAAAAATCCCAAGGGGCAGCCATGTAGAAACGCGGCCTTTTGTGGATGCTCGGATCTCATATTCCTTCAGTGGAAATCAAAAAGGGAAGTGAACAGAAGAACAGAGCTAAGAGTGGTCTTCATCTTGGGCTCTGGGGTGAGCATTACATATAAAAAGTTTGGGGGTGGAGGCACACACCTTTAATCCCAGTACTCCGGAGGCAAAGGCAGGCAGATCTCTGGGAATTCGAGACCAATCTGGTCTACAGAGTGAGTTCTAGAACAGTCAGGGCTATACAGAGAAATCCTGTCATAGAGAGAGAGGGGAGAAAGAGGGAGAGAGGAGGAAGAGGGAGAAGGAAAGGGGGATGGGCATGAAGAATCCAGCACAGGAACTGGTGTAGAGTCAACTTCCTGGCAGAGCTGTCCCCATCGCCACTGCCTTCAGCATGACATCAAAGACTTAGTGCTGACAGGACAGGCAGTGACAGACTATGACATCAGTCAAAGAAGTCTCCAAACTCCACATCTCTCCTTTATGAGGGGCTCTACATTCGCAAGGTGTGTAATATACCCATAAACAGTTGTCACCGGACATCAAATATAAACAGAACAGAAGGTGGAACTAAGGTGTCTCCATCACTAAAGAATGAACCTACAGCACAGAAAGTTGTCTGGATTAGCATGAAGGTGTTTCAGATACTATAACCAGGCAACAGTTACGGACTTCAGGGGACATAAATGCAGTGCAAATGACTATAAAGCAGTACTTGAGAGAGATGTTCCTTGAAACAATGAATGAAGGCAGGAGAAAGAAACTATTGTCATCTGGGGACAGCTCTGTCTTTGAGATTTACACATGTCTGCAAGGTCAGATGGAAAGAAATTTTCTAGAGAGAAGCAGACAAGACTACCAAGAATTGGGATAGAAAAGTGGGATGAACAAGTGGCCTGACTTCCTTGAGATCAGCTAATTTTAGGAAGGGTTTCTACAAAAAGGACCTTCTGTGTCCAGGTGTTTAGGCAAGGTTTCAGAGGGAGACAGAGAAGACCAAGCAAAATTCAAGAAACTTAAATCATCCACGTGATTATTTACGATGCAGGAAATGGGAATGTATAAGGTCTAATTCTGGACTGAAGAAGTCTGTGTGCAGAGTATGGTTTCTCATCTAAGTCACGGAGAAGAGTAAGTCTTGACAAGTCATTCTCAGAACACAAAGGGTGTGATTCTGCCTGCCTCTCTGTTTGTCATCCCTCTGATACTCCTCTCAGTCTTCCTTTCTTCCTTTCTTCCTTTCTTCCTTCCTTCCTTCCTTCCTTCCTTCCTTCCTTCCTTCCTTCCTTTCATTCCCTTCTCCTTCTCTCCCTCCCTCTGTTCCTAACCAGTGTCTTACTAAGGAGTCCAGGCTGGCCTTGAGCTCACATCCTCCTGCCTCTGCTCCTGAGTGCTAAGCACACTCAGACTACTGAAGGGTCTCAACATCCTCTCTGTAAAGCTTTCAATAAACTTGCCTGCCTTTGTTGGGGTTACTACTGTTGTGATGAAACGCCATGAGCAAAAGCCAAGCGGAGAAGAACAGGCTCATTTGACTTTGACTTCCACATCACTGTTCATCATTGGAGGAAGCCAGGACCAGAACTCAAACAGGTCAGGAACCTGAAAGCAGAAGCTGATGCCGAGGCCATTAAGGAATGCTGCTTATTGGTTTTCTCTTCCTGGCTTGCTTAGCTGGCTTTCTTACAGAACCAAGTACCACCAGCCCAGAGGAGGTCCCACCTACAAAGAGCTGGGCCCTCTCCCACCAACCACTAACTACGAAAATGCCCTACAAGCTTGCCTACAGTCCCATGTTACAGACTTATTTTCTTCAGGTTCCCTCCTCTTAGACAACATCAGTTTGTATCATTGGCATAAAGATCTTCAGCAGACTTGCCCTTTCTTCTACTCTGGTAAAGGGTGAATTCTTTCACCGACCTATAAACATGTCTCTATCATAATTATCATAAAATATGTTTAGGTTTTTATATGATTTAATCACAGTCTCTAAATATGCACCAGCATTTATATTACATATTTAAATGTGCTCTGGTGATCTGAATAAGAATAGCTCCATTAGGCTCATATATTTGAGTGCTTAGGCATAGGGGAGTGGCATTAGTTGAGAAAGATTCGGAGGTGTGGTCTTGTTGGAATAGGTATGACCTTGTTAGAAAAAGTGTGTCCCTGGGAGTGGGCTTTGAGGCTTCAGAAGTTAGGCCCATGACTTTCCCTTCTTCCTGCCGTCTGTAGATTCAGATATAAACTCTCAACTAGTTCTCCAGCACCATATCTGCCTGCCTGCCACCACGCTCTCCATCATGATAATGGACTAAACCTATGAAACTGTAAGCAAGCCCCAATGAAAAGCTTTCTTTTATAAGATTTGCCAGGGTCATGGTGCCTCTTCACTTTAATAGAGCAGTAGCTAAGACAGAAGCATTCATATAAACTTTGGTATTTTGTATATAATAGTAATAAACACATTTTACTGTTTTTAAGTAAAGAATTTGGTGTCTCAATCAAACAATCCTGTCTATGCTTCTCTTAGAAAAATTAAGCAGTATGTAGATCTGATGGTTTGCATGAGAATGGTCCCCATAGGCACAGACATGGAAATACTGCATCCCAGCTGATGGAACTGTTTGAGGAGGATTAGGTGTGACACAGCTGGTAGAAGTGTGTCACTGATGGTGGGCTTTGATGTGTCAGAAGAGTCATGTCACCCTAGCATTCTCTGTCTTCCTCCTGCCTGGGAACAAATTGTGAGCCCTCAGCTTTTGCTACTGCCATGCCTTCACTCCACTCGAACTCTCTGAAACTATGAAACGTTTTCTCTTCAGTCACCTTGGCCACAGTGTTGTCACAACAACAGAAAAGCACCAATACCACAGGCCATCAAAATGTTGATCATAGAAGAAATAATTTTAAAATTTGAAGATTCTAAAATATGTTTCATATTTTCCCCAAGTCTGATCACTTATTTGCTACTCTTAAAGACATATGTTTACTGGATTCAGACGTAGAAGTGGAAGCTCTTAGCAAGGACAGCCTATATCTCTTGACAATCTGTTCCTGGTGTTTTTCTTCGACTTTCTTCATTCTCTAAGCCAAAGTTGAACATATTCTGCAGTCTCTATTTTTTCTTTTTCTTCTTTTTTTTTTAGTATGTTACTTGTTTGGAGTAATTTATCAGCATTTGTGTTGGAGGACACATGGTGTAACAAGATGCTTAATCTTGGGTGTTTTGGTTATGGGCATGAGCTTTTTACCTGTGTTGTTTAAATACTTTCTGACAACATGTTGGTAGATATCATCTTCTTTAGAGAGATTGAAAAGCTTTCAGACTCGGCTAGCTCTTTTGGAACCCCAACTTCCGAGGCACAGACATTAGAATTTCTCAGTCCAGGAATTTCCCTCTCTCTTTTGTTTCCAATAATCAAGAATACGCCAATTAACAACTACAGTGCGTTCCTGAATGGATATGTGCTTCCTTCCTTCAGCTTCCCTTGCTCTTTAATGAGAATGTTCCTCACTCAATAGTAGGCATACTACCGTGGGTCCAGACACCCTTCATCATGGGAAAACCTTGTTTGTCATTTGCCCACTGATTAGGACCACATAACCTTTCTACTATTCACCCAGAGTATTAGCAGCTACTTCCGTGGCAATGCTTCCCCTAGAAAGTATGAAGGTTGTGACCATATGCCACCAATGAGTTTCTGACTGCTGGTGGCTAGGAAGGAGATATTCAGCTTCATCTTGACATAACAAAAAAGTGCTCAGGGATGTTTTTCTTGTGTTATTGTTGCTGGGTTTTGTTCTGTTTGGTTGGTTGGGTTTGGTTTTGCAATATAGGGTTTCTGTGTCCTGGAAGTTGTTCTGTAGACCAACTCTCTTACTCACAGAGGTCTGCCTCTCTCTGCCTCCTGAGGGCTGGAATAAGAGATGTGCACCATCACTACCCAGCTGTTTTTGGTTTTCTGAATGTAGTTTCATTGGTCAGAATTTTTGTTTTATTTTGTTTATGATACAGGCCTTTATGTTAGAAATATTTTATACATATCCTCAAATATAACAAAAATATAAAATTGGCTAGCTGTACAAAATGAAGGCTAATAAGAGAATGAGGTAATGGTTCATTTATTTTCTTAATTATCTACTGCTTTTCTTTGAAAAGATATGCATGGAGGAAATCTCGGTGTTTAAATTTGTCACTGGGTTTCTGATTGTAATTGGATTTCCAATAAATGCTCGTTACCATCAATAGTGCCAGCCTCTGCATGCTGAATGCAAACCATCCTGGCAGGCATCACACTAGCCAGAGCATGTAGCAATTACTACAGATTTCCATACAGTCTAGCGGACTCACTGCTAACAAGTTTCAAATACATGCTTGCCTTTTAGACCTAAACTGCTGAGAATTGCATATGATTAATTTTCTGGTTGAGATATTTCATTCTAAGTCATAAAGATATACGGAGCTGGTTGGCATGGAACGCCTCGGGAGTCAAGTAGAGTCTATGGACATTCTTATCTCAGGGGGAAGGAAGATCACGGTTCAATTTAATGATCAACCCAGAACTTAACGTGCTTTGACAAGATTAGAGAGCAACACTGTCCCACCCCAGTTACTCTGAGAGAAAGGTGAGTTGTTTCACAGGGTTTTGGTTTCTGTCTCCCCACACTAGGAAGCAGAAAATGAGAGCACAGGGAAGCAGGCAGAGTCTTTACTGCATGACAGGTAGTCATTGATCTTCCCTGGTAGAAATATTAACAGTAACTAAGATATGAACAAGTAATAAAGAGGAAGAACAGAAGTGAGAGCGATGGTAGAACTTCCAGCATCGACACCCTGACAGCTCACAGTGTGGTCTGCACTGGGTGGGCGACCTGCTTCACCATCTAATTTAATCTCCCCAGCGAGCAGATCTCTCAGTCTCTATACCCAGATGCAGAGGTGAGACACAGTTATCAAGAATGGGAACCCAGAATGACCCCAGGGAGTGTGACTACTGCCACAGTCCTTCCAATGCATTGACCTGAGCCCTGTCTTAGTATGTTAGATAAGACTCCTAGAGAGTACGCTCAAGGCTAAGAAAGTAAGGCAAATAAAAAAATCTGCCTCATGCACTGAAAACAGGTTAGGTTAGGTTTTGATAGAACTCGGTCATCTTCAAACTAATGGCTCCTATAGCAAAGAAAATACCTGTAGGTGAGCAGAACGATAGACTAAATCTGGCCAAAATTCTTGGAAGACCAATGAGGAAGATGATGGTGGTGGTCATGGTGATGGGGATGGTGGTGATGATAGCAGAAATATGGATGTATTAAAACCATCTCTTTTTATGATCCAGGCATTCCATCCCCAGCATCGTGTGCCAGGTCCACCTCCCCCCATTATATCACACACCTCTTCCGTTGTGCTGCAAAATCTCTTTACAGGGCGCATTCCACTTTGGTTTTGGTACGGATAAAGGAAGAGAATATACAAAACAACAGAGTATGCTGTCTATTCATAACAGACACTGAAAATCCCAGCGACACGGAGGGCATCTCACCGCACTGACTCTCAATTCGCAGCCACATACAAAGGAGCAGGCTGTTGAAGAGCAGAGCAATATAACTATTGTTCGGAGAGTTACATTTGGGATCCGGTAAAAGGCACTGTATTAATTATATAGTTTTCCATGGACATTTCCTAAGGTAACCCAGGACGGCGAGACTGTAGGACACTCACAGTGAAACTGTCAAAGAGGACTAGACTTGAGGGGCCTTTGGGGGAAAAAAAACAGAGATTTGAAAATAATGTACTGCCTGCCCCGTGGCTCAGACATGCCTGTCTCTGCAAGTATGACCACATTATTGATTCTCCAAGGAAGAAAGGAAATATGACTTTGTCCCTTCACTGACATCAAAGTTACAACGTGATGTAGCACCGGGTAAAACCATTTGCAAATGTGTTTCATTCTCAATGTCCACAGTGTCCTAGGAAAAGATCGTCACACCCGTTGTTTTAAAATGTGGTAAATGAGTATTGAAAAACGAAAATCCAAGTCTGAGGCAGACTACGAGACAGAAGGGGGGGTCAATAAATATTTAAAATGCACAAATCCTTAGATACAAAGATCATGAAATTCTTTGCAAACACAGGAGTCCACAGATCGAGACACACTAATTCCAAAGTGGTTTCCGTTATTTATCAAAGGTTTTGTTGATCGTTAAGATCCAACCGAGTACGGGACATTTCTGACACCCACCAGCCTCCTCACAACCCCCGTCTCTATAATAAACGAATGGATGCTGTCAAGGCTTAATAGGCACTGCAAAAGTCCTGATTTCTCACGCGTGATGGAAGGGATGCAAATATTTGCAAATAATTAACAGGAGAAAGCCAGTGAATGGGTGATTCTCAGGTGGTATTTCCAACAAGAAGTTTTACTTCTGATTAAGATACAAAAACAGATTGAGCCACATAAAATTTGCAATTTGTTGTTTATTTTTCACACACAAAAGACCATAATTCAACCATAAAATGGTGGGTTGAAGAGAGCCAGGGCTCCACTGACTTAGAGCTTATATTCCATGGTGCAGACAGCCATATTCTCACGGACAAGTCCCCAAAGCTGCCTAACACCAGACATTAATCAGTCGGTTTAGGATCCATCAGCAAATTTAAGTATCTCCAAAGGGGCCTGACAGTTAGGCAAAGAAAGCACGGTGTACGATCCGTCCTTCCCCTGGCGACTAAAAATCTATAGGTTAGGAAAGGGCAAGCTCGGATGTCTCCTCCATTAATTATTTAAAAGAATATTCCAGATCATAGTAAATCAACAATTTCACATATTTGGCTTCAGAGATGGGCTTGCAATAAACTAAACTCAAAATACTTTCCTTATCCCAGAAGAAATTTTCTCACACATGTTTTTAACCTCTGAGGGAACATCCTCTCCCCACTGAATTTGGAGATAATCACATATTTTGAGTCAGCTTGGTACAGCGGATGGGCACCTTCCCTCATTTCAAGCACACACTCTGCTCTTAGCCATCAGAGCTTTTTCTCATGTGCCCAGTCCTGGCTAGCAAGTCATAGCTGCGGTATAAAGCTTGTCTGTAAATGTAAGGACTGAACTTTCAAGACTCTCTGGCTGAATTTGTCTGTTTTTAAACTGTATGTGAAGAGTTTCCAACACAGAAATAGAGGAATAAAATCACCTTGATATACCGTGTACCACTGCGCAGAAATAACAAGCCCTTTAATTCAAGGTCAGACTTGCTTTAGCTATCCTTACCCGTTTCATTGTCCTATTTTATTTGAAAGCAGCTTGTAGACATCACGTAATTTCATTCTATGCTTTCCTGTATGTAACACTCCAAGGAAAAGACTTAAACAATTAGGTCTCTAGAAAATCCTGGAAAGCTAAATTAACAATATGAAAACAGGAAACGCTTTTTAGAAACAAAAATTAGCAATGATAAAAATCAACAATATTAAGGGGAAGAGCATAAATTTCTACTTGGACTGTAATTTTAAATTCAAAACTACCCCTTAAAAGTCATTAGCATTTCCCCTAATTTTTGTTCTTCGGTTGTTGGTTTCTTTTTTTTCTTTTTTGAGGCAGGGTCTCTTACACAAGTTGTCCACAAATTCATGACCTTGGCCTCCTGATCCTCTTGCCACCACATGCCCAGTGTTGAGGCTGCAAGCCTTTATCACAACATTTAGATCATACAGGGCTGGGAATCAAACCGGGGCCTCACACATATTATGCAGTCATTGAAGTAACTGAACTACCCTCCCAGTCCCTGCCTGCATCCTTTTAAGATAATAAAATGTCTCTATACAAAATTTATTTAAATGCGCTTTAATTAGAACCACTGGTCATTGCTCTTTTCCAACAGAAACAACAAAAAATGCCACCACAGGTTTTCAATATTTGAAGTTTTCAAAGTTACTGATTTACACAAAGTCACATGATGTCCAAACGCATAACCCAATCACAAGCCTACTGGCTCACCTATGAAGTCACATGCTTGAAGTCTATATTGCTAAACAATGCCCATGCAAAATACTCAGCTAATATCAGTGGGCATTATCTTACCAAATCTTTCTAACAAGGCCTGGAAAGATTTGGTGACTTGGCCGCAGGCACCCAGCTAGTTAGAGAGAGAGAGAAATGTCACCAGGCTGGCTGGCTCTCTCATCACTGGCTGCACTAGCATTTGAGGAAACAGACTTCAGACCTCTCTTAAGGACGGCATAAGCAGGGAGAACGTATAGAACAAGTCTCAGGAGCTACTTTAGAAAGAGAAACTGACTCTGAATGACTCCCGCAATTTCACAATCATTCCTTGCTAAGTTTAATTACTGCCGAGAGTCAGAAACGCTAGCTGGGAAAATATTTCCCACGTAGGGGATCCACTAATGAACACAACACTTGAGAGAACGCTCCATTCTCCTTGAAACACCTGGCTGGCTCGCCGCTGATGCCGCCTTCTTTTAAGATCCTTCGAAGAAAACACAGATCTTGTGTGCAGCAATTACGAGGTGGAGTTATGAGCACCTTCTGCTGGCTGAGAGTAATCTGTCTTGAGCTTCCCTCTCAATTACCTGATGCTTGGGGCTTCCTGTGGTGCCTGGCAATCTGAAGCTTGCCAACACAGAGGAAGGAGCCTACCCTTGACTGGGAACTCTCCGTCATCACATCTCACAGTACAAAGCAGGAAGTCCTGGAGGCGCTAAACCCCTCACAACTCAAAGATGATGAAACCTTTAATGCCAAGCTGCTGGCACAGCGGGTCTTTGCTCCTGAGTCTGCGCCACTCCTCTGCTACCTCAAAGACATAAGCAGGTAACAAAAGTTCAAGTTCATTACCGAGAGAATCCACTTTGCCAGCCAAAGCAAACAGATTTTGGATGAACATCTTCCATACCAGCTAAAAATGCCAAGTATTAAAGTCTCTTCTTTTCAAGTGTTTGCAAGGCTGAGAAGCCAACGCTCTGCGATTCCCGTGCAAAAAACATTTTAAGAAGGACAAGGAGGCTAAAATAGGAAACATGCCCAGAGGGATCGAGACACTTGAAAGATAATGACCAAGTGCCTCCCGAGTTAGGGTGCAGCCTGTGTCCTGGCAGCCAAACAAGCCAGACTAGGGCACCAGTAATAAGACAATTAAAAGAATCAGATTAATAATGGAATAGCAGAAAAGTTCATCTGCTGTGTCCTAGCAGGAAGGTGAGGTTTAACTAGGCAGGCAGGTCAAGGTGATGCCCCGCAGTCACAACCAGCTCAACTCCAGCCCTCCCACAGGAGCAAGGTCACCTAGTAAATTGTTTGTAAGTTAAGTAAGTTTTTCTGCAGGAGACAAGCTCCTCCTGCACTACCCCAGAGCCTCAGCCTTTCCTTCGAGCAGCATGAGATTCCTGGGGAACTTCTAATTCTGGGCGATCCAATTTTGAGAATGGGGGTGTCTCGTGAGCATGACTTCTTTCCCGCCAAGCAGGGCAGTTACATAAGCAGGTTTCTTTGCGAGCTGATCAGGAGACTAGAACAGCGTAAGTCCTGGGGTGAAGCTGACAGATTTGAGATTCGCGGTCCATCCACGTATTTCCTGGAACCCTGTGCCTCGGTTGTCTTCACTTTATCTTTGTTTTTTTAAAAAATAAATCACACTCACTCACTTCTTTATTTATTTACCGGTGGAGTTACACACATGCCACGGCTTGCATGTTGAGGTCCAGGGACAATTTGCTAGAGTCTTAAAACAAGTGGGTGGTGATGACTGAGCTTGAGACATTAAGTTTAGAAGCAAGCGCCTTAACCAGCTGAGTCACACTGGCAGTCCCAGTAGGTACCTAGAGCAGTCAGTGCTGACAGAGATAGCCAGGGAGAGAGGTGTGGGCATGCTCTCATGCCAAAAGCCCTGGCATTAGGAAGCATTAAATTCTACGAGCAGACATCATGCTTCTCTTTTGAGTTATCAGTCCGTGGCTTCTTTTTCCTTCCTGCTTACAAAACTGGTGTGTTACAGGCGTGCAGGAACTTGAAGCTGCTCCTTTGAGAGGAAGGCAGGTCTCTCTAGGTTCAAGGCCAGCCTTGCCTACAAGGCAAATTCCAGGACAGTTGGGATTACCCAGAAAAACACTCTCTCAAACACACAGACAGACAAACAAACAAACAGAAGGTTAGATCAGATAGTTAGAGCAGAAGCCAGAGGTTCTGATCCTTGTAGCACTGGCCAGGCCAGAACCAAGAACACAGGGGCTGCTAGTCAGGAATAGGTATTGAGGCTCTTTTCCCTAAGTAGCACCACCAGGTTTTATCTCCTGCTTTCATCTCCGGAGAAAGACTTACAACTACTCAGATGACTCAGGAGAGACAGTAGAGACAATGGCAGTGGGCAACCATGCCAGGAGAGACAGTAGAGACAATGGCGGTGGGCAACCTCGTCTCTAGGACAGCATACTCAAACTTCTTGCTTTCAATTAAAACCCTACTCTCCTGTTAGGACCCACACTGATGAAACTGGGGGACCACTAGATTTCTGTGCCTTTTTGCTCTGTGGCCACACTGGAGAAGGTAATCTTTTTTTCCTTTTCACTATTAATTTTACTCTTTTAATTGGCTTGCTGAAGGCAAGTAGCAAAGGAAGGCTTGTTAGGGGAGCCAAAGGTACAGGTTCTGCCCCTAATTCAATAATTATGGCAACTGTATATATGATCATTATTATGTTACCATAATTACTAAATGATAGTTAACTATTTCAGAAGAAAAAAATCAAGACTAAAAGAAGAAAAACCAAGCTGCTATACAGAAGCTGGACCAACAGAGTCTTTAAGGCCGTCTGAATGACTGCAGTAAAGCTTGGCTTCGCCTTTGCTGGTCTACTTCTATTTTGATTTATTTACTCTATATTTTATGCTCCATTGAGAGAGGATGTCCATGCCGTGCCAAGCATCTAATAGGATAAATTTCCGACAGTGAGCATGAACAGCAATAAGAGGAGTTAGAAAAGTCAATGTTTTCTCACAATTTAGAATAAATAATAAATGTTAGAGAAAATAACTTTACATTTCTTCAAGCAAATACTATTATTAATTATTTCCCCTTCCAAAACAAGGGTGGTGATCTAGCAGAAAAAGGACCTATATTTTTGAAGTTCATATTCCGACTTACCAAGCTAGGCAGGAAGTCTCCTTCCAAAGGTACAGAAACCCTTCATATCTCTTTGGAGACATGTCAGAATATGTCTCATTTCTAGGAAAGCAATAAACCCTGGCTCAATTTACCATCCAGTTTTGCAGGGCATATGTTAAATCCCTTTATCATAGCTTTGTTTTGTTCTTTCTTTTTAGTTTGAAGAACACTTAATTAGTCTAGGACACTTTTACTAAGATCAAACTGTGTTTTTCAAAAGTCTAGCCTATATCCCTTTGGCAAATACTGTACCTTACCCATACTAGAGCTACCTGTACCCATGCCCCTAATCACCCACACCTGCTTCTCCATACTGAGCTAGAACATCAGCCTGCTTTATGTAGATTCTGCGGAGATCGAAATTAGTATAACAGGCGTTTACACTATTATCGCAAAAGAAGCAGTCAATAGGCTAGTTTCCAAGGCTCTGTGCCTAATTCCCATTAGGCTTACCCTAATTTTCTTTTTCCAGTTTTGGCATGAGGACCTGAACCTGTGCTCATGCCAAAAAGCTGGCCATCCTCACAGATGGCTACAGAGAGCGAGGAAGACCTTCCATTCCTCAGTTCCCAGAGTCATCAGCTGGGGTGTCGTTACTCTGAGCCCTGCACAAGCTGGAGCTCAGTTTCTTTTATGCCTCCCACAAAGGCAGGAGCAGACTCTTCCAACCCAGTCCTCTGACTCTGTCACCTTTCACCAAAATGTGGAATCCCTTTCAAGGTTCAGGAACACAGGCAAATTCTAAGACAGTAAATCAGGTCAATGTGAAGAAATAACACTCTAGCAGCAGTTAGGTAACTATGGCCTAATGAGACATGGAGGCCAGTGGTTCCTAGTGTTCCTAATGTTGTGACCCCCAAACATAAAAATATTTTGGTTGCTACCTTGTAACTCTAATTTTGCTACTGTTACGAATCGTAACGTAAATACTTGTGTTTTCCAACATCTTAGGTGACCCCTGTGAAAGGGTTGTTAGACCACCAAAGGAATTGCAACCCACAGATTGAGAACCACTGACCTAGGAAATACGGGCAGGGTCTGTGGTGAATCATGAGCTAGTTACAGAGGACATATGTGAATGAATGAATGAATGAATGAATGAATGAATGAATTGGGCTGAGTTCATAAGATGATGGACTTCTTACCATCTTGGGCTACAAAAAACTCAAAGATGAAGAATCTCAGTAGCGATTATTGCGATCTTCACGCAAGTAAAACCATAGAAGACCACAGGCAGGTGGGCACAACAGGGCTCCTACCTCGGAGCCCCTCCCACACTGCAGAGGTCTTTCTCAATTTTACTTAGCAAATCTACAGCTGCTCTGTTTACTCCTTGTCCGAGCTTCCTTTCTTGTTTTGGCCTTGAGACAATGAGTGCAGAAAATCTTGACTGGGGATGGTTTTGATAGCCACGGAGTTTCTGTGACCCCAATGCCTCCCACAGAGTTAATCATGCTCGGAACCAAGGAAGGTTCCATTGTACTCAAGGGATTGGTACTCAGGCTTTTTCATGATGTGTTTGTTCAGCTGCAGACATGCTTTTCTACAATCTTCTTATGTATATTTACGACAACAATCCAGGTGTTCAGTTAATATTTATAATACCTAGTAGAAACAAAATACTACGTTCAAACAAACCACTCCCTTTTGGCAAGTAACACAATATAACTGGCAGGAAAGAAGCCATTAACTACCATACTAATATTGTCTGCCAGAAATTACATTTTATCATTTTTAATTAGCATTTATTCTGAACTCCTCAATTACTTTCAACACAATTATCCTGGTGTTAAAAACTAAGATTTAAAATGTATTTTTCCCAAAGTTGAAAATGTAGGTCCTGTCAACCAGGTGTTTCTCTCCAAACTTCCTCTGCTTCTGGTGAGGCTCGAATATTCAGGCAGCCATTCCATTAGCTCCCAAGTGTCAATCAGGACTGTTAGACATAATTTCAGGCTTGTGAAGAAAGAGACCACGCCAACTGAAGCGTCTGCGCTTTTGATTGAGAGGACCCAATGCATGGAATAAGGATGCGGCCTGGTTTAAATTCTACTGCAGGTGGTAACTGCATTTTTTTCCCCAATGGTTGGGGTCTATCACACAGTCCTTTTGTGATTGGCTAATTTTAAAAGAAGTGGTAAAAGAAAGAAAGGGGAAAGGGGGCAGCCATTTTAATCTGAGAATCTAGTAGGAGGGTTTAGCATAAAGAAAGATTTCACAGGGCAGGGGAATTCAGAGATTGCCATAAAAGCCTTACAAGAAAAGGGAGATAAAAGATTTTAGTGCCTTGTCATAAACACAAGTTTTATAGGATTTGAAAGAAAACTCATATTTAATGTTGCTTACAGTACCGAGAAAAAAAATCGAGTTCTAAGTTCCAAGTCTCGTTTTCTCTCGTGTGACATTATTACTGGAGAAACTGTGGCTCTCTTTTGGGTTTTTAGTCACTAATAAAAGAATTTGAAAATGGGCTTGGAAGGCCACGCCAGGATAATTTTATTGGTTTATTAGAGTAGGCAAGCTGGGAATCTCCGCAGCTCTGGGAGGAGAGAGGCGGGAGGATGGAAAGCTGGGCCCTAGGAGCCTCAGAAGGCAGGGTGTTCAGGAATGGTGGACTGTGAGCAGCTGCATGGCGGAACCTAGAAGGGGGGGCTTCAGAGAAAGTCTGAGAAAGCCCAGAGTGTCAGGAAAGCGTGTGTAAGCTTTTGATCGATATATGAAAGAAAAGAGAAGTAGAAAGGAAAAGTTACACGTTTTTGAACTCAGAACAGTGGGCAGCTGTGGAAGTGGCCTATGGCAGAAGCCAGGCGAGCAGACTCCCCGTGGGATAAGCCTATAAGAATCTTCCGGTGAAGCCTCCGGAGAATCAGAAGGGGTGGGGGTGAGGAGGGGCTGTAGCTCCAAGCCAGATGATTGACAGGCCAGCCTGGATTAGCTTTTTAAGAGAAGAGCCAAGGGAGTGGTAATGTTCTAATCTTCAGAGCTCCTCAGAATGTCAGGCCTCCACCCAGGCGCTGGGGGCTGATCTAGTCCGCTAACTAGAGGAAGCCTCTTTCCCTAGATGAGCCTCATCAAAGCCCCGCATTTCTGCCTTTTCCCTGGATGTTTCAGATGCTAAGGAAGGGCAAAGCTAAGGGTTCCCTTTCTGGTATTTAAGGGAAATGGGCAGTGGAAACCAAAGCTGACCAGGAGGGATGAGCCCCTCCTCATCTGGTGACCTCTCAGGCTGCTAATCCTACAGCGGGATAGCAGAAGAGGGTTGTGGGGGTGGGGGTGGGCGTGGCGCGGGGGAAGTGGGGGACAGACAGGGATGGACAGAGACCAGAGGGAAGAGAAGAGATAGAAGGATGCTGTGTGCTGAGGGAGAAGAAACGTGAACAAGGCACACAAGTATAGAAAAATGTCATTAGGAAATCTCTTATTTTTTACACCAATTCAAAGAAGATTTAAAAATCACATCTTCTACTAATTCAGGCATTAGTAACAGGTATCATTTATTGAGTGCTTATTTTGTTTAGAGCTCTCTATGCAATTTAAAAAAATAATCAAAACAATCCTATTAAGCAGACACTAGTGTCATACTGTTTTCCAGCTGAGTACCAAGGCACGATGCTCTTCAGTAACTTACTAAGTGTGATGGTTTGGGTAGAATTTGGCCCCTTGAAAATGTGTGTTGAAATTTGTTTCCTAATGTAACTTTAAGAGCGGTGGTACAATCTTTAAGAGGTGCCTATGTTAATGCCTTCCTCATGGGAGTCGGTAGATCCTGGAGAGAGCAAGGTAGTATGAAATCACACTACTCTTTGAAATCACACACAGCCTGCCACACCCCTTGCTGCATATGGCTGCCTGAGCTGAGACTCTCCAGCCCAGTTTGTGAGCCTAAATAGACCTACTCTTGACAAATTATCCAGTCTCAGCTGGGAAACGGCTCAGTTGGTAAAGTGCGTGTCTTGAAAACACGAGGACCTGAGTTCAACCCTTTGAATTCCATGCAGAGAAAGTGGCAAATTTATAATCCCAGCGCTGGGGAAGGAGCGATGGATAGGTAGAGCTAGGGGCTGTCTACCTGGACTACTTGGAGAAAGACTGTCTCAAAAAATAAAGGTGCATAGTCTCTGAGGAGCATACTCTGGAACACACACAGTGTATACACACACACACACACACACACACATACAGAGAGAGAGAGAGAGAGAGAGAGAGAGAGAGAGAGAGAGAGATTTGTAAATAAATAAATTGCCACGTTTACCCATAATTACCCAGCCTCTGGCATTTTTTATAGGGTTATAAAACAGGATAAGACACACACAGCAAAATTGGGCTCCTAACCAAAGATCTGACCTGTGTTGTGATCTTTAAGCTATTCTTTCTTTACTGCTCAGGACTACAAAATGAAGAGAATGAGATGCTAAAAAATGCTGTGGGATAGTGTTCTTTTACACTGTAAAGATTTGTACCTCGTATTAGTTTAATAAACCACTGATTGGCAGGTAGCCAGGAAGGAAGCATAGGTGGGGCAAGCAGACTAAAAGAATTCTGGGAAGAAGAAAGACAGAGAGATACAGTCAGATGCCAGACATAGAGGAAGCAAGATGAGAATGCCTCACTGAGAAAAGGTACCAAATCACAGACTAACCACAGATAAGAATTATGGGTTAATTCAAGTAAGAGCTAGTTAGTAATAAGCCTAGCAATAGGCTAAACAGTTTATAATTAATATGAGCTTCTGTTTATTTGGGACTGAATGGCTGCAGGACTCAGTGGTACAGAAACTTCCATCATCAACAACAACAAAAAGCAAAAATTCCAATAAACTACATCTTCTTCTTTGACCAGCAAGACACAAGATCCCTGTTGCTTATGGCATGAAAGGAAACCCAGGGAGGAACAGGCAATTTACTAAATCCAAAGCTGCATTTGCTCATTTCAACACAGGTTAAGAGAATCATGAAATCTTCTGGGATCTGGCTAGCAAACTACCATCGACACAGCAACCACCACTGGCTGAAGGACTAGGTTAGGAAGCAAGGCCACCAGTTATGCCTTGTTTACAGCTTACCCCAGCATCTAATATAGGTTAAAAGACTCTTGACAAATTGAGATTAGAAGACTATACCATACAAATACTGAAATACAATCTTAAAATTAAGGAAGAGTAAACAAGAGCCTAGGAACACTTTAAGAAATGGAAACCTTTCATAATCAAGGTAAACTATAGCCAATCCCCCCTCATACCAGAGCTCCACAGAAAGAAGGGCTCTCACCGAAATGCTGACACGACCAGACTTAAAAGTGCTTCATACAAAAAGCTGTAATTCTATTTTCTAATTGTATACTAGACGAAAGAAAAGCCGACCAGAACAAAAACATAATAACTAGCTAGAAACAGTCCATCAGAATTCTTGGATTATAGACAATGCACATGAAAAGCTATTATCTTCGGCCACAGCCAGAAGATGTCAGACAATCAATTCATATAACATGCCAGCTTAATAAAATCTGCATACAAAATTTATGAATGCAGTAATATTCCTTTTTATCACAAGTTATTAATGGTCAATTTAATGAACAGCTACAGCTGGAGTGCTTTGAGTCTGTATGATATTTTAATCATCTTTAGGCATGGATTTAAATGAGTTTCATTTTATAACCACCAGCTATTTGAGATAAGAAAGCTTTAACATAAGTACTAAAATATTTTTTGGGTAAGTTACCAATTTTGTCTTAATGCTATTATTGATTTTATTACAATTTATTACAATAGAAAATAGTACTAAATGTTCCATTCTAATCATATTTGCTTTAATATCTATACGATGATGCAAAATGGGTTGCTTACAGCTGCAATACACGTTCCGTTAGTTTAAAATCTCCCTCTATTCCCTTGCCAATAAAAAACATTCTAGCCTTGTTATGTAGAAAACAATTTTGCTCTAAGCTATTATCCTCCAAAAAGTATCCTGCTGGAATGTTGACATGACAGACATAAATATTCCCGGAATTAATGTGCTATATCCCCTCAAGTATCTTACTTATTTCCATTGACTAGTTGACATACTCCTTTTTAAAAAGGCTGTATTATGCTCAGTTCTACTGTTCCCAAAGATCCTTGTCTAAAAATAGATTTTAACACATGATGCATATGTGGAGGAGACAGCAATCCTTAAGAGAGTTTAAAGGAAAAAAAAAAACTAGTTATACGTCAATCCAGACACGAAGCATATACAATTTGAAGACTTTCAAAAACAATAATTGAGCGTCTCACACACTGGAGCACTGAAAAGTTGGCACACAAGGTACACTAACACTTTGGAGTCATCAGAAAAATATGGGTATCCTAGTGAAAATAAAGGAAGCCAGATTGTGAATTCGTCCTCAGGTCTATCACTGCATAGATTGGTAAATGTAAAGGAATAACAATTGTTAGCTTTCCATCGCCTGAACAGATACTGGAGACAAATCAATTGATGGAGTGCAAAGGTCAATTTTAGAAGGTGATTTCAAAGGTTTGCATTCTTTGATCTTGCGCTTGCCATTTGGGGCTTCGATAGTGCCTTGCTGCTGGCATGTGGCCAGAGAGGGGACAAAGCCTCTTAGAAGCGCAAGACCAGAAACTGAAAGGGAAAAGGCTGGGGCTGGAGCCCCAATATCCCTGTCAGACCATATTGGCTAGGAGACCTCTTCAAGTCTCCACCAGCATCCAGGGATGCCAAGTAGCCCAGGGGCTTTTCAGGAACATTTCCCACTATGGCAGTCATTAAGGGATGACAATTTCAGTATGTCTTCAGCTTTACACGAAGTTAACGGCAAGGTGTCTCGCAAGCCCTGTGTGTACAGGATTTGATGTAGCCAAATGATACTTTGGAATCACTTAATTTCCCAGTCCTTTCATTTTTGATTGAGATCCAACTGATCTTTCCATTGAAGTTTGCTCCAGAGAAATGCATCCTATTCTTGAGGTACAAATTATCTACACACAGGAATAAAGGCACTGTACGCAGTAAAAGGGTGAGTGCTAGGTAGAAACACCGAGCAAGAATCCCAAGGAAGTACTTGTTTCTTGTAGAGGAGGTGAGAGGGAAAACTTTATAAATAAGCTTGCTTGTATTAACAGTGGACTGGGAGAAACTGGGATTGAGGTGACGTAAACAAGATGCAATTACTTAAGGATAATAAACAGGAGCAAAAATCCACAATATAGGGGCTGGAGAGTTGGCTCAGAGGTTAAGAGCATTGCCTGCTCTTCCAAAGGTCCTGAGTTCAATTCCCAGCAACCACATGGTGGCTCACAACCATCTGCAATGGGGTCTGGTGCCCTCTTCTGGCCTGCAGGCATACACACAGACAGAACATTGTATACATAATAAATAAGTAAATATTTTAAAAAAATCCACAATATAAATTTTGTATTTGAAATACTGACCTTAAAAATTTTACGCATCTGTGTCTTTGTCTGTAAAGTACCAGTATTTCCCAGATTTCTCTAGTAAGTAAGGATGTGCACAAATCCAAGCAGATCATAACTCATTAAACGCCATCTTAAACTTCCTAAATCTGTCTGAGGGTTCTCATCTTACCAGGCAAGCCAATAGATGCTTATGCTGTGGGGTTAAAGCAATGAACTTGTGAAAGGAACTTGTCAAATCAAATTATCAAACAGGCAGTAGCCCTGCTGTTGCATATCTGAGCTGCAATATCAGTTTTTAAAGAGCTGCACTTGCGTTTTAATTAAGTCACACCTTCAACATCATCGCACTAATCTAAGTTTAATGCTCTATTTTATCGCCATTACCAAAATGACATTTGAAAATATGGACATAAAGAAAAATATATCTATTTTTGATACCTTATACATATTGAACTTTAATTCAATATTTGGGACAACATTGAATAGAGAGTTCAATATTTGAGATAATATTGAGAATAGAGATATGACCATGTCTAAAATTCTAAATAGTTGAAATAAGTGAGTTTTTAAACTATCCTAAGGGTAATATTAAATTTTTGTCTAAAAACATAATTAATTGTTGGACCAAACATGAGGTTCAGGTTTCTGAGAACCAACAGAAGAGTCATATAAAGTCATGTTGGTTTAGACTTCCATATGAGATGAGACATGCTTTCTAATACGAGTTTGTTGGGGACACAGAAAGGGACAATAGACAATCATAAAAAGTCTTCTCTCCACTTTAAAAACATTATATAATCAAGTACATGTTTAATAGTTGTAATTTGGGGTAGTATAGAATTGATCCACTTAGTCATTTTAAAGAATAAAATCCAGAGGCAGTCAGTGTGATCAGTAAAGCTTTCATCACGGTCTGCTTCCAAAATACTTTTATCATCCCCACATAGCATTTTCAAAACTATTTCGACTAACAATATTCATATGGTGGAGGAATAGGGCTCATTGTAAAGCTCTTCCCTACCATGTCTGAGGCCCTGGCTTCCATTCCAAGAGCGCAAGGGAGGATGGGAGAGGGACAGGCAGAGAAATGTGGAAACAAGGAGAAGAGCCCTTAGAGGAGAACTGTCAGTTTCCTCACTTTCCACTGTAATCTCTTTTTATTTTTCCAAGATTATTTTAAAATCTCCATGGGGTTTTGCATTCAGTCAACGATTATGAGGATACTTTCCCTCAAATACTTCCAAACTAAAAAGTCAATGACAAATTTCCATTTAACTTATTTTAACTCAAGGTATTTATGACATTAGGATGTGAGCCTACACAAAAGAAATAAAAGAGTAAAAGAAGACCTAACAATGGAAACTACACTGAGTTAAAGGCTGAGGGAACTCCATGGCTCTGGTGCTGGCTAGTTTTATGTCAACTTGACACAAGCGAGAATTATTTGAAAGGAGAGAAACTCAATTGAGACAATGCCTCCATAAGATCCAGCTGTAGAATGATGTGGGGGACTCCATTGCTACAACTGGGTTCTAAAAGAAAGCAGACTGCACAAACCAAAAAGATCAAGCCAGCAATCAGCACCCCTCCATGGCCACTGCATCAGCTCCTGCCTCCAGTTTCCTGCCTTGTTTAAATTAAGTTCCTGTCCTGGTATCCTTTGAAGCTGAACAGTGATGCAGAAGTGCAAGCCAAACAAACACTTTCCTCCCCAAGTTGCTTTGGTCATGGTGTTTCTTCACAGCAATAGTAACCCTAAGATAGCTCCAATATGTCAATCAATCTATGCATTCCATATATATAATTACTTGAACAGCTTTGCTCACAGAACTTGACAAAATGAAAAAAAAAAAAAAAACACATTTGAAGGCGCCAAGAGTAAAAGACCAGTTTAAGAAAATGCAAAGACCTCAGGGGCTTACCTTAATCATAGGCAAGAGTCCACAACCCTTTCTTCTGTCCTGGACTTTAAAGACAGAACCACATGGCCAAAGCTGCCAAGTCCAGCTGCTTGCTGGGGCTGGAATGTGGCCCCTCACCTAGACAAGCCATTGCATAAAGCTATAAAGTTGAAGCCTGCATTGCCCTGAAGACTCAAGATGTTGGAGATGCCAGGGCCATGGCATACCTGCCGAGGAGAGCTGCTAACAGGGAGTGGAACTAGCCCAAGAGAGAGAAGTGTGTTGCAGTCGACAAGGCTGAAAGGAGTCGGGGATCTGAAGAGCGCTTCGACATCAGACATGTGGTGTAGAATTTGGAGTTTGTCCAGTTGGTTTTCAGTCTTGCTTTGATCCAGTATTTCCTCACTATGCTCCATTCCCTGCATCTTTGTACAGTAATGTAAATCCTGAGCCATTTTATGTTGAAGTATGTGCTCCGCATTTTGATTTTGTAGGGATTACAGTTAAGAGACTGCATGAATCTCAGAAGAAACACTGAACTTTAGACTTTTCAGTAAGTTTGAGACTGTGATAGACTACGGGGAGTTTTGAAGGTGAATTGACTGCATTTTTGTATTATGATATAGCTACAAACCTAAGGGGGCCAGACAGTGGAATGTTCTAAAGAAAACGGCTCTCATAGGGAGTAGCACTATTAGAAGGGTTGACTTTGTTGGAAGAACTGTGTCACTGTGAAAATGGGTTTTGACGTCTCATTTATGCTAAAGCCACGCCCAGGGTCTCAGACCACTTCCTGTTGCCTGCAGATCAAGATACAATACTGTCCTCTCCTTCTCAAGCACTGTGTCTGCCTACAGGCTGCCATGTCCCACCAGGATCAGAATGGACTAAACCTCTGAACTGTAAGCCACCTCAATTAAATGTTTTCCTTTATAAAAGAAAGGAAGGAAGGAAGGAAGGAAGGAAGGAAGGAAGGAAGGAAGGAAGGAAGGAAGGAAGGAAGGAAGGAGAAATGAGAAGAAAGGACCGATTAGTCCTTTGTGGAAAAGATATACCCTTAACTCAGCAATCAGAGCACAGATAAACTAAGACTCAAGGACTAAATGAACTCAATGCACAGGCAAGAAACATCCCCGACCCACATATTAAGACTTGGGACTGGGCGTGGTCGCACACATCTTTAATTATAGTACTGAGAGGCAGAGGCAGACAGACTTCTGTGGGTTCAAGTCGAGCCTAGTCAACATAAAAAGTTCTGGATCACCTAGGGCTATATACTGGAACCTTGTCTCAAAATTAATTAATGAATTAATTAGTAGATAAAATAAAAACAAGTGAGAACATTGGAAATGAGAGATTGGTTGTCGAGCTGAACAAAAACTGATTAATACATACCACATGCAAGAAAAAATGCCCAATTTATCTACAAGAAAACATTAATGCTTGAGAAGAACCTTATGAGTAAGTACTTTTATTACAGTAGGGACAGGAATAATTTATTAAGTTAGATCCAAACTTTATAAACCTAAAGGAAAATTATTATTAAATTTTGCTACAGTAAAATATGAAAATGACCATATAAACACATATATATACAACTTGCACACACAAAAAATATAGTTCTGAACTACAAATCAGAAAATATCCTAAAAAAATAATCATAAAGAATTTAAATATAGAAATCACTAGAAAAATATAAATCAGTAGAAAAAGGAATCCATAGAAAATATAAAAGATGATACATGAAAAATGACAGAAAGAGAGACCAAAGGATACATGTAGCAAATTAGTGGTGTTTTTCTCCAGTGAGAACTGGACATATGAAAATTAAAACAATATTCAGGTAGCATCTTAAATTCGCCAGGGTAGTGAATGTTCACAATTTGGCTGAGGCGGGAGTTGAGGAGGACATGGGAAACAGTGATTTTTCTCCTGGTACTACTGAATGGAATTGTAAAGCTGCCCTTCAGAGTCGAAGAAACGCATGGGAATTCCATTGTGAGGTGAGCGTTCAGTAGAGAAACTTCACAGCACATTAGAAGACATGCACAGGGACATGTGTTTCAGATGGTCTTAAAGAAAAACAAGAAATAAGCTCAGAAAAGGCAACAAGATAGTAAGTTGCCATCTCTCCAGAACCTAGAATATGATACATGGGCCACAAATCCAGGATCCAGTCTTTGTTTACCAGGGCAGCTAAGGAAAGCACTGGTTAGATACAGGGGAAGATTGAAAGGTGGAACACCTCCAGCAACAAAGGTGCATTCCTTTGCAGAGAGGAGCCCAGGAAGCAAGGACCGACCTGAGCGCACTGGAAACTGGAGGTTCAGGTAGTGAGCTCCGCGAAAGCCATCGATGCCAAGTTTCACCAAACATGTGACAACGGTTTAGTTATCAAAAGCAGAAGAGGGCATGCATGCCTCCACACACGGGTGCAGAAAAAAGGAGTTGCTAAATTTTCTACGGGACGAGAAAACAGGATGTACGCTACATGGCAATGATACCAAGTGTGAGACCTCAGCTCCTCTGAGATGAATGATGGGAAGATGCCAGCCAATGAGAGGCTTGAAGCCAGTTCCACGTTTCATTTTTACAGTCTCATATCAGACATGAAAATACACTAAGCCAGTACGTGCAGTAGGATCAAAAACCCACAGGTTTAATAAATTAATTAATTAATTAATTAAAAAAAAGAAAATACACTAAGCCTTTAAGGTGTCTGCCATGTTATTCCTTATACCTTAAAATATATCCCAAATGTCTTTTTTTTTCTATTTTCTCAAAAAATGTAATTTAATCTATCAGTTCACGGGCTGGAGAGATGGCTCAGTGGTTAAGAGCACTGTCTGCTCTTTCAGAGGTCCTGAGTTCAATTCCCAGCAACCACATGGTGGCTCCAACCATCTGTAAAGAGATCTGGCGCCCTCCTCTGGCGTGTGGGTATAAATGGAGGCAGAAAGTTGTATACATAATAAATAAAAATTAAAAAAAAATCTATCAGTTCACAACAATGCTTATGTTTTGAGATTATCACAGAATATAAACTTAGTTCACAGAATTAAAGAAAATAAATCAGTAGGTACTTGTATTATTTTTCTTTTTTAATCATAAAAGCAAACTATTCAAGGCAGAACTAGGATATCTATATCTATTAACTAAATAAACTATTAATTTATTTTATCCACTTCTACAAATCCCTCAATATTTCCTAATATTTTGCTATGCTCCAGTGCTCTTAATATTTTATTAACATTGTGTATTTGGTTTGTGTACTGGAGACCACACATATAACCTTCCAATCACCTGTAAATAGATCTATTATATAGAACAATAACCTTTCCCCTACTTTTCAATTTTTGTTTCAAAATTTACTGCAGCTTATATTATGAGTTTTTCCTTGTAGCTAATCCTCTCAACACAGGTCTGCATAATATTTTACTCTCTGATGTAAAGGTTTTAAGAGAATTCTGTTTTTGTTTCTTTTTTCTTTGTGTTTTTTGTTATTTTCCCTAGCGAGGCTATTATTGAAGGAGGACAGTTTGCGGTGTGAGTTCTTTTTTCCTACTTTTATGTGGATTCTGAGGATTGAACTCAGGTCACCAGGCTTGCATGGCTATCACCTTTAGCTGGGGAGTCATCTAGCCAGCTCTGAAAAGCTGCTGTCTAAGTTCATCAAGTACAGAACCTTTCTTTGAACTTCTTTAGCATCCTTCAAGCCCTGGGAGTCTCCTGAAATATGTGAACCAAANAAATAAAAGAAGTTCAAAGAAAGGTTCTGTACTTGATAAACTTAGACAGCAACTTTTCAGAGCTGGCTAGATGACTCCCCAGCTAAAGGTGATAGCCATGCAAGCCCAAATGTCTTTTATGTAATTTTTTTAAAGTAAAACTCTACAAGTAGACATGGCTGATTTCAGATTCTGCCAGAGGTTACCTAATGCTTTTAGTGTATTTCTGTAAATGTACTTGGGGAACAACTATGATCACATTAAATCCATGATTTCTTTCCCTTACTTTTTGGGGGTGTGTATGTGTTGCGTATAAAGATGCATAAAAAGGATTTGTGGGAACCCAATTTGTCCATCAAGGCCGGCTTATCCCCCTCCACCCCTCACAGTTTCAGAAAAGAGCCTGAAACCACTCTATGGAAAGTTGACTTTGTTCTTTCCTGGTTCCCCGCACATAGTGATGATTCCAGTTCATTTCTGGAAAAGCTGATGGTAGAAGGGAGGGCATACACTGTACATCCATGTGTGCTTCCCTAGGAGACGTCTGAAATCCACTTCTCCTAGCCTTAGTTCTTCGGCGATGGCCTGGAAACTACTGAAAAAGACCAGACAGTAAAAATCCAGGCTCTAAGGCTGGAGAGATGGCTCAGCAGTTAGAAGCAGATACTGTTTTTCCAGAGGACCAGGGTTCAAGCCCCAGCAAACATTTCAGGTGGTTTACAACCATCTATAACTCCAGCTCCATGGAGAGCCTTTTCAGGCATCTGCACTCATGTGGGTACATGCCTGCATATACAAACATAAACACACATGCACGCACTCACATGCACACACACACAAATAATAAACATGAATAAACCTCTTTTCAAATCCAGACTTAGCCTGTTGTGGTGACATGTGCCTTTAATCCCAGCACTTGAACAACAGAGGCACGCAGATCTCTGTGAGCTTGAGGCTCACCTAGTCTACAAAACAAGTTTCAGGACAGCCAGGGTTGTTACACAGAGAATTCCTGTCTCGAAAACCCAAAATAATAATAATAATTAATAGTTATAATAATAATAAATCCAGGCTCTGTGGACAGACCACTGAGTATCTGTCCCACACCCTCAGTCCTGTCTGTCTCACAGGGAAACAAGCCACAGTCCATGAACAAAGGCTGAATTCTTATAAAGCTTTAGCTATGAAAGCAGGTGGGCGATGTGACTCCAGGTTACAACTTTTCAATGCATGGAAAGTTACCAGGAACAATGCTGCTTACACTGTCTTTCAAATTGTAAGGCATCTTACGAAACTTTCTATTGGAAATATTGCTTCACCCGTGTTTCAGTGTGAAGAATTTACAAATTACAAAACAGAAAATGAATTCCATAAATGATGAAAATGTTTCTCTAGATTTATAGACTACCAGCTTCTTTCTAGAAGAGTGTATATGATCTGATTTGCTCAATTACTAATTGTAATTGGTTCCATTTATTTAAATTAAGCTATTAAAGGTTTCTGCAGTAAAATAAATACACATATCTTACCGCCAAGTCAACTCAGGGTCGGAATGACAAGGACAGTGCAATTACTCTCTCTGTACAAATAATAGGTCTGCCATTTCACCTGAATAACTTCTTGTAATCATGAATAATGATGTTATTCGACAGCCTAATGATATCATGGTGTGTTGCCTCAACCCATCCATCTTTGTCAAGAAGGTCAAATATTTGTATTCCACTGCACTGGGCAAAGTTGAACAAACAGTTAAACAGCATCATACGCTTTGGTTATGCCTCCAAATAAAGCCAGAGAGTTCCATTTCACACCATCGGCAGACCTATGAAATACGCATCTACTTCAAAGATACTAAATATATATTTTTAAACAAAGTTTTGGCTCAACTTAAAAAAAAATATCAAACTAGGGCTAGGGAGATGGATCAGACAGAGGACAAAACTGCTGCCGGCAAGACAGACAACTTGAATTTGAGCCTCAGGACTCATATAGCGGAAGGAGACGCACGCTAGTTCTCTGTTCTACACACACGCACGCACACGCTCTGGGGATGCTACGTGCACACACACACACACACACAGACAAAATAACCAAAGGAAATTTTAAAGCAGCAACTTAAAAACAATAAACTCAAAGGGAAAAGCTTCCAGCTTGTCGAAGGATGTTCTTAACTGGGTGTAGCTATAAACTTAACACTGATTTATGAAACCTTCTGGAGACTTCTGTGTTACAGACATCTGAGATAACCCAGAGGACATCCTAAAATTGGCAGAGAGGCTGTGAGAATTAACCAGTAACAAGACAAATCTAAACCACAGCACTCACAGAGAAATGCTTCACGGTGGTAAGAAGCGCTGGGAATCAAGGCCAGGTAGCTGGGAAGGATGGCCATTTCCCATGCATCCTTTCTATAGAGCTTGCACCAAACCTTGGCCGCTGTAAAAGAGTAGGTAGGTACGATGCAGAGATGCCTAAATGTCACTACTACAGAAAGCAGTTGTACAGATTAAGTCTTTTTCTGTTTCTCTTCCTTTTCCCTGCTTCTCTCTTCACTCTTGATATTGCTATCGTGCTGTGCGGACCCGGGCGTGGAAAGGTTCCTTCTTAATGCCCACCATTGCTCTATTGGCACACTTAATCTCCATTAGCCTGGTGTGATAATATCAAAGATACAAAGTCATGTCTACCTGTGAGTCTCTGTTTATGGTTTCCTTTACCTGGGGTTCCCTGTCCGTTGTCCTTCACTGGGCTGGTCCCTCCTGGTTATCAGGGTCTCAAATCGCACATCACCGAGGAAAAAACCTCTCTACTCTGCATCAAGTAGTCCCTCACTCTTACTCTCATTCTTCCCCCTCCCTTTTTTTAAGAACTAAAATCCAACTGTTCACATTATTGATTCACATTTATGGATTGAATCTTTTGTTACTGACGTTGGTATACAAAAGCAGAGGTATGATTCCTGTCAGACTGCTCCCCTCTGAGTTCTCAGGATCGTGCACTAGGTGTCCTGCGGACACAAAACTAGACAGCACGGACTGTCTAACAACAACCTCACCACCACGAATGAGAAATGTGCTTTCTAGCTGTTGATCCAGGGAGTCCACGTGATTCCAAAAACAATGCCGGTGAGTGTGGTTACCTTTGCTTGCTTTCAAAAAGAGTAAGAGGATCAGGAAGCACCTGTGGGAGGGAAGTTGCATGGAGACTTAGTAACATGGCTCCCCAAGCAGGACCTGGGGAAGCTCAATAGCAGTGGTCGTCCCAGTGTAGACAGGGACAAGCACAAGGCTCAAACGTTAGATAAAGAACTGTAAGGGACTGCCAACCTCTGAGAAAGGGAGAATGAAGCTTCCCTGGGAATGAGCCCCTGATTGGTCAGCCAATACCACATGGTCAGTCCTAGAAAAATACACATGCAACCAACACAGAATAGAGTTAAAAGGTTCTGTTTATGTTTATTCCTCTCTCTCTCTCTCTCGGTGTGTGTGTGTAAAACAACAATAGTTAAAGAAGAGGAAGCCATAAATTTTGGAGAAAACAGGACCTGGTATGGGAAGGATGGGAGGAGAAAGAAGGGAGGAATGATATAATGATAATTCAATTAATGAAAACAAAATGAAGATACCCAGGACAAGCTGTTCAAGTTAGATCCTGAATCTACCTTAGATGAAGAAGGTCACTTCTCTCAGCCAAGTCCCTTATTTGTTAGATGGGGACAGAAGTGTAATGGAATTTTGTAAGATTTAGGTGAATAGAAATCCTCCAGCAAAGCTAACAGTGGCCGACTGGTGCCATTCACTGGGTCAACTGGCTGACTACACAAGTGTTAACAGTATCTGATCTCCAGTAAATACTGTATAAGTACTGGCTTCTTTTTGAAGCATCATTCCTATCACGTAACACAGGCTTGGCAGATAACAGGTAACATTCCAATTTGTTGAGCTGACTCAAAGCGAAATAGGTTCTTTGAGTCTGAAGTACTTACAGGAAAACTTGTAAAACTAGTGACTAAAGCCTGACTCATACTTCTAAGAACAAGCCATTCTGGAAAATAAGCTGAGCCCCAAGAAACATTCCTCGTCGCCCTTTACAAGGATGGCTTAAAAACCCCTGATTGGCCTGACTCCAAAACGTACTGAATATTTGTTGATAACATCTTGTAGGCAGCTATTAATTATTCTATATGGACATTCCTGTAGCAGCTATGTGGAATTGCAATAACATCTTATAATACTCATTTCTATAGATTTGGGGTTTTTTTTTCTTTGAAATTAAAAGGTACGAATTAACAAACACTTTCCCAAGGTTTCTCAATCATGACCAACTGGTATGTCTTATTTCTGTAGATACTCACTGTCTGGGTCATTGCCTTCCTAAACTGGTTCCTTTATGTGTGTCACACATTATCTAGAGGGCTTTGCTTTGTCTGAAATTCTAATTCCTCATTCTTCCAAGTCAGAACCCTAGCACAAAGAAAGTAGGCTCTGCCTATCCGACATTTTAGCCAATACCTCGGCGATTTTTCGGTCCTCTGAGAATCTGTTACATTAAGCCAAAATTTTCTAATATTCACACTAAGAAGAAATTCCACGAAGCTACATACTTCTGCAATCACACTTTCCTCACTTAGAAAAGTAACAAAGTAATAATGTATGTTTTCTTAGTGTATGTTTTCCTCCGTCACTCTTCTGAACAAGCATATGTACAGATGACGCATGTAGGACTGAAATATTAAAAACAATAAACTCTTGAAATGGAGCGTTTTTGTGAACGATGAGCTTCTTAGCTAAGGGCATGCAAACAAACATGCAAACAAAGGTTATGACCATGTATGACTGACTGTTCAATGAGTAGACATAAGATTGCAGAGAAAGAAGCTATCATGCTGTTCTAGATCTCAGTGATGTGAAAAATGACTTTCTTTGAACCCAACAGCAATACAGGTAGGAAAAAAAATGATAGTAGTTGGTGCCCTTCTTCCTGCTCTTCCTGCGATTGTGATGTCAGTTCTTAGAAGCCAGGACAAGCAGAGAGAATTACCGACAGCCTTCTCTGGGATTAGCACACAGTCCCGGTTGATGACTACAGACCCAGAAGCTGACCCAAAGTCCATGCTTCTCCCTAACCTCAGAAAAAAAGGTCTGGACCACCTTGTGATCAACAAGGAACTGAACACCAATGCAGCCTGTTTCTCTCCGGAGCTGTCGGGAGGACCACACACTGCACAGTGTGCATGTCCCTTCCCATGGCAACGGGGATTCAAATCACTGTCCCCTCTCCTTATTTGCCACTTAATCAAACACCCTGACCTGGTTACTTTTCTCATGCATTAAGTCTGGAGCCTGTGAGAATTCTACAAAGTTCTGGGAAGCAGAGCATGTGTCTTATTTTTCAATACCCCACCCCATTTTCTCTAGGAATGTCATGTCCCAATAACAGGTATCATTTTATCAATTTCTTGATGAATTTCTACTGTATAGTATATTGTGGTAGACCAACAACTAGACTCTGAATGCAATCCAGTGACTAAGTAGTGTCAAAAGGGCTGAAAATAACCTTATGTTAATGGCATAGGTCAATATTTATATGATTCAAATTGATGACTTACATGATATGTCTGTTAAAAGTATAGTCACAACTTAGACATTCACTAAGATGATTTTTTTTAATTAAGTTATTTTTAAGTCAATTATTTCTATTCAGATGTTATATAATGTTCAATTATACAAGAAAAATGAAATGTCTCTGAAAATAATAAACAAAATTAAATATATACTAGAATGGCTTCATATGAAGAGAATTAGTGAGTTAGTTCTAACTTTCCCTTAGATGAGACTCTGCATCAATGACTTATTTGAGCCTCGACTTCCTCTCAACTAAAAATGGGGCGACAAGCTTTACAAAAACTGTTCAATAATTTGCTCACGATCAAATAGATGCCAATTCACTTAGATCATTTCCATGTGGGGGTGACCATGTGTTCTGCAGGGCATCACTGTATGTGTGCCCAACAGTCAGACACTTTCCCAATGAGCATGCAAACGCTGTAGTGTGGCATGAAACAGCCAAAAGCCAGAAAGGGAACAGTCAGAGCCAGGTGAAGTAACTGGGAAGGGGAAGCAGCAGACGGTTACCGAACCACTAACAATAAACCCTAAGAGCACTCTGGGATGGAAAGGAAATGGTCCTGTGCTGTCGGAAATGGGATTGCCAGCACATTATATGGAATTTCACCCTGGACCAAGCCATAAAACCAAACATTTTAAATGATTAGCACTTTTCCCTCTTGGCAAAAGAATTAAGAGTCTTTTTGGCTTTCTTTACGTTTTTGCAACTGGAAAAATTAACAGCGCTAAACTTTGGTTCGTTTTATTCATAAGCCAGGCATGTAGTACTCATTTGGAAGAAGGGGGAAATAATTCCCATTTTATGGGGCCTTTATGTATTACATCATAAAATAAGGCTAGTTTTACCACACAGATAAACAACTCGTGGCATAAATAACAAAATAAATAAATAAATAAATGATGTTGTGCCTTCTCCGTCTGTAAGCGGACCTGATGTGCAAGCCCCTTCGCAGCAGACCGCGCCGACTCTACTTTCCAGTTTCTGGCTGAGCAGAAGTGCACAGCCACCCACTTCAAGGTCTTCCTTGTGTTTCACACCCCAGTCATCTCCTAATTATCACACAATTGCAGACCACAGCTAACGAAGGAATGCCAAGGTATAATAGACTGATCTGAAAAGTCTCGGGGAACATCAGGGTTTTCCAGACGGCACTGAGCTGAGCCGCAAACCCAAGGGCCAGGGAGAAAGCAATAGACCAAACAAATAAGGAGAATTCTTGCAAATTAAAACACGCTAAGAAAATTAATTTTAAAAAACTAACTTGTGGAAGGCTGTCGTGGTTTCCTGTTGGCGACATGGCTGGGCAGCCGCTTTCTCCTGCAGTAAAACCTAATTACGGAAATGGAATTTAGTTGTTATTTAGCTTCCAATTATTTTCCTAAGTCTGATAAAAGGGGCCAACTGCAATGTGCTTAATGGGATGAAAACACAAATTTTGATCTTTGAGTATAAGATGGACGTTAAAGGGCCATGTAGCAAATGGACCCCTCCAGGAGGAACAAAGGCAAACTGGGCATGGATAGCCTGGTTCATCCCCTGCCACCACCCCTGAAGGTTTGCAGACCGGATGAGCCCTACAGATTGGCCGAAGATATCTTCCCCATTTGTTTGGATAAAAGTTGGAATTCAACCAAGACAAAACAAGACAGAAGAATACATAAAACAGAAACCTGGGCAGTTGAGGGGTTACCTTGGTGGGAAAGCTGCTTGCCGTGAGAGTATGAGGAACTGAGTTCAGATCCCCAGTACCCATGTAAAGCCTGGGCACGGCAGCACAGGCCTAAACTCCCTTGCTGTAGAGAAGGCGGGACAAATGCTTTGCCTCAACGGAGTTGGTATGAAAAGGACACACGAGGTTGAGTTTTGGCTTCCGCATCCCCCCATCCAAGGGGCGAATAAAGAAATCTATCTGAAATTCCTAAGTTTATTTCTGTTCTTCTTTCAGAAAAAAAAAAAAATAGGCAAACCAGGCCAATTACCTAATCAATTTCAGGCCTGAGATGGGGGCTGATGAACAAATGGACAACTGTGGTAAATTTTGCAGTTAAACTGCTCTTACCCACTGCAGATCTGGGCAGGTCCTTTCCCTGACTCTAAGTTCTTTCTAGTATAGGTGTAAAGTAAAATTAACTAAGCAAGGCAGCACTTGGCGAGTGGCAGCTGTTATTACTATATAGAATGGGTCAAAAAGTCAGTTAATAAACATGTTGTTAGCAATGCCTTGTTCTTGAAAAGCTATTTTCAAACATCTTATATTAGAAGTGCAAAAGGCATTTCTAGATGCTTGAAATTAAGGTAGGTCTTCCCTTCTCTTCCCACATGGAGGAGCTTGCTGTCCAAAGTCTCTCCCGGCTTTACTATTATCAGACTAGATTGGGAAGTCATGTTTTGGGCTTGAGGTGTGCATATGTGCACATGTGTGTGTATCTGTGTGTGTATGTATGTATGTATATGTGTATATATGCATGTGTGTATGTGTGTGTATCTGTGTACGTATGTATGAATATGTGTATATATATGGATGTGTGTATGTGTGTGTGTTGCAAGATATTTGATCACACTATGAACCCTGGGATTGTGTTATTTACTGGAAAAACCTGATTCTAACAGTGGTGTGGCTTGGTCCTACCACATACCTTTAATACAAGAGTGCTTGAATATTGTAAGCAGGATTAAGTAAAGTCACCCAGAGGTCAGGAGGCAGAGCAAGCAACCAGTAGATAGGAAGTGAACATAGGATTAAGTCATAGAGAGTAACTGGGAGTCAGAAGGATGGATAGAGACACACAGGAAGTAGAAAGCAGGGACCTTCAGTTTGAAGAGAGTCTTGTTTGAGATGGGGTAGGAGAAGGAGGCTTCTGGAATGTCAGCTGAGGAGGAGGGACAGCTGAGTGCCTTCTCTGCTTCTCTAGGTAGCCAGCATCTGGCTGTCAAGTCATTATTGGTAAAATCAAACGACTGAGATTTTGTTAAAAATGTGTGTGTGTGTTTGTTTTTGCATGCATGTGTGTGTGTGTGCATGTGTAGGTACTCATGCATATGTGTGCGGAGGCCAGAGGCTGACACCGAGTGTCTTATTCCACTGTTCTCTGCCTTGTGTTTTTGACACGGGGTTTCTGAGCCTGGCGTCACAGACTCAGATAGACCAACTGTCCAGGCAAGCCTCTGTGACCGTCCTGTCACACTTCCGACTGCTGCCTCAGGAGAGTGTCACCACAACTGGCTCATGCTGTGGGTCCTTGTGATCTAAACGCAGGTTCTCATGCTAGTGCAGAAGTACTTTACCCACTGAGCTTCCTCCCAGTTCTGGAAATCGGTTTTGTTTTTTCTTAATTTAAATTTTTCCTATGAAAAAAAACTTCTCAAGTTCATGGTTCACAGCCCTCACCAAGATGTTGATAAACTTACATTTCTTCCTCCTAATAAGGATCCATTAACATTCCCATAGCTCTTTGCTGTCTGATGGACAGAGAGCTCTTTCTAAATTAACTTCCACTAAGCTGTAAAGTGAGGACAGTCGCACACTTAAGAGATGCAGCATGCTTCAGTTAAATTATCCCTACTTTGGTTTGAAAAGAAATTAGGCCATTAGTTATCATTTTCTTTTTACCTTTTTAATCAGAGTCGATTACTTGTTATTTTCAGGGAAATTTTACAAACACGACCAGTTTTATCATTAATCTTATTCTCTTCTGATTAATTAACAAGGCCATGAGTAAAAGGAAAAGGCCTGTTAGTTCTGTCTGGCATCCGCATGGGTGACAGGCTTCAGATGTAAAAATATTAGCTTCCTGGTAAAAGAAACAACAACGACATTGTCTGTTGATATTTCTTACAGGCTCATGTGTGGGTACATAAGGCTGATGAATGTCTTTGATATGACCCTCGTACAGGGGGTGGGTAGGTAGGAAGGTCAGGGTTATTGCAGAGGACTTCTGAAGCAAGTATGGAGAGGCCATAACACCAAAAACAAAGAGTGGAAGAGCAGGACAAATAAGATTGGAAAAAACAACTGAGTAACCAAGGCATTTGAAGGCTATGAGTTAAAAAAAAAAAAAAAAAGAGTTAGTGTGTTTTAGCCTGTGCACCAAAACAAATCACCAGGGGCCAACAAAACAGCTCAGGGAGCAAAGGCATTTGTCAACAGACCTGACGACCAGAATTCAATCTTTGGGACTCATTTGGTGGAAAGTGGAAACTGGCTTCAAAATGTTGTCCTCTGACCTACACACACACACACGTATGTATGTATGCACACACATACATGCATACATACACAAGTGACAATCTCCCTAGACCCACCGCAAAGAGGATCTGTTGAGTTCACTAACTAACACACTCCCACCTCAAGGCTTTGGTACCCACGCCTCTGCCAGCAGTAACAGATCCGATAATCTGCCAAAACAAACACCTCTCCTGGCCCAGGCAAGAGAGCCAGGGCTGACAGAACAGATGGTCTGCCCTGGGAACCGGACTCCCGCAGTTACTCGTGACACAGGCACATGCATGGCTGAAGAGGCATCATTTCCATGGCAGAATCCGCAGCTAAGATACTAAAACCCTCCAGTGATCACCATTATTTCTGAGGCCTGCTCCTGTTCAGCTTTCTCTAGGAATCCCACCATGTGATTTGCATGCCTTTTCTGCTCATTACTCTGACAGACATAGAAGCTGATGCTCAGATAGGGCAACACAATTACCAAGAGCCAAGCAGGTAACAAATGGTTACATTTGGATTCTCTCCTGTATTAGTCTAAATCCACATTTGAGATCTTAATGCATTCACTCATCTGCTTCCTACTATCATATTTCATCTGCAATTTATAAAAAGCCCACTAACATTTGCTTATAGAACTCATCTAACCCTTAGAATATACATGAAATGTAATGCCATTGCTGTATTTGCTATTTGCAAGTGACAGATGACCTAGAAAGCCTGCCTTTGATGAATGCTTGGCTGGAATGACTATCGCATGTCATCAATGCTGAGCTATGCAGATGTGAAAACCACTGTCTTCACACTGTACAAAATTTACTCTGTGTTTTTCCAGACAACCAAAACATCTAACATTAAAGATAACTTCAATCCAAACCATTCTTCTTTGACCAAAAGTTTAAGATTTCTGGCATTACAATTCTAATATTGTTTACCCTGTGTTATGGGACTGTCGGGTAAATATCAGCAATGAGAAAGCATGGAGTAGGTGTAGGTGAGGAGGTGCCCAGATGATGCCAGGTTCCAATGAGAGAGTCAGTATCAATTCAAGATACAAACTGTATAAAGTCATACTGCATCCTAATCTTTTGCAAACTGTATGCAGTCGTATATGCATCCTAATCTTTTTTACAAGATGTGCTAGAGTCTTACCTGAGCAGCCATGACCCAGGGTTCTTTGAAAAAGCTACTTGCAGCTGAAGAATTGAGAAAGTACAAAATGAACTTGAGACGCGGTGTGCTAGGAAATAGGAAAGTACTCCACTAAGAGAGCCGTCATGTGAAAAGCTCATAAACATTTGCATGAAAGGGCACCTGCTGCAGTCAGGAATAATCAAAACAGCAAAACAGCAATAGATTATCATACCCAGAATTGAAGATGATCTGAGTCAATTGGATGAGAGACAAGAGGCAGAGTTAAAACAGGTGCGTGTGTCTGTATATGTGTGTGCTATGTTACAAGAACCATGAAACAAGTGTTCAAAGAACAATGAAATGGAAAAGCCAGTATCAGAAGAACAAAGAAACAAATGTTCAAAGAATGATGGGATGGAAAAGCCAGTATCTTGTAAACTGCCTACTATACTCTGGCAAGTATCATGAATAAATGCTAAACTAAACTGTTGGGGGAGCATCACTGGGAGAAGAGATAGTAACCTGAGAGCTGAACTTGTAAAAAGGTAAATATTAACTCTCTTAGAGCCATGGTTTCAAGAACTACCCAGAGGTGGACTGAGGCCTTGACAAATGGTGCTGTCTAAAGCCAGTTACTAGCAACACTTGATTGTTGCTCAAAGTCAGCCAAAGAGAAGTAGACTCAATCTGGCTAAAAACCATCCAACCAAAACCAGACTCTCATTTCTCCACACACCAGTCAACCCAACCTCCCTCTCATCTGGGCAAAAGTGTTTCTGCCTCCCTCATCGCAATGTGTACATTCCTGAAAAGATACCCAACTCTCTTTTTAAGATTGATCTGCCCAAAGAATCTGTAACTGATCAATTCAGTTCTTCGGTTCTTTTTTACAATATCTCCAGCTTTGGTTTTTTTTTTTTTAATTATTGTGACAAATAATGAGTGGAGTGCAATATAAAATACATGCTAAATTAAAACACTTTTGGCCTGTCTTTTACAGTGGGACAATCCAGCAGTCATCATTAGCCAAGCAGTCAAGCTTAGCATTGCCAGGATGGGGTCCAACAGCCTGCCAAGATGTACTCTGATATGGCACAGAGGTATATAGACAACGACACCCATTCTCTGTCCTAAATGGAATCCCAGGAAAACAACCAGATGAATCACTCAAGCGGAGTATGGCATGGAGCTGCCGTCCTGGAAATTACACATGATTTAATTTTATGGAGAACCAAGATAGATAGTGAAATACTGTGGATTAAAAGATATTAAAAGAATTAACAACCAGATGCAAGTTATGGACCTTGACTGAATCCTGTGACCTGGAGGCATGAAGCCAATTAAAGAAATTTGAGCATGGAACTCTGATGCTGTTACTGACCTGATGTAGACTTTCTTTTCCCCTGGTGCTACAGACAAAACCTAGGGACTGCAAAAAGTGTTTGAGTACGTCGTCACAAGGCTCCATTCCCAGCCGTGGGGACTTTCCTCGATGCAGTAATAGGATGAGGTTGTAAATGGAAGGAGGCACCTTTACTCTGAGGATGCACAATGAGCTGTTTGGGAGAGAAGCACATGGATGTGTTCAACTGGCTACCACTGGTTGCTCTGACACAAAGGGACACCTATGTGTCTAGGAAGAAGCAGCAGGGATGCTCAAAGAGTTTAAGGTCTGCGAGTAAGGGAGTTATGCCAGAATGGGGTCTTTCAACCTCACTGTGAGTTTCAGTTACTTTTATTTGAAACATTGTATCCCCATACTGCATTTAGACGTGCCAGATATTTTTACCCTGCTACATTTTCTAACAGTCAAAATAAATCTATCATACTGTATGCTTGTAAGGTAGCTCAAACTATGACTGGCAAAAGGATTAATCCATGTAAACAAAATTCATAGTATTTAATTCTGAAAATAATTTCCATATGCATATATTTATATGCAGACACATATGCATATTTTTCCAAAGGCAAATGTTTTATAGCTAAGAACTGACAGGGTGAGAGTCCTTTTCTAATCAAAATCCTCCAGTCTTTATCACAAAACATTTAAATCCTGTTTTAATAAAACAAGTAGAAGCCCATGAAGGGAAGAAGTGAGATTTGCAAGAAAGGACTCAGGTGAACATTCAAAAGCGCTCAGAGTATCTTTGCACACAAAGGGCTCTTCCTTTGCGGTCTACACTGACGTGGATGTCTCCTGCTGAGCAGTCCCCAGAGGGAAGACCAGCCTTCAACTGACAGAAGAGCGAGTGAGTGAACATGCTGGGTCCAGTACAGCTGGTTCCCAAGTCCCCAGGGAGAGCTGTGAGCTGCCACAGAGAATGACAGGGAGAAGGCAGACAAGAGCATGCTGGGTGCTTCAGAGGGACGCGCAGGAATAGAAGGAATAGAGTGGTGCTGGGAGGGAGGGATATCTTCAGCCTGCAGGAAAAAGTGAGGCTGTGGGGAAACAGGACCCAAGCAAAGGTAATCTGATCCTAGCAGGAGTTGAAGAACAAAGCTTGAGAGAGAAAGGTATTGTGGGTAGCGGCTGTCAAGGAGGTTGAAAACCCCAGGCACAGACAACAAATCTTGCCTATCTCTGGCACAGAGCATTACAGTGACCCTTGACACAGCAAAGAGAAGGAGGAAGGAAAATCTATACATTTACGGGATGTGAATGCACACAGTTGAGGGAATTTAGCAGAGGAGGAGGGCTGGCAGCATTGATGTCGGTGCTTGTGGATTTACCAGAAGACAAACAAATTCTGAGCAGACCCATCCCAAGCGAAGTAAGCGTATACAACAGACAGTGGCCACTTTCATAGCTCTGGCTATGCAAAGGAAACAAGCTAGAAAGGAAAGGCTGGGCTTTAATTAACAAAATGTTTATGAAGAAGAGAAAACCTTAAGCAGCAGAAAAATCCCAGCTGAGGCCTCTACAGGTCTCATAAATGCCACAGATCTCAAGGAACAGAGCTGGTATTAAGCCTACCATGCAAGAGGAACAAGGTAAACATTTTGCATGAAATAGCTCACACGATGCTCATAACAAGCCCCAGAGGCTGATCTCTCCCACGAGAAGCAGAAGGTAAAATTGAAGGAGAGTCAGTACTTAGCTCCTGGAGCTTACTCCTGGCCACGGGATAAACTGGGATTCACATCTAGGAACCAGGCATGAAGTTTACACTCTTATACCCTAAATCCTGCTTCTAAGAGGCCACAGGCACCTTTGCCCATAGGGACTAAGGCTTGTGTTGGGAAAGGCTGGAGAAGACGGCTCCTGGGAACCAAACACAGAAACTTGTACACACCATGGTTCACTTCTCTTTTTAAGTGAAAATTAGAGCAAAATAGTTGGAGAATAGGGCAAAACTAACACATAGAAAAAAGATTAGAGAGGCACCCCAGGGGTCAGCACACACGGGGTGACGTCATCCGTAAACATATTGTTCTCTGTACCCGCCTGCCCGTGTGCCCACAGCTCAGACTCGTGTGACTGCACTTTTGGTAGAAACGAAAACTAAGAAAAGTATTCTAAAGGATTCCTTCATTTATTCATAAAACTGCATCATAGTCACATGAATAGTATTTTATGGTAAGCACATTTTTCCAAAACAAAAATAAAGAGACAAGAATGGTACTTTGTACCACATCTCTCAGACCAATGCATGAGCGAGACAACTGCTCGCTTCCTTTGGCCTTTAAATGCATCCAACTGATTGTGATAACCTTGTGACCTGATGGTTTCATACAAATACCACAGCCAGAGGAGAGGACCTTATAGGTCCCCTAAGAGGGTCTCTGGGACTCTGAGGACTCTAGGGACAATGGTTTAAAGCATAGACTCAGAAAGCAGACTTGGGTTAGAAACCTGTTTCCACCGGTCGGGAACTGTTTGATCTAGAATAAACACCCTAAAAGGACCACAACCCATCGGCAGCACAATGAAGTTACCAAGAGCATCTACCTCATAAAGTCGCCAATGAATACTAAAATGCCACTTGCCTAGCTCAGGGCACAGTTCAGTGGTGGAGCATTTGCCGAACTTGCACGGGGCTCTCAGGTTCAAACTTTGATGCCCGCCATCAAGAAAGAAAGCCAAATAACATTTGTCAAGTACTAAGACAGTATTTCAAGGCATGCGATATGAGCATTTTAAAGAAGTCAACGATGCAAAGATTGAGTCTCACAGGAGGACACTCTTCATTCCGAGTTATAGATCCTCACAGCTGAGGCAACGGTAAGGATCAGTGGGGTAGGATTGGGGCGCCGCATGCGCACTGTAAAGAAAAAAAGGGGAAATCATCAGCGTCTCCACCCTACAGGGGATGAGTAACAGATCTCACTTTCAAAACCCCTTCATGCTCAAAGTCACATCAGACAGGAAAGTCTCTAATGCCGTGCAATTTTTGTTGAGTTTGGCTGAAAGAACATTTCAGGATGTCGTCAATATGAGCAACTAAAAAAAAAAAAAAGTTTTTTAATAATAAAAAAATGAGTAAATGGTTAAGAATTAAGAGTAAATACCACCTGAAGGTTAGGTGAAATACAGTGTTATTTGGGCAGTTATTTTTATTGATTTCATTCCTAAAACCTGATAAAGGTCACTCCGGTTGGTACTGTGACAAAGCCAACAGAGAACCTAGGTTGGGAAACCGGCCTTCGTCCACCCACATGCGATAGCAATGCAGCCAGGACTGGGAGTTCCTCTCCCCTTGAATCCTGCTTTTCCTTTCACCTGGTCTCGGGCTTTTATTCAACCCCATAAAGCGCACATGTGCCCTGTCTCCCAGTAGCACCAGAACCATAGCAAATGGACTGTTTCTGAGTTGCTCTACCTCTTCCTCCCTGGGGCCACAGGAAAATGATTTACTGATACACCTGTGTCTTCTGAGCTCTTCATCAGGGCCAAAGAACAGTCTTTAGCCTCAAAAGGAGGTCTGGCCGCTTAGGAACTACACTGCAGAGCTTATCTTTCCCAAGATATTACAGCACTGAAAACTGCATTTTGAGGTCATTACTAGATATCAGACATTTAATATATTGGCATAGCACTATACTGTATGGAACACCTCTGGTCACTTCATTCCTCCTATATATTTCAGTATCATTTTTCTACAAAGAATATGTGTAACTACAAAGTCATAACTATAAAGTACAACTTGGATGTTTAGTAAAGAGTATTATTATTTTCAGATTGCAAAAATATGGCCACACTTCTCAAGCCCTTCTTTCTGTCTTTTTGTTGCACCATGGTCTCTTCATTTGTAACCTGGGGAATAGTATTCTCTCCTGCCTTCAAAGGGCTGCTGAGATGAGAAAGTGAATTTTTAAAACATGCCTACGAAGTACTATGGACCTGTTGGTGATCACAGGCTAGTTAAAAGTAAAGAAAAAAGAACTATCATTAAAAAAACACAAGAAAATATACATAAATATTTCACTGTTTTACTGATCTCAGGATAGAAAAACTTTGTAAGCTCAAAGGAACTGGAAAACTCAGATAGGAGGAGGTGGCTGAGCTTATTATAAAATGCCTGTCTCTAGATGACGGCATGAGCAAACAGAGGAAGCCTAGAACACAAAAGGACAGCCCTCACAACAAATACTACGGTATGTAGAGGTTTGTCTCCTAAAAACAACATCAGCAAAAAAGACAGAAAAAGTAGCCAAGGACCTTAAAATGGAATACATCGAAATTAATTCATAAAGATGTCCACAAGTCCCTCCCACTAACAATAAAATGATGCATATGAAAATACTGAGATATGTAACATCTTGGCCAAGATTAGGCCAGAACAAAACCAAGAAATGAATTCTTTTCTTTCTTCTTTCTTTCTTTCTTTCTTTCTTTCTTTCTTTCTTTCTTTGTTTTGTTTTGTTTTGTTTTTCGAGACAGGGTTTCTCTGTATCTTTGGAGCCTGTTCTGGAACTAGCTCTTGTAGACCAGGCTGGTCTGGAACTAACAAAGACCCACCTGCCTCTGCCTACCAAGTGCTAGGATTAAAGGCATGCGCCACCACCGCCTGGCTAAGAAATGTATCCTTAAGTGTATGAGGGCATAGTAAGATACAGACCCTCATGCATTGCCAGAATAAAGTTATATACACACTTGCCAATGTAAACAACTCGTATCATTTGAGCAAGCAGTTGATTCCTACTTTAAAACTTATCAGAAATGCAACAATAGCAAAACATTCATTCCCTGCCTCTTGAAAAAGTCCAAAGTAAAAAACCGTGACAGCTCTATCAGGTACAGTGTTACGGTGTCTTTAAAGCTCTCCTTAAGTCCATATTGAAACAGCATCGTGGGGATGGAAGGATGGCTCATGACTTAAGATCACTGACTGCTCTTCCAGAGGATCTAGGTTCACTTCTCAGCACCCACAGGGTGACTTACAATGGTTTATCAGTTTATTTCCAGGGGATCCGAGAACTGCTTCTGGCCTGCACAGCTCCAGGCACAGAAGTGATGCACAGCAGATGCAGGATATTAACGAATTAATTAGCCAGTAGAATACATTAACAATGAGGTGAGTTAAAAAAAGCGTATGTTGCTTTTTCTGAGGGACATTTAAAAAGATAAAACTGCAAAAAAGGAAAAAAAAGAATGAAATTTCATCCGAGGTTATTTCCACTTAATGATATTACAGTTTTTTTATGTTGTGTGATGAGTAGGTAGTTTTATAATTAGAAAAGACGCAACTCTAAAAATGTGATACATCTTAAATAAATTAGATTGCTTTTATAAAGACACAATTTAAATGAAACATTTATTTAATCAAGTGATTCATTATTTAGTTCCTAGATTAGATGAAGAATGTCAAGTAGAGTCAGGTAGATAGCTTGGTGGGCATAAAAGCACTTGGCATTCTAGCCTGATAACCTAAGTTTGGTTCCCTAGACCCCAATGATGGTGGGAAAGGAGAAAAAGTCAAGCTCATGGACCAGTTATTCTGATGCATACAGATGAGCAACAAGAGACTCTTCCCCAAAATACAAAAGTAGAAGACAAGAACTGACTATCTAAAGTTGCCCTATGACCTCCACGTGTGCAGGCCCACAGCCACACACATCTCATACATACAGACACCACACAGGACAAAAGAATAGCCAGTACTCAGTCACTTTTCTATCGCTGTGGTAAAACATCATGATCAAAGCATTTGACAAAAGAAAGTGTTTAATCATCTTAGGGTTTCAGGGGTTTAGAGTCCATGATGGTGGAGAGAAGGAGCTCACATCTTTATCCACAATCACAAGGCAGAAGAGGGAGGGGAAGAAATGGAGGAAGGGAGAAATGGAAAGAGAGAAAAAGCATTGGTCACTACAGGAGTCTTTTGAAACCTCAAAGCCAGTGATACTCCTGATCCAGCAACACCGAGTCTTCTAATCCTTTTCAAACAATTTCACCAGCTGGGCACCAAGCATTCAAATGAGTGAGCCTGGGTTGGAGAGATGGCTCAGCTGCGAAAGGCTAGGTTCACAAGCCAATACATGAGCCTCTGGGGGCCGTTCTCGTATGAACCGCCACCCCAGTGATTTGAATAACATCATTTCTTCTCTCCTTAGCATCTCACAGCTAATTCGTACTGCTCACTGGCCACTGGAACAAAAGGCTGAGGTGTAGAACAAGAGGATGAAAAGAATAATAAGGGTGGTTTCTCGTGAAACCTAATGAAAGAGAAAGATACCGTTCAGAAAGCCAGTGCTCCCTGGCTCAAGACCCCCTGCAAGTACAGGCAAGCACTCAGAAGAGTGAACTACTGATTCTCAGGGGGGTTGTTGGTATCCTGTGGCCCCCAAGACTGGACTGAGAAGTCTAGCTTTAAAAATATCCATTACAGTTAGAGAAGAAAGCAAGTCATGCTACTTTGACCCAAATGTACTGGAAAGGAACCAACACACAGACGTCTTAAGACAGGATTTGTCTACTTCCTCCAGGAGCTACAACGGACTATTCTGAGACGGAGAAGGGGTTTCCATGGTGCTCGCCCCCAGTCCTCAGAAACTCTGCTTTTCAGCATTTCGTATCTTATCATGATCAAGCTCACCAACAAACAAACCCCGTCTTACCTGGTCTTCACAGCTAGGCAAAAGAGACGTTAGCATTATTGCATGTTTATATACAAACCCAAATTCGTAAAACAAGTAGGAAAAGCTGCCCAAAGCAACTTGCCTGCCCTTGCAAAAGGCTAGAGAAGCCTTCGGTTCTGGAACTCCAGCACCATCAGCCCAGGGAACGAGATGCCAGCTTCCTTCCATGCATGGCTTCAGTGTGCAATGGGTGTAGTTGCTCCAGAAGACAGAGGAGGAGCAAATGCTGGCAATCCCCATAGCAGCCATCCATCTCTGCCCTCACCAGGTCTTCCCTTGCACAGTTTAGAGGCGTGGAGCATTGTTCATCAAGCTGTGTCTGGTTTTGCCCATGAGTCCTCATGTATTTGGGGATAGGGAATATATGTCCCCAACTGCTGTCACCCTCTTGCTCAGGTTCTTGCTGCCTCTTTCACTGCCTAGGAAGTCTTCCTCACCGTCTGTCACACCCTGGACTTCCATTAATGACATGACTGATAATATGACTCCACGCAAAAGCTCTGGGAGACGTTTGCTCCCTCCCAACTAGAACAGAAAATACCAACTGGTTTTCTAGATTCTGTATGTGCAACGCTCTCTGTGAAGATTTTAATATAATCCCTGCTGATTTATTTTTATCCTGACACATCTTATTTAACAACTATTAAAGCAATCATCTCTGGTGGAAAGGAGAATATCATAGTTGACTTTTAAAGTATTAGCGCTCAACAGATAAATCTTGGTTCCCCCCAAACTCTTGAAATGAAAATAAATCCTGAAGATAAAATGATGTCTTGATAACTCCAGCCATTTCAAAACCTCCTAAGAAAAGAGAGAAATTAGAAAACCCCATGAAACTATCCCTCCCAGACTTATTTCACCTCAGGGAAAATTACGTGGCAGCCAGGCAACTGTGTCTGGCTCTGTACACCTTACAATGGACAATTTTCTGGACATCTTCAAGATGGTTATATTCTACAACCAACCATCATGGCGATTGAGATAAAATATTAAAGACATCAACAGAAAGATGATTGACAAGTAGAAATGGCAGAGCACATATTTTAAAAGAAAGGCAACACTAGGAAGTGAAACTCTTGGGGAAAGCTTAAGACTCTGTGGAGTTGAACTTCTTAGGACACCAAGGTCAGCATGGGGTGGAGCATACAATGAATGAGAATAAAGAGTCCTGGATTAAATCCTAATTTCATGGGATGGGAGTCACTACAGGGCCAAGTCTTGACTTTTCTGTTTAAACTGCTCACTGATCATGAGGGACAAGAAAGAGCATTGACCTCAAAAAGTATTGTTGGCCACAAAATGTTACCTTGGCTCATCTACTTACAATATCGTTTCAGCTAAGACAATAATGATCTGTGTTTAAAAGACACAACCAATGCCTACTGCACCAAGGAAAGGCAGGAAGGCCGCACAGTGCCTCCCTAAGCTCTTGCATACAGCCAGGGTCTCCCTGAACCATGTGGAAGATGGCTATCAGGAACAGAGAAAACATTCTGTTGTCTTCACCCATCAATAAGTCCACAATTATGCAACACTCAATGATGCTGAAGAACAGGAATCATGCTGGACCCCGGGATTCTCTGGCAGCCTTCTCCAACAATCCTCATACACCCCCTGAAACAAAAGGTCATGGCTTGTCCACTTACCCTACCACAACAGCGGACTATTTCTAGATTGCCTCTATGTGCTGCTGGCTGCCTCCTGTGGACTTTTTAGCTCTCTTAGCACTGCTGAAATAGCTAGGTGGCTACCGGTGCTGCAGAGAATTTCTAGGAACTACAGCTGATGGTGCTGAGTGCCATGGTCACCACACTTGTTACATATGGAGATAATTCCCCTGAGGCCACACGCATCCTGAACACAAAGTGGGGGTCACGGACTCAAATCAAGGCTCTAGAGATATGCTCAAAGCCTATGGCAGAAAGCCCAGGAAAATGGCTTAGATTAGAAAACTTGTTCAGTTACCTACTACTGCACAGAGTCCTTAGGCAGAGGTTGGTGGAGGATTTGTGCCCAAGAGCTATTTGTGCAAATTTATCGTTATTTTTTCAGTCAATTAGCTTGAGGAAGAAAATGTAAGCTAAGTAAATAAATTAGATCATTAATTTGCAATAAATATAAATTAGTTATGCTAATTATACCAGTTGAACACATATACAAATTATGTATATATAATAAATAACAAATAAGGAATATACCAAGGCTCAATGAGAAGAAAGCCATCTGACTACGTTTTAGGAAAACCACGTATATTCACTCAGTAGAATCTAACAGTTTTGATATGTGTGTGAACATGTAAGATAAACAGTAACTGCCTACTGGTGTTCTAGTAAATCTATTTTCACGCCAAATGAAAATTTGAATATATTTTTACATTATTTGAGTTAATTATGTGACATTTCTTATGAATAGTGATGTATTATTCCATTCATTACTTCTAATTATGCTCTTTTACAAGCGCAGAGCTGGCAACACCACGACCAGCCTTTTCCTGTTCTTTATAATCTGATGACTTGCATGGGAAGCAGGTCAACGATATGCCTAGAATATAATGAGCAGAGTTCAGTGGCTGTGAACCATGACAGTCCACAGCTACCTGAGCCAGTTAAAAAGGGAAATCAGCAGAAACGGGATCAGCTTTTCACATCCCAGGATACCCCTGTGAGCAGTCAACGTAAAGAGTACTCAACGTGCAGTTTTGGAACATGTAATTATCAATGCACCCTTGGCTTGAGCAGGAGAGCAAACATTCCTGATGCCCCCCTCCCCCCCCAGCACTTTCTCTCTTTTTATCTCAGAGTTATACACAGATCAACTCTTTGCAAAGGGCTTGCTTTCTGCTTGTGAAAAGACAAAGAGAATGCCCAGCTTTGGTGCAGGGCTGAGAAATGTACCACTAAAAGGCCTGGTTATAGAAAAGTCAGTTCAGCCTTTCTCTTCCGACGTATAACCAGGTCAGGCCGTCCTCACGCTCACTTGCGGTGGGGCTTAAGCTACAAGGTGAACCCTGACATGCAGGAGCCACAGTCAAGGAAAAAGAATAAAACTAAATTACCAAGTAATGGGGACGTGGTGAGACCCACTGATGGCACCTATACATGCGACCCCCCTGGGAAGCAGGTGGTAAAGGACAGGAGAGTGACAATTCATACTCAAAGAGAAAAAGCCGCTTCTAAGGGGCCCAGAGATCACGGGGCCTATGGGAGGAGTCCGTACATACATCCCCATTCTACTTCATACCTTCCTTAAACACGTACAAAACACCTATCTGATGCATTCCTTCAGGGTCAGATACCTATCCGTCTATCGTCAGGTAGACACTTAAAGAACAAGTCTCAGGTCTATGAACCAAAAGGAACCTTGGAAGAAGAGGGCCTGGCAGGAAGGGCTTCCTTTTTTTTTTTTTTTTTTAAAGCCTCTGGCACCCTTGACAAATGCTGCCCGCTAACCCTAAACGCTACCTCAGAGTCACCCCTGACATTATCAAGTCTCCATCACCTCCTGAGCTGACATTTGGGATAAAGCTGACTTGTTTTCTATGTAGTTATTTCCTTGGATAACCCGTAAGAAAAATGACTGTCACACGAGGTCTGTCCTCTAAAAGAAATGGACTGGATCCCCTGTGGCTCATTCTAGACGGCCAACAACGGCACTAGTGAAGGGGGGTGGATATAAGCATCCAAGATGGCGCGATGTTCCCACAGCAATGCCATGGTGGGCTGGCATTAGCAGGTGGATAAACTTCTAACAGTCCAAGAAGAGGGGCATATTCATGTAGAACTCTCTCCCGGTTGATTAATCGCCACCATGTGCACACCTTTGAATGCCGTAATCTGCCAACTTGAAAATACGACCACAAGTCAACCAAGTGTCCCACCACAGCTAGGGGCAAGGAAGCAGAAGAACACTTCTAAAGATCTCTGTAGGAATATTTAAGCCTGCTGATACACAGAGCCGTGCGGAGACATGTGCTCGTGGCACTTTAAAGATCAAAATTCTATCTTTAGCAATAAGGCTATTAAAATAGTGCTTATGCTGTCTTATTTGTACAGGAAGGTTTAAAAAGAAACAGTGCTGAGAAATGAAAGATCAGCAGATCACTAATAACTGTGCTTTCCTGAACAATTAAAGGAATTCGCAAGATTAAAACCCACTCAGGAAGTGACAAATATTTCTGATCTGTACCGAAGGACTAAAAGGGCATTTTTTTTTTAATCTACAGTATCTATTCTGCAAGAAGCACAGTTAAGAAAAGAAGTTATTTTTATTTTTTTTTCATTTATTTCGGGAGCAACTGTGGTAATGGTCTGAAGTCAGAGAAGGGAGCATTCCTCACCGGAAATGGTAAAAGTTTGGAACGGAAAAGTGTTTGTCAGGGTTTTCTCTCCTGGCTGCTGGGGCGGCGTCTTACCGCACAGTTCCCGCCGCAGCAAACTTTTTGTTGGTAACGTGTCAGCAGAAATGTCCTTTACGTTACCTCCTCTAATTCTTCACGAATACACTTTGGAAGGCCGTCGGCCATGCATCATCCTAATATTGTTTGGTCCTGAGAGCACTCTGTGTGCGACGCGCCTGGCCCGGAGAATCGGTTCCTTGTAATAGCTGATTCAATAAACGGTTGACAAATGATTTGTATAATGTAGTATGACCAGTGAGCAATGTTTGTCTCCATCACAGGCCACATCCAAAAGCCTCCACAAACACTGCTCTGTCCCTCTTCCGCGAGGGCGCCTTGCACTGTTCTGAATAGCAATCCACAGATCAATACCCTGTCTGCTGGAAACAACGGGACATAACAAATGAGTGATTTTATTTACAATAAAAGCCCGAGTCACCAAATGGATTCCACTCATGTTCAAATTCATTTTTCATGCTCAACTCAAGAGGAGAGAGGTGGACAAAGCAGAACCCGAGGGGAGGGGCAAGGAGAAGCACTAACTGTAGTGTGCCAATTTATTTAAGCCATAAACCAGAGCTGAGCTGCATTGAAACATATGAATAAAACGTTCAACAAAATCCTGAAGATGCAGTTCTTCAAAAACGATTCTGTCCTCTCACCACGCAAGCTCGGAAAGCACTTTCCTGTACCCAGAAATTAATGGATTAAAGACGCTCTGACATTCTTTTTTGGAGTGTCGCACCACAGAGGCCAGAGCCTATTCAGTTAGCTCTGCGGACTTGGCAAGGAATGGGAGTGTGTGCTTTATGTGTGAGAGAAGGAGTCGGAGTGGAGCTTTTGTGAATGAAGCATCGTCTCGCTTCAAACGCACACCTTTGGCCCCTGGTCGGACAGTTCCTTCTCTGCTACAAAAGTGACAAAACTCCAGGGCCAGGGAGAGAGGGAGATGAGTCAGTGGGCGAAGGACTTGTCAGCCAAGCCTGAGGCCACAAGTATGTGCCCAGGACCCATGCAAAATCCTGACATGGTAGCACATGCATGCAATTCAATTCCAGAACTCCCGCGGTCAGACGGGTGGCACAGACAGGAGACTCCCAAGAAGCTAGTCTGTGCACCCAGTAACAAACTGTAAGAGTGCCAGGCTTACACAGGGTGAAAGCTGAGCACTGGCACCTGAGTTCTCCCTAACCTCCACGTGTGTGCCCACGCAGAAATGCAACAGACATGCAGGTATTTTCTTTTTGAAGTCAAGAAGCAAAATCCTAAGGGAAAAGGGGCTGGTCAGAACAACCAACTATCAGTGGGGCCATCACTTTAAAATAAAAGTGCTTACAAGTCACTCATCAATGGCACACTCCCCACAGGGTGCCTAGATGTCATTTGGAAAATGGTAAAACAAGGATTCAAAGTAAAACATTCCATTTTACCTGAAGTTGCTATAGAACCGTCCTGAAAATACAGTACTGTCAACTGAGGGCGTTTATGGGCTCATTTACTCTATTTAGACGTCCCCCTCACCCACGAGACAAACAATACACCACAGAAAACAGGATGGGGAAAATCAGGGCAGCCAGCCTGAACACAATGCTAGAAACTCTGGAATAGCATGGTGGCATGATTTGGCCCTGGGCGTGGCCGTAAAGACAGAAGTCAGCAGGCCCTTATTCCCTCAGTGCATTCATTACACGGAGGTATTTGCTCTCGGTGTTTGCAGTTTCCGCTTTAATTTCGGTTACAACAGGACTCAGGATGCTTGAAAAATGGGTTAAGAACAAGTCTGAACAGAGGGAAAGCCTATGCAGAGACAACCAAGGATGCACAGCGCATCCATTCTGAGGCAGCTTGGGATATGTGGCATGGTACCAGGAATAGAGTATGGGCTTGGTAAGCAAGGGTTGAAGGAGTCAATGTGTGCAAAAGGAATGGAAAGTCACAAAAACCAATGAGGATAGCTTCACTCAGAGGGAAGAGTAGTTATCCTAGCGCCATAGTTGAAATGAAAAGGCTGGGGAAAGCCTCAGAGTAGAGGGGGCAGAGGAAGTGTTTAAGGGAACGAACACATAGCAGGTGACTGGAAAGATAGACACTTACAAGATACTAAAGATTTTTAAAACCTGCCACGGAGTTTGGACTTCTTCTACAAAATGATCTATAAACAAGGAACGTGAAAAATGATGTTACCGGGGTGGAGAAGCCCAGAGGCAGAGGTGGCAGAAGCTAGGGGAGCCATGTAACATTTACACTAGGACAGGCAGGATAGAAAGCCGCCAAGGGTAGAAGCCCCTTCCTGGTGATTTTATGGAATGTGAGCAGACAGAGCTAGCCACAGGTACAATCCCAATCTCGGGACAGAAGAATGTGGCTTTCTGCAAGTAAGCAACTGCTAACTAAGATGCTTCCCAATTCTGGGAACCACCCCCTCTACCCCCACATCCACACATACTAGTCTGCAAAGGGAACATGAAATACAGGACAGCATTGTCTGACTGCATCATCTAAAGCATAAAGCGGTTCTCAAGAGCTGAGGTAGGAGGTGGCTTCCCACATGTGCCAGTTCCAAAAACATCCTGGCTCTCATACTCTCAGACAGAAGCAGGTTCCTCCCCAAGGTCGAGGTGTCCCATGCTCACTGGTTAGAATCTTCTTGGCATTGTCTCACAGATACAGCAACTGTTGGGGTTTCACTTTCAAAATGGTGGGTCCAGGGCACAAATCTCATTGCTGCCCATGATTCACTGCGGTCATCTCCTTCAAAGGAGACACTTCCAGGTTCTTGTCAGATATTTTCCCAGTCTCAGCATCACACTTTAAAGAGTGAATCAGTAGAGCACGGCAGAAGAATCAAGTCCTATCAAGTTACAAATGAAAATTCACGAAGCAGAGTGCACTCCGTTATTAACCGTTTAACACACAGTGGGTCTGCATGGCATCAAGTAGGCCTGCAGGACATCAGAGTATGAAGACTCATTCCCCTAAATTCTCATTTTCATCCCTAGTTCTCTTACCCTTGTTAAAAGTCAATGAAAGCTAGCACATAAAAAAATAATGTAATTTTACCTTTATTCTTTTGACATCCAACTATATTTTTGTGTAAAAACTCTCCAAGAAAAAAAAATGACCACCGTAAATTTACAGTAAAATCAAAGGAAGAAACAAAGATGCTTTTATCAGGCTCCATTTGAAGAACGCAACACAAAATTACTCCATAGTTAATAAGCTGTCTGTTTCACAGTCTCCCGAAGTCATTCCACCTTGGGCTCTCCCCATTTCAGAAGCAGAGAAAGCTGGTTTCTCAACATTGAGCATTTACCTTTAAACTTTTACAAAAATAGTTAAATGTTAGAAAGAATAATTTTCATCCAGCATTAATTATACATTGATTACCTGCTCATTGTTTTTTTTTATAATTTTGCAAAATTTAATGAGGTAAAATTCGGGCTTAGGACTGAGAGCTTAGTAGAGAATCACAATTTTATTCTGGGGGTTGATTTTCCTTTTTCCTTTCAACCAAGAAGAGTTTACATGACTAAGGAAGCAAGTTATTCATGAAGTTCTTAAGAACTTCAAACACTTTCACTGAAAAATTTACTCCAAAAAAATCTTGAAACAGTTTTACATTGAGGACTATCCTAAGGAATTAACTTCAAAGCAAATCATGGTTCAGTGTGGAAAAGAGCTATTATCTTAAAATAGGAAGCCTCCTCCTTGTTACCCATTGCATAATAAAATTAAGGAGGAAGAGAAGAGCATTGTGGAAACTCCAGGAGTGATATGTTCAACACAAAATAAATCACCTTCTCTGAGCGTCCCACCCGTTCTAATTGTTGCTGCAGAATTCAGTGGCGGGAACATTCTCCCAACAAAATAAAGCAATTCATCAAGCACTCGCAATGGAGAATGGTCTGGAAACCAGTTTTTTTTTTTTTTTTTGACATTTTTATTCCAGCACAGATCACAACATTCATAGCATGTTAGATTGTGTCTCCTGGTAAAGTTGGACGCTACACCCATAAAGTTTTACCACCAGTGTGACTGTCCAAACACCAATAGACATAAGAAGGTGGATGGGGAAAGACCCTGAGGCCTCAGCCCTACACAAAGAACAATAGGCAATTAAGGACTACAGAGTGGGAGACATAGGCTTGCCTAGGGAAGACGCAATAATTGGTTATCCGATATCAAATCTTCAGCCTTGGAAAATACATACAAGAAACAATATATAGACTGAGCAGGTTTATCTAGAGAATACGTATATATATATAGACACATATACATATATATGTAGATAACAACAATTAATGAAAAACAACGCCATTAATTTGACAGAGAAAGAGAAGGAAGGAAGGAAAGAAAGGGAAGGGGAACTGATGTAATAATGTTACAATCACAAAAATTAAATAAAGTAAAATAAGTGAATAAATTAAACAATCTCCATTAAGCAAAGAAACTTTAATTCTCCTGTAATCCCTTAATCCCACCGTATAGAACCACCATCCTCTTTCTAACCCTTTATCAAAATTCACAACGAATAAAAGAAATTCAAAGTGCCCATGATATTCATTGAACCAATTTTAGAAACACCTATTTATTTACACAGCTATAGTAGTGAAAAGGTCAACCAAAAATTCCCCTCCAAAGCTACAGTTGCTAAGCAACCCTCCTCAGAAGTTCTGCAACATTGCTCAAGCATATTACGGGTGCCACCAACTGGATTCAAAATAAATATGAATAACATCTTACCTGGTTACTCCAAATGGGGAGGGAGGGAGATTCCTTGCTTTGCTTACCTTTCGTGGACAGATGCTAAAGGCTGATTCTATATGAATTTGGTTGGTTGGGTTCACATGATTCTTTTACAAGAAAAGGATACGGCCAGGTACAACGGGCTTCCTATTTACCAAGGCGAAGGACAGTTCAGTTTTGAGAAAAACCACAGAGGGCTTGATGAGATGCTGACCAAATCTAAATGACATGGTCTCACAGTGAATCTGAAAGAGAACATAATTTAGGAAATGAGCATTCAAAAGAGAAAACGACTCGGTTCATCCCTTTAAAGAAGGCAATTTCCATTAATAAAGATTTTTTTTTGGATGCAAAGAGGATGCCATTTAAACTGGTTAATCTCCCTTAGGAGAGCTCCAGGTAAGTCTCCTAGGACTATTCCCATCTCCCTCCACTGCTGCCTTGTTTCCTGTGAAGGCTGCAAAGCAGAAGCTGGACCGTGGAGGACAAAGCAGCCTTTCATGCCTAAATTCTCCGGCCCTTCGGGACCCTCAAATCCACAGGGTCCTACATGTTGAATACTTACTTTTCCCATTGATCTCATCATCTCTGCCAACATGGAAATATTCACCGGAAAGGGCTAAGTCCAAACGTAATTGTTAAAAGCTTCTTTCAAAGGCTTTTATCTTTGTTTGTACAATAGCAATTTAGCACAAGTACAAACACTGTCTGACCTCGCCTACGATTACAAAATGCACGTCCGCCGAGAACTATTACAACTCATTGCCGTCATGAGAGAGGGAAGGAAGGAAGGAATGAACAAAACCGAGTTTCAGATGAGACTAGTTCCTGGCTGACGCAGAGACAGATCAGGTAAATCGTGTTAATTTTTCCATATCCTCCTTCAGGGGGAGGCTCCATGACAGTGTTACAATTTGACACAAAATGTCCCCCAGAAGCTTATGTGTTGAGCAACTTGGTGCTGATGTTTTGGGAGGGTCTGGAAAATTTAGAGGAAGGGGATTGGTCGACAGAGGTATATGATGTGTAGGGGGTGGGCTTTGAAGTCACCTGCCTTCTGGCGACTGTCTCTCTTCCTCTGCTACCTGTTGTGAAATGAAGAGCCTGCTTCCACCACTGTTCCTTTCTGTAAACGAGAACTCTGAAGCCTTGAACCAAAATAAATCCTTCCTACTGGAAGTTGTTTATAACACATCTTTTGCCATGACATTGTGAAAGAGAATGAACATGAGGGAGAAAGAAATGAAATTGAGCATTCGGCAGCCAGTGTGGACCAAAGCCGCCCATGCTCCAGGAATAATCTTAACTAGGTGATGTCTACACACCGGTGACCACTGAGTGACCAAGGTCCTTACATTTTTCTAAGTCAGAAGCAGCTCACTACAGAATCGATGGCCAGAGACCAACCTATAAGAGAAAAGGCAGTGAAAGATGAACAAAGAATCGGGAAAACAAAGGATGAAGTTAAAAACAGGAAGGCTGTTTTCAAGTAGATCAATAAGTGCATGATGATTTGGAGAGGCAACTGTTTAAAATGAGAGCTATGGAATGGTCCTCTACTGCAGCGGATGGAACCTGACACACCGCATGTGCTCAGGGCCCAGGTGGGAAGACTCACATTAAGGATAGATATACTGGTTTGTAAGCTATTTAAATCAGCTCATAAACATTAAGTTTGTAAGGCTTTCAAGCGGCGTCTACCCAAATGGTTTCTCAGGCATGCTCTCCGGGCAGCTACCAAAAATTAGTACTTCCTCTAGCTGCAGCCGCATTTCCTTGAATTTTCTATGGTTGGTAACACATTCTAAAGTTAGGGTTTTCCTTACTGCCGAATCCAGGTCTTGGGAATTGACTCCAGCGCCTGTAATCCCCTAGTGCACTAATCCTTTGGGAGGTGGACATGAGATAACCAAAGCCAGTGAACTCCCGCAACTGAGCACAGCCCATGCCAGGAAAGGTCCTTTCTTAAAGCTGACCCTTCAGTCTGTTTGAGCGACTGCTTAGCAAACAGCTGAGACACAAACCAACACCTAATGACACTGTCTGAGCACCAGCCTAGCAATGCTGGAAGGAACAACGGCCCTGACATTTGTTTCCATTTACGGGTAATTGGGCAAACCTGACTTAAGCATGGGCTCTAACTGATGAACTGTGGTTATCCCGAGTCCTTGACTGGTTGGTATCCTTTGTTTCTTCCCCCCCCCCCACCTTTTATCTTCTGTGTCCCAAACCCCTGAATCTCCTTGCAACTCGGGGATTGGCTGTAGCACAGTTAATATAGTGTTTATCTTCTTTATAGATTTGTGTACATGTCTTCCATCTGTCAAAATACGGAGTGCTCTCCAAAACATTTAATTTTAATTATATATGAATTATTTGCTTTAAATCTCATCTGTTTCTTAATTCTGTTTTATCCACACGGTTGCCCTGAAAACAGCTCCTGGCTGCTCCTTTCTTCTCACAGAGGTCCACTGTGGCATCTGTGTACAGTCGGCTCCCGCCCAAGAGATAGTCTAGCTATCACATTTTATCACGGATAACACTGTGATTTCTATCCTAAGGTGATCCGTGTAGCCTTAGAACAAGGTTTTAGGTTTCTAAGCCATGTACCAGTTTGCATTGCCAAGAGCAACACGCAAACGTTTTCCTCTGTCCTTGTCAGCACTTGGCACTATCTGTTTTCATGACTGAGAGGGAAATGGTATCTCAGGCACAGCTCACCCACTAGCTTGCCCCGGTGCCTACCCAAGGCAACCCCACTCCTAGCCCTAAGAGGGACCTGAAAAATGGCTCCAGCAGTTGAACAGTGGGCCGTGATGGATGTGGAAAATGGCACAAGGCTCACTCCCCAATGAGGAGCGACAGGAAAATAACTGCTGTTGAGAAAGAGAATCAGTCTTCCTCGGGACAATCCCGGTGACAGGCTGCACGGTCCCAAGTGGTCAGCTTTAAAATACATAATAACTAAATGCATTAAATGGACTCAGCGGACTGTACCTATATGAACATGTATGTCTCTCTGTGTGCGTGCATGTGTGTGTGTGTGTGCGCGCGCGCGCTCCTGCATCAATAATCAAAGAAGAACATGAGGTAGAGTCAAGAAAGGACTTGAGGTGGGAAAGGGAGAGGATAGACATCACACAATACAGAAGTGATGTACAAAATTCTAAAAGTCATTCATTACAAATGGTATCTCTTTCTTGTAACCCACTTGTTTGCTATAGTGTCATGTATACTTTGTCTTCTACAAATCGCTGGTTTATGCTCTTTCCCCATTTTACAAGTCACCTCCCTTCTATTTCCTGATTTCCCAGGGTCCACAGAAGGGTCTAAGTAGTCAGCATGATAATTACATTTTTACCATCTGTTAATTTTTCTGTTATTCCCCTAAGGAACAAAATCCACTTATTTTTTATCATTAAAATCATTAATTTTTGATATTTTTCTCCAAGATTCTTGGTTAACATATTTTTTCTCCGTCATAAGGTCTCAAGTGTGTATTTTAGTATTTTCCTCTATTAACTGTGTATCTTTCTTTTTAATACTTAATTATATGTTTCATGTAATGCTTTGCTTAAATTGTGAAGTGTGGGGAGCTGAAGAGATGGTTAAGTGACTAAGAGCACAGGCTGCTCTTCCAGATGACCTGCGTTCAATTCCCAGCACCAACATGGCAGCTCACAGCTGTCTGTAACTCCAATTCCAGGGCATCTGGCAACTTTACAGACATCCATGCAGGCAAAATGCTAATGCACATAAAATAAAAATAGGTAAGTATTTTAAAAACTAAACAATAAACTATCAAATAGTTTCACATTTCTTCTTTCATGAGCCAGTTTTCTTCTTTTTTAAAGTCGTCAGTCTTTCTTTTTTTTTTAAGATTGATTTATTTATTATGTATACAGTACTCTGCCTGCATGTGTACCTGCACCCCAGAAGAGGGCACCAGATCCTTTTACAGATGGTTGTGAGCCACCATGGGGTTGCTGGGAATTGAACCCAGGACCTCTGGAAGAACAGTCAGTGCTCTTAACCGCTGAGCCATCTCTCGAGCCCAAGCCAGTTTTCTTATACTAGCACCTGAGACTATGCCCATATAGAACTAGCAGCTGCTAAATTATTTTCTATAAGGGACAGCTGCAAGGGGATTCACAATCTCTTATAGCTACTCACCTCTGGCATGTAGTACTCATGTCACCCCAGCTGTGTCTGTGTTCTAAGACAAACGCACAGCCTGGCTTAGAACACCATCTGCAGTTTGCCAAGTTCATCTATATCACTACCCCTTCATAAATTTTCTGGATAGAAGAGGACTGGACTGGATTTAGATTTTGAGAAATGGGCCAGACTCTGCATCCCCACTGGGATGACAAAGGTGTGTTCAGCGTTTCCATGGATGCTGTGGGTCAAACTCAGGTCCCCAGGAAGCACTTTACTGAGCTTTCTCCCCAATCCCTTTGACACACCCTTACCCTAATTCCAACATCCTTAACACACTCTTACTCCACTGTCCAGCCCCTTAACACAGCCTTACCCCCCCATCCAGCCCCTTCACACAGCCTTACCCCCCCCCCCCCCCCCCCCCCCCCCCCCCCCCCCCCGCTGTCCAGCTCCTTGACACACCCTTACCCCTCTGATGCCTTTCAGATGTTACAATCCATCTTTCTCGTGGTTGAATTTTGGACCTGCCCAAGCAACATGGAGCTATAATTTCAAATGACTGTATATTTTTCAAGTTCCACTCCTCACTTCAGAATCCCATCTTTATGCCTCAGCTCATGGAGGCCACACCCTCTTCCTCACACTGTGAAGGAATAGGTTCAGGCATTGCTGCCTCTGGAATCTGACCCTCCTCTTTGGTTCTTAGCAGCCATTTTCTCCAGAATTCAGTTATCCTGTTACTGAACAGCCGTGTGACCTTATATACCTTTCAGAATCCTTTTTAGTGGAGAAACTTCCTGAGTATCTATTCCATCATATTCCTAGAGTCCGAAGTTGTTGTTACTAATTGATTTAAAAAGAAAAAAGTCATTAAATCCTCTACTTATTATTTCCCACTCTTCCTCCTGGATTTCTTTATGTATTTATTTTTTTGCTGTACGTTAATCTCTAAAATCACTTTTAGGAAGTGTCTACATGTGCCATACTGTGAATTTTTGTTCATAATAATATACTCACTTCACCCTTCCATTTAAATATGCAGCCTACAATGACAGCCTCCTAAGCTCTAAGTTTGCCTGTTTCAAAACTGATCAATTACATCTTGGCCTCTTTGTGTCCTCGCACAGCTGTAAGCTGTAGAAGAAAATTGGCTGACATTCAGGTTACTGTTTAACAGGGGTTGTTCTGTTTTCTAATCTCAAAATAAGGTCTGCAGAAAGCCCGAGCCTAGGACTATAGATTAATACCCGTCAATTACCATAACAAATTACCACGAAGCCAAAGGCTATCATCCCCCTCAAGTCTCTAAGGACAACTCCTGTCTCTTCCTAGATTCCATGGCTTACAGCAGTCTGTCCTTCATGCTGCGTGTGGAGAGTCCTACCCCAGTCTCAGTGTCCCCATGAAGTCCGTCTTCACGTGGTCTTTTCTGTATGCCTTCACGTCTTATATTAAGAGATTGAGGACTGAGGGGGTGGCTCAGCTGGGAAAGTGCTTGCTGCCTAAGCACAACTTCCAGTGAGAGCAAGGTGCAGAACTCCCGAAGACAATATCTTACCCTGACCCACTTGCTTCTGCACACAGGCGCACATCCCTCAGATGCACCTGCACACACATACTAGTAACAGCCACTAAAGACACAAGCCCGTGTATTTAGAGCCCGGCATAACCCATATGATACCATCTGAAGCAGTCACATCTACAGAGACTTTTGTTTCCCGGTAAGGTCATAGTCTGAAGTTCCTTTGGTGGGGGCGGGGCATGATTAGACTGATGTTTCTGATTCCTAATGTTATACACCATAAGGCATGTACGTGTGAGCCTCTTGCTTTCCGTTGTATCCTTTAAAGGTTTGGTCTATCATTTGTCTTCAGATACTCTCTGGCACAAGTCAGCACACTGGCCTTTCAGAGAGTCTATCTGACATCTCTATTCATTTGGTCTCTCTAAGCTCTCAGGCCCATCTTCTCACATCTGTTTCTTCCTGACGTCTTTTGGGAAACAGCCTGAAAGCAAAATTTAGCTCCTAAGTTTCTCTTGGAAGCTTACATATATCCAGTTTTCCTCTGTGTCCTGGCTACCCTTCCCTGCATGTCCCTCCATCTGACATATCACTCCTGCCAATAAAACCATAGAGTCCTACTACATATTTTTTGAAGAATTCTAGTTTGCCAGTAATTTACAATAGCGGATGTCCTCTGATTTCTTCACTAAATCTTCTTCCCCTTTGATGACAGACATAACTCAGACCACTCTCTGTCTTGAGAAAGCAAGAGGAAATGGCGTCAGAGTTCAAGTTCTAAAACCAGGAAACGATGGTCTGCAGTAAGCATATGTCACTGTCTGACACATGACATAGGCAGGCAAAATAGGAATATTTTCTACTTCCTTCACAGTGGTCTCATTGTTTCTCTGTAAATTATAGAAAAAGGAAAAACTCCCCAATGAGTGGACCTATTTCCGCAAATTCTTAATTTCAGTGAAGAAGAGACATGTTCCAGGGGCTGGAGAAAGAACACGAGTGTGTGGCATAGTAAAACCAGCAGTGTGACCGGAAGGTGCTGGCGTCTCCAGGATCTGAAACGGTCTGCAACACTGAGATAAATATTAAATATTTTGCTCTCATGTGGACATGGCAAAAGCAATTTTAGTTTAGGCTGAAGCAAAACTGCTGAATCTTTTCCCCCAAACAAGGAAGTTGGGTGTACTCTGTTGAATTTCCAAATGAGAATCCTATCCAAGAAACCTTGTTTCTTAGCACATAAGCATACAATTATTTCTGGAATATAAAAAATTAAGGGCTTGGTTAAAAAACTCACTCAATGGGTCATGTACTTCATTTATATTTATTATAAATGTTACTCAATGAAGAGACCTTAGGGATTTGGTTTTTCTCCCTGTCATGAAGAAAAAAGGAAGTAGCTATGTTAACCCAAACCAAAGTTTTAACTGTAGCCTTCTTCCTTCTTGGTATTGTGTGGTAAGAACTTGCTTTTTTTCTCCCATTTTCCCATTAGTGGAAGGTATCATCTTCCTGCTCCCTCTTATGACCTACTTGTACTCTCTCTCCCTCCTCTACCCTTCTGCTAACTCTATGCCTGTCACTCTCAGCAGCTAGTAAGACAGGAATTTAAGGACTTCATCTTCAAAGTTACTCAGAGAGGAACTGGTGCCAAGCTTTCTGTCCCTCACGCATGCGAGTATGTGAGTCAGCTCCTCAGATTAGAGCTGTGGCTCACAGGACTAGGTGAGCCATGGGCACTGTGGAATGTGGTTTAGTGACCACAGCAGAAGATGACAGCTCGTTCCAATTCGTTCCAGGCACGGTCAGGTTTATTCCTGGTTTACCTTTAAATGTTATGCTAATGTTTCACTAAACTGCCAAGTGCTTCAAATCTTGTTTCCAAGAGGAATAGCCAACTCTAGAATTTCTGGGTGGAAAGGGGCCTGTGAGATCACTTAGATCCAGTCCTCTCATTTTTGAGACGCTAAGCACGTCCAGACAGCGAGGGGCGTATTCAAATGAGCACTGAACTTCAGTGGTCTCATGGCTCTTTATACAGGATACTATTTAAGGGTTGATTAAACTTGGGACCCCAATTTGAGAAGTTAAATTAAAGCTAACACACTTTGGGGCATCCCTTAGTACTAAAGCCATGAAAATACTCACCATAAGAGGTCCAACAGAGGATCCAGAATATAAGCCTTTGTCTATTAATTTCATAGTACCTCTTCCAGCAGAGCACACTATGAACTGTCTTTTATATTTTTACTTTTTGATAATATAAAGGCCTTTCAAAACCCATGCTCCAAACTTGGAATTTTAGGACTTTCGGTAACCACATGACCTAGCCCATAAAGATGAGAAATTCTGGTCCATTGACCAAGAAGCCACCAAATCCCATCTCAGGATTGCTAACTCCCTCTTCTGAATAGCGAGGCATCTCTCTGGAACACATGCAAAAGTGGTGTGTTTCCACAAGCAGCTTAGGTGTTCAGCTTAGCTGATGCACAACATCCAGCTCACCTAAGTATCTTAAACAATGTCTATTCTGCAGCTCTGCACAGCTACCCCCTAAAGAGTCGGAAGTGCTCCCCCCAGAATGCTAGCTATAAAGCCAGGCTGAGTAAAATCACCTCAAGTGCTCTCAAGGGGACCAACATCTTCGGCTCCATCCTACCCTGACCCCAATAGAACCTCTGCAAGGATGAGATAAACTCATCCAGGGTTACACAGACATGGATGCAGCATCTGTTTTCTTTGCCAGTCTATTGTATGACTGTGGCCTGCTCCTTGGCTTGTGTGCCTTTATGACATAGGGCACCAAGCCCTCCCTCTATACATCCCCCCAAGCACCTAGCATGTATTTGGCTAAGCGTGACATTTAAAAAGTAAACATGAATGTTTTTAATAGACAAGAGTTGGCTCTCAATTAATACAAATTAAATACTGGTATGGAACTTGGTACTATTATTATCATAAGATGGCGTTTAGTCATTAAAGACAAAACCAACCAGGCACAGCCCTGAGTGGCTGCTGTACCCCTCTCTCCATGAGACAGAGTCAGTTAAGAAGTAGCATCTGAACAACAGGAATGGTAGCCAGTGCTTGTCGCTGCTTCCAGCCTCCTAACGATGTAGATGCCCTGTCCTTAAACCCCTGGACAGCTCTATGAAGAAGGCGATCTGCACATCTGCCTTCATGGATGACTCTGATTTTAAAATTAGCACGCTCAGAAGATACTGACCTATCAAGGCTATTGAAATCAATGGCTAAGTAGCTCTCAGGACGTTTCTGTAATATTTTGCAGTCAACATTCGTGTAGGGTAGATGGCCCATTTCCATATAACTTTTGTCAATATTGGACATTCTCTAAGTCTCTAAATCTGTTATACAAATTGTCATTACTTAGGAATACAATAGAGAGGGGAATGACTTCTTCAAAATGTCCTAGCTAAAGCAATCTACCATGAACACTAATGTCGCCTAGGCAACCGGGAAACCAAACATGATAAAAAAAGAAATGCTGCTCCTTTTGTTAAAAGAATGGGAGGAAAGGGTCTGTTTTTCTTTAAACTAGAAAATTAAAATCTTATTCCATTAGAGCTGGGAGAGCTAAGGTTCACTGTGAATAACAAAACAATCTCCTATGTTATGCCCTAACAATACTCAGTGATAACAAAAGTCTAGATTAACCTTTTGGCAGCCTTCAGGATCTAACGGCCAGGGGATCTCTATTCCAGTATATATGAAAGCTCAGGACTGTGAACGAGGGATGTAAATGAGCTGGAAAGCTGTGACTGATGCATCCCAAGCTGACCCTCCCAGGAAAAACAGCCTGTCACCTAACTGAGCAACAACACACTCTGGGAGCTGACCAGAATCTCAAACAGATTTGATCAACTCAGAAAACAATCGAGGTACAAAATGAATGGCTGGAGACATACATTAAAGTTTATACAATTTTTTAAAAATCATTCTTAACCTACAAATATGTCATGGTTCCACAGAGGCTAGCATAAGACTCTACAAATGATGACCAAACAAAGGGGAAACAACTCGAAAAGTTTCTGAATTTATACAAACAAAATAATATTTAGAGTTTCATAATAAAATTTTAAACTTTATTTTCCCATATCTAAACCTTTAAAATAACAAAGGATACCAATTTATTAAAAGAAAAAATTCTTCTATTTAGGTAAGTTGAAATACTTTTGTCCCATACAATATTTAATGTCTTGAATATTTTTAAAGCTATGTATGATTTAAATAACCTAATGTTCTATGGTATATATATGTGTGTGTATACATATATATACCACATATATGTGTGTCTTAATGTATACAATACAGTGTTACTATAATATAAACATAGAACATATATACACATATATTTCATACTTAACACATGTAAACATAAATAGTTTTCCTTTGAACATGTTTCGATTCTCTTGATCACACACCTAGGGAAAACTCCTGAATTATTTTGAGCCTCTTGAACTGCCAATCTGTTTTCCGTAGGGATTGTTCATATGAAGTCCCTACAAGGATGAACAAAGGTTCAAGTTCTCCACATCGCCAACAATCACACTCAGAAACTTTCATGTAATTGTTGAGAGAAGACCTGGACACTGGGTCCTTACTTCTGGTGAAGACTCAAAGCTCCTTATTCACACTGCTCATCTCTGGCTCCTAAAGTGTATCACACCGACTAGCCATGTTACTTCTCTTGTTCCAGAGATCTTGAGATTTCTTTTTCTTTCTTATCCTACCCCATCATTCCGATGATTTATGAAGCAAGAGAACAAAAAATGAAATATGGAAGACAGCATCCTATACCAATCTCAAGTTTATTTTCCAAGGATAGGGAATACATTTTTTTTTTTTTGTTGCTTTGGTCTTGGTTTTGTTGAGACAGGGTTTCTCTGTGTGTAGCCTTGGCTGTCCTGGAACTTGTTCTATAAACCAGGCTGATTTTGAACTCACAGAGATCCCCCTGCATCTGCCTCTTGAGTGCTGGGATTAAGTCAGTGTACACCTGCCCAGTCCTCTGCAGCAGAGTCAGCCAGCTGAAGAGCTTCCTCGAGCGAGGCCCATGCTGCAGAGCTGAAGAAGTTACGGGCGAGAAATTATCACTGAAGTTACATGGCGGCAGACATGTCCAAGGAATACTGCAGGGCTTTGACCCCTCTCTGAGTTCTGTGGCTGAAGAACGTGTGGAGATGGCAATGCGTGGGCGACAGAATAACACTGGAATGGCGGTCACATGAGGAAATGGTGCCATCATATCAGAAGCCTAGGGAAGAGTCTAATCAATGGTTGTTCAACAGAGAAGCTCACATCCCTCCCCAAAGGGCATATTGGACTATGCTCATGTGAACCATTTTGCTAAATAAACCTTTGTGATACTCACAGATGAAAGAAAAAGATTTAAAAAAAAAGACATTTTAAGTAATCTGTGTACTTGTGTACAAAGAAAAATCTAAAATTGATTGATGATTTTCTCATAATTTTGCAGTCAATTCTGTTCTCTTTTCTGCACGCTTTCATCTTCTACAAGAAGCACAAGCAGGAGAGTCTGCCTGAAGGGATTTTTTTTTTCAGGAGTTCTCATGTAATCTGAATCACAAATCCCATGATCCAGGAGAGAGCTTTTCTCTCAAAGGAGAACACTTGTAAAAAAAAACATACTGTCTTCCACAGTTATTCTCATCTGACGATGACAGAGGGAACCGCCGACATGTATGTTTCATGCCACCACCAGACCTCGACTCTAAAACACAGTACTATAGATGTAAAAGCGCCAAGTATTCAATTTTACATATGCTAAACTGAACACAAAGTGAAACACCACATTATGGTATTGCAGTCCTGGTTTTTAAAATAAACATCCTGTTTAGATGACTATCTCTAGGAATGCCAGATGCTCGGGCCAAATGGGCAGTTTCTAAACTGAAGGCCTAAGCCTCCTCTCTCATAGATTCATCTCAACAATAAAGATGACCCAAATGTGTGTGTGTGTACCTGTAGACTGATAGCAGAAAGAAATCTATAGGTTATGCTAGTAAAACATTACTCTATGAAGAGAAATAAGGTAAAAAAGAATAATCAGTCGTGTTATTCTCTCATTTACTTGGTCATGTATGATCTGTGGATCTTTCTTCTGTGTTGCTGTTTACTCTCTACAGGAGCTGAAGAGAGCCCCAGATCGCCCTCTTTTTCCTTTTTCTTTCTTTCTTTTTCTTTTTTTGACTGTATGATAACAAGAATGATATATTGAGCCAGCAACCAAAACTGGGGTCATAAAACTTCAGTTTCAATGTTAAGGCAACTATGCCCATCTAGCCTCTGAAACCACGTACCTGCATCTTAACTCAGTGCATGAGTCAGTCTCTCAGAGGTTAAGAAACACTGGGGGCTTACTTTTCTTTATACCTTAAAAAAATAGTTAAAAACTAAGAAATGCCGAAGCATAAGTGCATACACTTTATCATTGTTTGAACATTAACACTGGAAAAATAAATTTTATATATAAATTAATATAATAAGGTTACTATCTCTGCACACATGAAAGATTATTCTACCAAATTCTGACTGATGTGGACTTTATGCATGTTTGTGTGCGTGTAGCAAAGCAACGCCACTTATAGGGATTTTTGCTAAGACAGTGTCGGGCTAATTATAGTGTCAAGTATATTATGTGTCACTTGTAATGTATAGGCTGCCTTCTGCTTTCAGGGTTCCTCTATACTCAGCAATTTCTAATTGCGTTATATACAATATAATTACATGACTGATAGATTTACTGCTCAACATTGCATACAACCTCATGAGGAGATAAGTTTAAAGCTATACAATGAAAATATCTCTAACTCTCCTCTACAATAATGGAAAGCCCACTGAAAACTAGCAAGGGCTGCATCCAAGACCTTGACCCCAAAGCCATCACAAGCCCCCCTACCCACTGAGTTTTTCCGGAATCTGATACGATATTGGTTAAATGAAATCGGTAAGAATCCAATTCTACCCTCTGAGTTTATCCTCACTAAAATTGTCACAGGCAGAACCTATTTCTACAGCAACCATCAAGAAGGGTTCTCATTCAAGGGTCTCGAAATGGAGCTTTCCTGTTCAACAAGCTTCTGTTGTAAAACATAAACTTGAATGCAGCCGAGTCTTGGTCTGCCTTCTACCATAATGGATTCACAGTGCACCATCAGCTCGGGCTCCTTCGCAGGAAGTCCTGCTCCTTCTCTATCTCACAAATGCCTTCCTGTCTCCCTGTGCCATACATCTTCCTAGCACTCTGGGAATAATATAATAATAATGGGAGTCCTCACTCCATGTGTGTGTCTGTCTGTCTGTCTCTCCCTCTCTCTCTCTCCCTCTCTCTTGTGTGTGTGTGCATGTGTGTGCACGCGTGTGTCTTCCTCTCACTCCTTCCCTCCCTCCCACCCTCCCACCCACCCACCCTCCCTCCCTCCCTTGCTCCTTCTACCTCTCTCCTCCCCCTCCCCCACCTCTCTTTCATTTCTTCACCCTCTTACTATGACAGGCACCCATCAGGGGATGTCCCTTCCTACCCATCTTATTCCCTTTCATTCTGTCTGCCCCCCCACCACCACCACCACCATTTAGACACGGGAAACTTTTAATTATTCGATTGCTACTATGATCAGTAATGAAGCTGAGGCTGCCTGCCCAGGAGCACTGTCAAACACTAATGAGCGAGCAGACTGAGACCCACACCTGAATCCCATGGAGGGATGCCATTGTTCAGGCCAGGTGGGATGCTTCTGGCCGCAGGCAGGCTTCAGCGGGAGAGCTGCGGTTTGCAAGGTGGTTATTATGTATTCATTCCTGCCCCCGTGATTCCCACTGACACGCAGCTTTCCTGTGTGGTCCCACTCATTTACACACTGGTGATTACCTCCCCCATAATAATGTCTCACTGCTTCATTCTGTTTCCTGCCTCTTTGTCCTTATCTTTGCTGTTACAAAGGGCTTCCTGGAGCTGAAACTTCTCAAAAGGAACACTATTAATTGATCATTTTCTTATTCCTACTTTTGATCACTTCCAGAACTTCAAAGAAAAATAGGCCCTGCAGTCACTTGGGTGATCTGTGGGTATGCAGGCCTTTCTTGATGCTCTCGCCGTGGTCAGTTTCTTGCCCCATCCCAGAAGATGTGAGACAGATACTGATTGTCATCTATAGTTTTCTGAGCACCTAGGAAAGAGACAAAATTTACAGAAGACAGAAAGTGTGCCTCCTTCCCCATAGGAAGCATAGATAATATTATCTCTTCAGTTAACTGGGGAATATGTGACCAACACCACTCTCTCTTTCCAGACTTTCTAACCTTTTTTAATAGCAAAAGAACTCATACACTGCCATGTGCCAGGGCCTACACACAACACTGGACCTACATTTAGTACGTGTCAACACTATCAGTCTATAGAGTCAGTATAGAGTCAAGCAAAACTCACGGAAAAGAAGCATCTCTGTTTAACTAAAAGCTTAAAGGTCTACAGCAAACCAAATGGCCACTAGGAGTGCTCTGAAGGGCAGGGAGGCATGAGGGCCCAGAAAGACAACCAAGTGATGGGGGAAAGACACTGGTAGTGAGCGGAAGGGCAGTGTCCGTCATATTTCCCTAGTGGATAAAGCTCTGCTTATGTCCCCTTAGCTGCTTCCTCCAGTCCACATAGATCACCATACTGGGCACAGCATGGGGACAAAGGAGCCCTTCCTTTGCAGCTTTATGAAGGTTCAAGTCATCATTTCTACAAACATGGGGTCAGCATGATTCTGACAAGACACTCCTGGCAGAATATAATGGGCATCAACCACGACACAGAAGCAGCTAGAAAACTTGTGTAGTAACTTAATGGAATGTGAACAGTTACTTCCTGGAGGCAGGCAATCACAGGACAGGACATGGTGACTTGAGTTAGAGCAACAGCAGCAAAGAAACAAAACCGCAAGACACAGTGTCATATAAGCTATGTTTTTCAAGCACCCCATTGGTTCTGCTCGTGGATTTAGCCTGTCTCCTTCCACACGGCTATAAAGTTGACTCGGCATCCATGGCATGGCCATGGAAGGGGTCGCAATGTCGAATGGGCAGGACATGCAGCCCATCAAGCTCTCCTTAGCTCTCTCATGACATCAGAGAAACTAGTCAGTTGGGAGCCAGACTACTCTGAGGGTGTTGCTGCTGGGTGTAATCTATCGAAACCTTCACTGTTAAGTAGGTTGAGAATATGACATCATAATCAAATGGATGACAAGCAGTCTCTAAATGCACATGTACCACTGAGAAATTAATTCGAATTTGAGAGAAATGATGGAAAATGTTCTCCCAACGTTGATACTCTTGAGCTTTGCCATCTTGAAGGCACTTGGCTTTTAAAATAATTTTTCGGGGCTGGAGAGATGGCTCAGAGGTTAAGAGCATTGCCTGCTCTTCCAAAGGTCTCAGGTCTTCAATTCCCAGCAACCACATGGTGGCTCACAACCATCTGTAATGGGGTCTGGTGCCCTCTTCTGGACTGCAGGCATACACATAGACAGAATATTTTATACATAATAAATAAATAAATATAAAAAAAATTTTTTCATATGCTAGCTATTGCTAACTAATACAGTTGAATCTTGACTTTTTGACAGATAGAAAGAAGGACCATTGCTCCTCAAAACAGCAATAAATAAAAATGGTTTTAATGGTTCTCTCGAAAAGTTCTGACCCGGTTCTAAGTGACCTTTTCAGATGATCCTTGTTCTGAGAGTCGCTCTGGGACAGGGGCTTTGTTGGCACAACTTAACTGCCACCACTGTCCTTGCGTCTGTGCGTCTGAGCTCTGAGCAGCGATCCCTGGATACATAGCAGACAACACAGACAGGTGCACTCCAGCCCCTGGCCCATGCTATGCCCGCGGCTTTTCTCAGCCATCTCCCCAACCTACCTTCTTATTTAATCCACGCAAACAGCCACATGAAGCAGCGACATACAAAAGCCGCTGCAAGGTCCATGCCAGGCTCCTTGGAAATTTAAGGTAGCGGTGTTTTCAGTACTCCTACCACAGAGCCCAGAAAAAGCAGACGTGCCCTTCTGAACACAGATTCCCAGCAGCTCAGACCTCTACTAAGAAAGTGGAAGCCACTTGGTAAGCTCACTTGCTTGGGTTCCTGGAGGGCACACATGTGGCATGGATTCAGTGACTTTCACCTCCCACAACCCTGCCTAATTGACTGCACCATATCCTCCAGCGAAGCTTACCAAGAGCCTTGCGTATACCTGTTACCAATCCACTGGTATCACCACAGGGCAGGAGGATGCTGTTTTTCAGGACAAACAGAAATAATGCAAATAAGCAAGAAGCCTAGGTCCCAGTCATGCTAAGAGGTGGGCTAGCCTATCGGGAGGATAACTCTAACTGAAGAGGTCCTGACCGGGCTGGAGACTAAGAGATATCTCCTAAGAAAAGTTGCATCGTGGTTTTAAAAACAGATGATGTAAAGTAAATGGAGGAGGGAAGGGGTGAGAGACAGAAGTGAGGGGGGAGGAGAAACGGGGGTGAAGATGAAAGCAGAGAGAGAAGCCATGCATGGGCCTTCCTGAGGGCAAAACAGGTGTGGTGTCAGGAAAGCCTGTCTTCTTGACACTCCGCTGGAGCAGAGATGAGAAGTCCTTTCTTGTGACAGGTAGGGAGATCCAAAATCCCACCCTGCATGGTTTATGCTGGGAATCTGCAGCAAAAGCCAGGGGCCTACACTCTAAAACCTGGCCTGCAGAACCCTTCCAATCAAGGGGGTAAGCACGAGTTGGAACTGCGCTATTCTTTGGGGTGGAAATTTGATCTGAGCGATATACTGGAGCAGGTACAGAAACAGACCTGGTACTTGTTCCCTCCTCATACGAGGGCCCACACTATGATGATGAGGTATGCACCTGCTCCTCCTCAGGGAAAAGACAGCCACACATACCCCCCACAAAAGTCAGCATAGACGCAGAGTAAGCACAGGTGCCCGTGGACCGCGGACACAGAGTATCACCGGTGTCCACACCTCTCCCTATGAGGGACTACACGGGAGCAGGGCGGGTAACTCCACCCCCAAAACATACTGACCAGAAGCAAGTCAGCCGCTCTGCCCCGTGAGGAGCTGCACACAGACTCTGCACCCTAACGCTGTTCTCTTTTAGACCTGTCTTGTTTAATTCCTCAGTTCAAGTTGGCGACCCAGCTTTGTCCTTCCACATCCCTTCACCACTACCAACACCTTCTTTGTTTGTATATTTCGCTTGGAGTCACACCTCCAGCCTCCTGAGGGCCGGGCTTATTTTAGCTGGGTGCGTTCACTTGCCACTTTCTCATTTCATCCTGCCTATAACTGCGGCTGCCTTGTCTCTTCCATTCCTCTGCATTGCCCACCCCGTCTCTTTACCTCTTCTATTTTTTTGATCCCTTGCTCTGATGCTAACCCTTAGTTATAAATATCAAATACACACCACGCTGCGCTTTTCCCTCTACTCAAGCTGCAGGTTCATTCAGTGGGCTGCACTGTATTCTCACTCCGGGCATATCCAGGGGTGACAGCGAACCTCTTGAAGAGTGCCCTCCTCTCACTGCAGACTGAGCAAGGTACCCAGAATGCTGAGCTGCTGGACTCCAGTCCTGCAGTGAAACAACACCTCAACCTCACTCCATAGCCACCATGAACATTGAGGGTTTCCAACCAGAGACCTAATTCCCTCTGTGCAAATCTCAACACAAGAAGCAGGAAAAGTCAAGGTAGCATGGCCCCCCACAATGATTTCCAATTGCACAGCAATGTATCCCAGTGAGAGCAGATGGGACAAAATCCCAAGGAATTCTAAAACAATTGCAAAAATGTTTAACAGAATAAAAGAGGACGGGAATGGTCTCTGGAATGAATTCCGAGTGGACACAAATTGCTAAATGAGATAAGGGTATCAAAACATTATACAAGAAAGAAATTCAATGAAAAAAAAAAAGAAATGTTGAAAACCTCAAATTAAAACTTGGAAATTAAGAGCTCAGTAAGTCAAACTGTAAAAGTGTCATGGGAAGTAACACCCGTGGATCAATTGAAAACCAGGGAGGGTAGCAGGACTTGAAGACTAGGAATGTGGGTTAGAACACTGAGACACTCACAGGAAGAAATGAAGAATGTGTGGCTAGAACATGTAACGTCAGAGTGACACCAGTAAAAGGCCAATGCATGAGTCATGGACATTGAAGAGGTAAAAGCTGTTCAAGCTAAAGATGTAGAAAATATGTTAAACAAAATCTAACAGACAATATCCCAAGTCAAAGAAAGAGATGGCAACCTTGATCCCAGAGACACTAAAAAAAAACCCCAAACAAACAAGACTCAAAGAAAAATATCTGATGTCATATTATCATTAAAGCACTAAATATACAGAACCAAAAAAAGAAGGGGGAATATTAAACGCTTCAAGGGTACCAAGTTGGATATAAAGGCAAATCTATCAGAAAACCTGCCAGCTTCACAACAGAAATCCTATGAGACAAGAGGACACAAAATTCTAAATTCCATGCTCTGAGTGACAGTGATTGCTGGTCCAGATTGTCCACCAAAGTCATGCTTCAGAACTGAAAGAGGACAAAAAACTCTTCATGATAAACACGAACGAAAGAAGCTGATGACTCTTACGTCTGCACTAGAGAATATAACTGAAGAGAGCCTTTATACTGATGAGCTCGGCACTTCCACGAGGCCACAGGAAAGACTAAACCAAGCTAGGACATCAAACAAGCAAAGCTTAGGAGAAAACCAAACATTACAAAACAGCAAAATGAAAGGAAGTACCACATACATTTCAATAATCGCTTGGAATGCAAATTGTCTTGATTTTCTAATAAGTGCAATAAAAACAATATCAAAGGAAAGGAAGGAAAGTACCCCTGTCTGCAAACGATATGAGCATAAGAGACCTACCAGAAGACTCCAAGCTGGTAACCACTTCTAGCAAACTAGCCGCATACAAAGCAACACCAACAGCCTGTCCATTTACCAGGAATAAACACAGTGAGAAAGAGAACAGACAAAGCTCAGTCACAGCAGCCTCCAAAACGAATAAAATGCTTCGGGATAAACCTGAACAAAGAAATAAAGGTCTCAGCCTGGTAGTAGGGGCACATGCCTTTAAACCCAGCACTCAGGAGAAAGAGGAAGGCGGATTTCAGAGTTAAAAGGCCAGCCTGATCTACAGAGGTAGTTCCAGAGCAGACAGGACTACACAGAGAAACCCTGTCTTGTGAAAACCAAACAAAACAAAACAAATAAAGGAGGAGGAAAAAGAACAGGAGGAGGAGGAGGAGGAGGAGGAGGAGGAGGAGGAGGAGGAGGAGGAGGAAGGTAAAATGAAGAAGATCTCTGTGTTCATTTTAAAACATGGAGGAAATCGAAGATCTTAGAAAACTGAAAGCCCTCCTCTGGTCATAGAGGGCCTGAAGTGTTGCAAATGTCTGTAATATCAAAAGTCTTCTAAAGAATCACTGCAGTTTCCATTAAAATTTCAGTGGCATTTGACACAAAATAAAATTCAGACATTCATGCAGAAGCATAAAAAAACTCTCAGAGAGTCAACACAGCACTGAGCAAAATGAGCATCCTGGAGGCATCACCTATAGGTTAAGTTATACTGCAGAGTTATAGTAACTAAAACAGTGTGGTACCGGCACATGGACAGACACATTGATTAGTGGGATACAATAGAGGATCCACAGTTAAACCCACACAGATACAGCCATTTGATTTTTGAAAGAAGGTGAACACACACACTGGAGAAAAGCCAGCATCCTCAACAGCGCCATGGAAGTCGGACGTCCACATGCAGAAGAAGGGAAAGACATCCCAATCTCTCAGACTTGCTTTCATAGAGTGAAATTACGTCACTCACCGGAAAGGTTATGCAGATGGAGATCACAGTATAAAGAGGAAGGAGCCAGACACCAAGAGGCCAACATCAAGTGCTCTCTTTCCCCTATGGATATGGTTTTTTTTTTTTTTTTTTTTTTTTTTTTTTTTTTTTTTTTTTTTTTTTTTTTTTTTTTTTTTTTTTTTTTTTTTTTTTTTTTTTNGACAGGGTTTCTCTGTGGTTTTGGAGCCTGTCCTGGAACTAGCTCTTGTAGACCAGGCTGGTCTCGAACTCACAGAGATCCGCCTGCCTCTGCCTCCCGAGTGCTGGGATTAAAGGCGTGTGCCACCACCGCCCGGCTCCCTGTGGATATGTTTAGGGATGCCGCTTTAAGACACAAAAGCAGAATGAAGACTGAGGAATGAAGGAGAGGCAGGAAACAGGGAGGCACAAGTGGGAATTTCAGAATCCGGGAGTGAATGTAGCTGAATACATTGTGTACTTGAAAGAGATTGTCTCTAGGGAGCACAGCACTGCCCGTGATGAATACACACCATTTTAACAAAAGGCATAGTTGTCATTCCAGGCTCAGGCTTTGGACTAATGATCTACAGACCCCGTTCAAGGCAGCTGAGACGAAATGTGGTCACATGTACATTGGCCAGCACCTGGGCTTTTTCAGTAAGGAGCACAAATAATAAACTCCCAGCATTGAAATATCGCATTCTGTGGTAATCTCCTGACTAATCGTCTTGCTAATAAATATCTAAAGACCACATTTTTTTCCCTGGGCTTCCAGCTTCCACGGGAACATTCTGATTGTGACATAATTTTTAAATTAGTGGGTTTATTCATAGTTTTATATTAGCAAATGTCAAGCCTATTACTAATGAGCAAACCCTGTAGATCCACAGTAGTGTTAATTTTTAACAGTACAAGGAATGAGGAGAAATAAGGAGACAATTAAAAATTTCCCTTGGGTATTGACTCCCATGAAATTCTGTGCAAGGCGAGAAAGCATGAAGCCCTCAGAGCACGCATTTAGAAAGGATGCCAAAAGCTGGGTCACTGTACAGGGGAAAGAGCAAGACCCACACTTCCTACGGCACACCTGGTTACAGTTACTGCCTCTCATAATGTCTCTCTGGCCATTGCTAGTGAGATTTCCCTGCTGGCCTTTGATTTGCTATAAGGACATTCCCAGCAAGTTTTCATTTCATAAGGATTTACTGCCTCCTTATTGATGTTTCCTTTCTAATCACTGGTGTAATTGCTTTTTCTTGAGAGACCAGTGTTTAGTGTGATATTCAGCTCCTCCAAAGCTATGCCGCAAAAGTTCTCTTACCTAGCCAGGGTGTGCTAACACAGACCTTCCTTTCCCCGTTAATCTCCTGAGTAGAAGCATATGTACCTGGGGCTGTTTAACCTCCCAGCTCTAGAATGTGAGAAGCATCTGCCTTTTGTGGGGACTTATAACACTTCCCTATAAACCTACCTTCCCTACACACATTCTCAAGCAAATACAATTGTTTTCCAAACCTTCCTAATGCTTAAGTCTATTTGCTAAGATGTTGGAGGCTTCCTGCATTGGTGGCCATGGAAACCACCCGCCTTATGGCAGCATTTTTCCTGGATGCATGCCAGATTGCTGAGGGCCAGATAGTACCCTACATTTTAGGGAGTCAAGTGCAGATATTTCTTGTCATAGCTTACAAAAGTTCCAGATCACAGTTAAGAATACAAAAGTGTGATATGGTTTGCTCTTATGTGGAAACTGCATAGTTTTTTTTTTCTTTTGTGGTGGAGGTGGGTGGGGTGAGTTTCAAGACAGGGTTGGGGGGATTTGAGAATGGAGTTTCTGTGTGTAACAACCCTAGCTGTCCTGGAACTCACGGCATAGTTTTAAGTGCATAAGTAAGCCAATGTGCCAACAAGATTTGGAGTCACTTTCTTCCCTCACCATGGCTATCAACACAATTTGTCACACGAGAAGGAGGTCTTATCCACAAGAATGAACTTGGCACATGAAGGTGTGTACGTGGTCATTCTGCTCCCCATCCCACCCACTTCCTAGAGCAAACCAAATACACAGCCTGCCTACAAACGTAAGTGTACATCTGTTTCTCCACATCATCTAGATGTGATCTCCTTTGAAGAAGGGAAAACTGTCCAAAGTCCAGGTTGCTTATGGCCTTCCCTGCAACCCAGACCCAAGCTGTGCGTGGAAGGCAAAAGAGCTTTATGAATGACTGAGCCATTGCCATTCACCTTTGAGAATCTACAGGGAAACATCAACTTGACTTGGGCTAGAAGTCAAGTGAACTCTTCTGTTCCATCACCACTGAGAGGCCAGGTGGACAGGATGAGTCTATAAGAAAAATCATGTGGGCCTTGCCTGACCAGCTCACCGTGAAGACTCTGAGATGTGCACCTTCCATGGCACAGGAAGGGAGGAAAGAAAGGAAGCAATCCCTATCTTACTTTAGGTTATGAGCCTCCTTTCAGAAGCATGTCACCATTGGCTCAGTAAGCGCCAGGTTGTCTCCAGGCAGGGTAGGGGGCATTCATCTTAACATAGCATGTGTGGTAGTGAGGAAAGACAGAAGTAAGGGCCACAGATAGAGGCTAAAGAAAGAGTTCTTTTTCTGAAGAGAAAATAAGTCTGTCTTTTGCCCTCACACCCATTGCCACTACCACAGGGTCAGTGAGCGTCAGACGATTGCAAAGTGAATTCATTCCTGGCCCTCTTCGTGTCCCTGTTGCTAGCACTCAAGCTTGGTTCAAAGACCCTTGGAAGGGCCCACTCTTCCAGTCTAAAGGATGGTCGACTTAAGAGCCCATCCTCTCCAAAAACAAAGAATCAAAATAGGTGGCATTTAACCTAATGGATGGGTTACGGTAGGAAGTGGGCCAAGGCCTTCGCCGCGGTAGAGAAGCAGAGAGCCCTGTTGACACACTTATTTTTAACATAATATTATTATTGATTATTTGGAAAGTTCACATAACGTGCCTCAATCACATTCACTTCCCAGCGCTCCCAGGCTCACCCCTCACCCTTGTGAGCTCCTCCAAAACAAAAGAAGAAAAAGAGAAGCAAATAAGAAGTCCAATTTGTGCTGCCCATATAGCCACTGGAGCATGGGCAGACTCTCAGTGGCCAGCCCCTTAAAGAAAACTGGGTCCTTCCCGACCACCCCTGCTGGAAGCTACCAGCTGTGAAGAGAGCTACACTTCAGCATCTCTATCACAGCGTTCTCTTCCATAGCCTCCTGTCTAGACTGTTTCTGTGTCTCTCATTCCCCAGGGCGGATCCGCAGTCATTCATACCATGCTAAAGAAGCTTCCCTGAAGCAGAGGCAAAGATGCACACCCAAACACTGGGCCAGGCTCCGCGAGTCCAGTCAAAGAGAGGGAGGGAGGAGCAAATGGACCAAGTTCATGCGGGGGTGGGGGCGTGCATGCAGAGGGGGGACACGGAGAAACCTGACCCGAGCTAGTAGGAGCACACAGACTCTGGACCTACAGCTGGGGAGCCTTGCATGGGACTGAACTAGGTCCTCTGAATGTGGGTGACAGTTGTGTGGCTTGGTCTGTTTGTGGGGCCCCTGACAGTGGGAACAGGATCTATCCAGGGTGCATGAGCTGGCTTTTTTGGAGCCCATTCCCTATGGTGGGATGCCTTGATCAACCTTGATGCATCGGGGAGGGGCTTGGTCCTACCTCAATTTTATGTGCCAGGTTTTATTGACTCTCCATGGGAGGCCTTATTTTCTCAGTGGATAAGGGGTGTGGGGAGGTGGGGGAATTAGGAGGAGAGGAAGGAGGGGTAACTGTAACTGTGGTTGGTATGTAAAATGAATAAAAATTTTAAAATCAAAAAAGAAGCTTCCCTGCCCTTCTTAGTCAGCAGCAGCACAGATCACAGACTTCCACGTGGTGTCTGGTTACAGCACGGGCCACGGGCATCAACAAGGCTTCAGGAGGGAGCACAGATTATAGACCTTCCCAAGCCCTCCCGTGGTAACATAGGCCATGAACCTTAACATGGTCCTCTACAGCAGCACAGATCACAGACATCAACATGACCTTAGACGGCAGCCCAGGTCACATGCGTCAACATGCAGGACAAACTTTCATGCAACTATTCTTTCAAAGTACCTGAACACAGGCTGTGTGTGTGTGTGTGTGTATGCGTATGCGCACACACAAGTAATGTGCAGGCATGTATATGTATGTGGAAGCCAGAGGATAATTCTGGGTGCTCCTTAGGTACCACATAACCATCATTTATTTATTTCTCTACTTATTTATTGAGACAGGGTTTCTCACTGGCTCAGAACTCATTAAGAGGATCTAATTCAAATCCCTGGCTAATACTTCACCACCTGAGTCAGCTCCCCAGCTCCAAAGACAAATTTTTATCAACAAAATTAATGTATTCCCCCTCTCTCTCCTTTGCCTTCCATGATTAAGACAGTTACAGCCAAGTAGTAAGAGCACAAATCCCTGCAAGTTGGCATTGATTGAGCAAAAGATAGTCAGAGATTGTTTGAGCCATTTTTCCCCCCAGCCTCAGATGAGAAGAAGAAAAAAAAAGTCAACTTCCATCAAGGGTGTTGAAATGACCAAATCTGCAATAGCCATTTGGACAGAGTACAGGTGAATAGTCCATTCTTCTTGGAGAAATGAACAAAAAAAGAAAAAAAAATCCAGGCCATTATCCAAGCTGACTTTAAAAAAAAAAAAAGATAGCTCAGGGACTGAAATTTGTGGTTGTGATACCATTTGAAGGAAAATGGGGATGAAGACAGAAGCCTGGTGGCTCATTCTTTCTCAATAATGCCTGCACTGGTGCTTGCCTGTGTCCATGCACAATGGGCTCTGACCAAACGGAGCCATCTTTAGCAGCCTCTAGACAAGAGGAAAAAGATCCTGAAAAGGTAAAATAATTTAAAGAGACTGCTACTGATGACTTAATATGAAAACACATCCCACTTTTTATTGCCCAGAATGCATAAATCTGAAAAAGACAATTTTTAAATCGACAGATTATGTTTAGATAAAGTAACATCAGCCAGTTGATTATCAGAAACTTAATGAACTCGTGTTTAGTATAGTGCTGTCTCCTCCGTGTTTAGTTCAGGTGCTAATTCATTATTCAACAACATCACAAACCGGCCTTTGTGAGGGCCTAGATATACAATGAAGGGAATAGTCCCCGTGTGGAGTCAGGTCGGCCTGTGGTAATTACTCCCTGTTAAAGCATTTGGCGACTACATGGCTTCAATTTTGCCATTCACGATGATGAGAAGACAGTAGTTAACTGAGAAAATCAGGCTCCAATCTCTGATTCCACCCCCCAAAAAAAGTAAAAACACAGTTTTCAGAGAGTTAAGTAAGCTAGGCGAAAATAGAATGGTTTCGTGTAGTTGAACATGACATTGGGATGCCCTGGAGATGAGCTGGCCAGGTGCAGCTCCTCAGAGAGCAGGAGTCAGGAAGCAAGCTATGCGGACTAGTTGTTACTTAGGGTGGCCTGCCCATCTCCCATTCCCAGGTTTTAAGAGAAAGCCACACTTCAGATAAAAAAAATCACGATAGTTTGCCAAATCAGAGGGTTCAATACTAGACCTCTTACCACTCAGATGAGAGGAATATGAATTCTCAGCCCCCACCCCACCACAGACCTACTCCCTCAGAATCTGCAGCAATTTGATTGCCCAGAATGTATAAATCTGAAAAATACAATTTTTAAATAGACAGAAAAGTAAGGAAGTCATCAAATTGTCTTTAGGTAAAATAACATCAACCAGTTGATTACTAGAAACTTAGGTAATTATTATTAATAGAAAATTAGATAAATCATTTATTTCTTAAGACTTTGCTAAGTCCTGAGCTAGCTGCCTTGGCTAAGACTAAAGCCACAAACTGTCCACTCATTCTTTGGTTGGTTTCACTGTTTAAGAATTGTGAGAACCAAAGAGCAAAAAAAAAAAAAAAGAGTTCCTTTGAGAGGAGGGCTCTCCAGACCCTTTAAAGGAAACCTTCATCCAAGCTAAGCTTGAATAAAATACACAGATATAGGGCTAAATAATTAAAACTTTGCTTATATTTACAAGGCATCCATTGGAGTGGATTAAGAAAGAAAGTTCTATGAAATCGGTGCAGCAGAATCTGCGTCCTGCAAAGAGAACGGACTACAGAGCCAAGCAAGAGCGCTGGAGATGTTGAGAGAATACCGGGAGGAGTTGCAGTAGGGGATTAGAAGAACCAGTACCAAGCACTGCGTAATAACACGACCAAGCAACATCCAGGCCCTCTGGTCTACCTGGAACTGCTCTGACCCCAAATGCGAAATGAAAGAGTTTGAAACTCCACACCTCTTTGAGCTGATGGATAACGGCCATAATGCCTAGTTCCTACTTCTCTCTTCCTCGCCATGAAAGTCTGACCTGCTTTTCCCTAAAAAGAAAGATAACAGAGTAATATAGCATAGATGTAAGAAAGGAGGAAGATAATACTGATCTTAAAACAAAATGAACAGTAGTTGAAATCCCACAGACAAGTGCAGAAAACCCTGGTTTAAAAACTAGACCCTGAGTTTCCACGCTACATAGTCAAAAGTTGACAGTGAGAGTCGAATCATCTTCAGACCTCTCGACACTTCAGAAACAGAGTCCAATGCCTGAAGCGAAGAACTCACGTCAGGAAGCCAACCTTTAAGTCTCCAGAAAGTCCGCTTCTAAAGAGTTCTTCAGCTGTCGGTAGAGCTCCTCCCCTTGACCTTGCTCATTAGGAGGATTTATTCTGAGGTCAGCCGCCATCACCATCATCGCTGCACATGGGATAAAGTATCCTCAGAAGTCAGCATCCCACTTTAGCACACCTTCAAATATGTGTGCTCATGTGTCCTCATGGCAGAGAGCCTCTCTTTCCAGTCCAGTGTCTGTTCTTGTCTCTAACCTAAGACTGGTAAAGCCAGGCCTCGCACCCTCCCACTCCCCAGCACGATTTCCTCCAAGCACACAAGTTCTGGGCTTGAAACCCAAATGTATCTCCGGTTATAGCTGATCTATTTTTGTGTACATTTTCTACCAAATTCAGCAGAAGGTTGACAAAGGGCAAGGTAGAATTCCAGGCAATATTTTTTTTTAAATGGAATTCTATTTTCAGGTTCCAGGATATAGAACAGTTAATGGCCTCCGAGCTTATGTTGCTACCAGCATTTCTCTATTTCTGGGTGCTTTTACAGATAGCTCATGGTCACCTAAGAAAACCAATCCAGTTCCTTCCAGAATTCTAAGGAAGAACTGGAATTTTTTTTCCCAAAGGAGAATATTATTTCAAAGCCAATTATTTTACAAATTGGATTCATTGTTTAGTTAATAGGCCTTGCTGAGAATCTGTGGGAAGATGGGAGGAAAATTTGAAATTTTCTGTCTTGAGGAAGCCCTGCCTATTTAGGGTATCTCTATCATCTGTCTGTCTTTCTTCCTTTCCTTCATCCTCTTTCTTTCCTTTCTACCTATCATCTATCTGTCTACCTATCAATCCATCTATCACATGGAAATAAAGATATGATGTTTAACATAAAGGTGAGTCTACATTATCATAACTCCAAAGAGGTTTCGGAGAAAACCATACTGAAGATGAAGAAGAGAAAAAGAAAAGTGTCCTATAGGGTTATATTTCAACTCGTCTAACCCAGGTGAAATGATCGACTTCTCGCCATGAACACATTTTCAGAGTATGGAGTCCAGTGAGTATCTAACGTGTGAACAGGAGCGGCGGTGGAGAGCAACAATGATTCCAGTAGTTTCTGAGTTAGGTGGTCTGGGCTGGTACTGAGGATGCTAGTGATGCGTGGTTCCTTTGGGAAATCCCTTCCCACCAAGGGTATCACGCACTACACCCCTGACATCTGCAACGCCATCAAACAGGGCTCTTGCTCAGCCTTCATAGCTGAGCGTCACTCAGCGCGGTGACAGCCCTTTGGGATCAGAAGTGACGCCTACATTGTAACAACGACGACAAAGCCCACCTCAACATCCTCGGACTTGTTTGGATGCAGAGGAGACAAGTATCTGCTGGACTGAATCAGTGAATTCACAATTACTGTCAGGCAAGAAGGAAGTAAAATGGGCGCTCATCCCAGAGAGCTCAGAACACATCATAGCTGCTGTAGGTTGCAGAAGACTGGCAAGCAAGACCTGCAATTTTTCTCTGTAAGGCACATCCTGAGAAGAAACACTCTGGGCACTTAATAACTCCAGTGAATAAGTGGCATGGCCACAAGCTGTTATTAGGAACACTGAATGATGTATTACCAACATAAGATCAAGAAAAAAATGTCATCCAGGGGAAAAAGATTAATTAATATCAATTAATTTTCTTTTAAGGAACAGATTATGCAGAAGTCTTTAGGCTTCTGAGGAGAATGTGTGAAAAAAAATTTACAGTATGCAGGAATTTGCATATAGACTGGGAATAAAAAGCAGATCGCCAAAGTTGTCCCCTGGGATACTTCAAGATGGAGAACAAAGGACAGTGGCGTTTGTGTTAGTGTGTAGTCCTGGGGCTGTGAAGGAAAGAAAGGCAGACTTAGGAAGGCATTGAGAGAAAGCTTATGAGTTGGGAAGTTACACAAAATGGTATTAAGTACCCTCGGCCGGAAGGAAAGTATTTTTTTAAATACAAAATGCAGAAAGGATTAGAAAGCAAGTTAACAAGAGCCCCAGGTAAAGTCCATTAGACGGAGAACTCTCTTTCCTTAAATTCCCCCTTCAAGTACAAGATAATCACGCCTGATTTGCAGCCCAGGCATAGAAAGAAGAGACCTGCCATCTAGCAAACGGGGGCAGGTCATTTCTTTGCTCTTTGCAATTCATTTCTAAATTGAAAGCTTAGACCAAGATAATGCTCCTCCAGTTTGCTATGGGAGATTTAACATACATTACTTAAAGAAAACATCCCATGTTCGATCAGCACTAAGAAGAAATAAGGTAATCTGATCACATAGGTTTCGTTCTTACCGGATTCACGGAAGGTCAGTTGTATTAAAGCCCACATCCAACTGCAGAATATAACCTGTAGAATTTCACTAGCCAAAGATATCTCTCTCTCTCTCTCTCTCTCTCTCTCTCTCTCTCTCTCTCTCTCTCTCTCTCTCTCATGCATTGTGTGTTTGTGGTAGTGATGGGGTGTACATTTGTTGTTACCTGTGAAGCCCAGAAGTCAACCTCGTACCAATCACCATGTTTGTTTTCTGAGACACAGTCTGACCAGCATAGGGCTTGCAGAATAGGCTTGGCTAGCTGGCCAGGAACGCAGAGTCCATCTGTTTCCATCTCTACAACTCCAAGATTATAGACTTATGCCATGACTTTCTACTTTTTTATGTGGATTTTGGGATTCTACTTAAGTCCTTATCAACTGAGCTCTCTTCTCATCTTCTCAGCCTCTAACCAAGAACTGTTTTGGCATAGACTACACCAAGTGACTGCCTTTTGTTGAATACTCAATACGACTTGCAAGTCTATTCTGTGGTTTTTGGTGCATAGGTTTTTTTTTTTTTTTTTTTTTTTTTTGGTTTTTCGAGACAGGGTTTCTCTGTGGTTTTGGAGCCTGTCCTGGAACTAGCTCTTGTAGACCAGGCTGGTCTCGAACTCACAGAGATCCACCTGCCTCTGCCTCCCAAGTACTGGGATTAAAGGCGTGCTCCACCATCGCCCAGCCTGGTGCATATATTTTTAAACAATGGTCACTTGCAATGGACAATGCAAAGTAACAGCCTTCACTACTAACTAGGCTAACAATTTACAGAAAGTAAATGTTAAAATCTCTAATTTCAATGTAGCCTGAAGAATCAGTAACTGGCCTTTTTCTGCGCGCACACACACACACACTTTTAATTACTCAACAGAATCCTCAGGCTAGATTCACTTCATATTTCATAAGTAACACTTTTTCTCTATATTGCATATAATACCTATTACACACTAGCCTTTATGCATGTATCTAAATATGGTAGGGACTTGATCAATATAATAGATATGATAAATAAAATCCACAGCCAATACTGTCCAAAAGATCACACACATGCACAACCGACATGCTGTCCCGCCACCCGGTTGAATTCCATCAGCTTTCTCTGTGTATCCTGTGTCTTCCCCCCTTCTCCATACATGGCAATGGTCATCTATGTTCTGGAACATAAGTCAAAGTTGAACAACACACGGATGGAAGAGGATCTTGGCTAAGGTTTAGAATTTGTCTTGACCTAGGTCACATGTCCCTGCCATATCTTACTGTGGAAATTACTGGCTGGTTCCTAAGTCTGTAAAAGGGAAATGGGTTCTTGAATGGACAACCAGAGCCAGGAAGTCAGCAAAGTTTTTCAAGCACAGCTGATGGATGCTCGGCAGAGGGATGCTAGACTAGCATTTCCATTCATTCTTGTGAGAATGATACAAGGTAGCTTCTATTATCCTCCAATGTGAATCACATGATGTCCCCAACATGAAAGAATTCCCTTAAGTCCCAAAGCTACTGAGAGCCCGGACTCCTACCACAGTCTACTGAAGGTCAAGGCTGGAATTCGCCCCACACTTGCCTCACATTAGAGCAATACAGCCCCACTCAGGGGATGAGAAGTCATTTGCATGACACTCTTGACGGCAGAGCAGGGAAGACACAAAGGCAGAAAATTATGGGGACCTGAGAAAGAAACCCCAGCCTAGGAGAAGACTGAAGCCCCTCCCAGCAGAGAAGCAAACATTCCAGCAGAATTAGCAACTGCGGAAGGGCTCCTCGCCTTCTGCAATTTCCTAGGAATCTCACCAGAAACCCCATCTACAGGGAAGGGGCCACAGGAAAGCTCTTGTGCAATACTGGTGGGTCTAGTTTTTACCTTCTCGGGTTATGAGCCCAGCTAACACTCCCCCAGAGATACCCTACAACCTCACTGGTCAAAACAGATACAAGAGAAAAAGTGTTCCTTCATCTTTTTAAATTTTTAGATTGGGGGGGGGGGACGCGCACCCACGAGCGTGACAAGGTCCCCTTGGAGGTCAGAAGAGGACACTGGTTTGTCTGGAGCTAGAGGGGTCATCATTCCCCTGATATGAATGGAGCTTGAACTCAGGTCCACACACAAGTGGTCTGTGCTCTTCCCTAAGCCAGCTCTCCAGTCTTAAAGAAAAAAGCTTCTAAGTGATCTCCTAAGACTGATAACCACCAAATGGCCATAATAACGGCTTCTCATACTGGCTAGTCATGAAATTCTTTTCCATACTGAAGCAGCAAATTCTGTTTTGGTCTGAGGTGAGGTCCCTAAAAGACTAAGTGAAGACTTCAGGCTGTTGAGGGCGACAGTGCAGAGCTGAGTCTCTTCCCACTGACAAGAACCCAAGTCATGAGGCCGCCACACTTCACTGGGAAACCACCAGGGGAAGTCCCACGAACACCGGCGGCCATCCCCCGGGGTGTTCCATTTCCTTTACAAGAGTGCTTATCTTTGAGGTTTGAATTTCTGCTAAAAAGCACGTGCAATTTTTCTTCCCCCGCGAGACCTGGTCTACAGAGCTAGTGAGCAGGAGTAGGGACAGGCTTCAAAACTACAAAAAAAAAAAAAAAAAAAAAAAAAAAAAAAAAAAAAAAAAAAAAAAAAAAAGCTTCCTCCCACAGTGGTGTCCGATCCCAGCAGCCTCCAGGGTGGATTTGTGTACTCTGGGAACTAATGGTACCTGTGTTTCCCAAGCAGAGGACTGATCCACAGGGTGTAGAGAAGGCCAAGGAAGCAGAGGACGGCTCAGGCAGGCAATTCTCTGCGGTGGCTCTCAGGAAGTGAGATCAAAGAGCAGCCGCCCCAATTAAATGCTGGGGTGGGGGTGGGGCAAACGCGCGCTCTCTGGGCCGCTTCTGACCTTTCTCCCGGCTCACACACGGGCAGAGACTCCCACTTCCTGGTATGCCACTGTGCGCTCACTTCTGTTTGCGAGCTTCTCACGGCGCTGTTTTATTTCCTAAATAAACCACGAGCTAAGCAGTCTGGGGGTGCTGGGGTAACCCTTGAGGACAGCCTCTTCCTGCTCGCCGGTCTCTCTTGTGAGGGAAATCAACAGTTTAGCCGTGTAGGCTTGAGGTTTAGCTCAGAAATTGTTAGCCCCCATCCTCCCCTCCCCTCTACCTCTTTTTCTACTCTAAACTTGCCCCACAGATTTGGAGTAGGACCCGGAAAAAGTCCTGTGGCTACAGGAGCTTTGAATTGGAGACCCCCACCTCCAGCCTCCAGGTCACAGGAGACAGATGAAAGTCAGCTTTGGAATTCGAGTTATTTGAAAAACGTAAGGTGCCTTTGTTCTAAGTTTCGACTCTAGCTCTAGGTAGAAAGACCTGGCCTCTCAGGCTTTCCTAAGGAAACAATTACCCTATCAGTGAGACTCGCGCCTGTCCTATCCAGAAACCTTTCTCCACGAGATGCTTGCTGCTCTTTCAGACAACACATGGCATCAGCCTGCCTGTTTCTGAGGGCTCAGGAAACTGTAACTTACTGTTTTTACGTTTCTTTATTCCTTTTTATGATACTGGCCTCACACCCTGGGCGTTTTCACTCTTGCTCTGAAACCCCCTCTCCTTTTGCCCTGTGGCTGCTAGTCCAAATCTATGGAACTGAAATGGCCTCTCTCTCTCTCCCTCTTGTCCTGCTGGCTGCAGGAGTTTAAAGCTCACCCACTGTTATTCTTTTGGTCCCTGCCCTAGCCACGCCCACTCCCATAACCTCTGACCCGCCCATCGCCATCTTGGGACCCTTCCCCTCTCTTTCTGCTTCCTTAGCGTGCGCACGCGTTTTCTCTGTCTCTCTCTTCTTTATCTCTCCTCTCTCCTTTTATCTCTTTTCTCTGTCTTTCTTTCTCCCTCTTCCTTAATAAATACTTATGGCTATTTCCTGTGTTTACGTGTCTGTTACCTGCCGCCACCGTGGGCCAAGGAAGCGTGCCCTCCTGTAGCCGCTTTCTCATGGCGGGCTCCGCCAACCCGCGGGAATCATTTTATAACACCCACCCCCATTGTTTTTCCCTAAATTCTAATAAAATCTTCCTCAAGTTCCCCTTTGAGTTCATGGCTAACTTCTCTTATTAATGAGGCTATGAATCCTAAAAGGGGCTTCAGTTTCCCTGATAACAGTGCCATCTAAACAGCAGCTGGACTCCCGAGCAGCAGGCAGTAAGGCTTGGCTGAAAGGGTGTTCCAGGGAGCACAGATGAGCTCAGTGCAATCCTGGCATCTCTCTAGTCACAAATGCTAGGCAGGGTAGCGACTTAAGGATTGAGAAGAGCCAAGGCTTGGACACCAATCTAATCAGACTACACCACGATCCATTTTATTGTTACGCCCAAATCCATGAAGTCACCCAAAAGCCAACAAGGAGACTGAGTCCCTTATTGTCCCAGAGAGCCTATATTTTATGCAAGTTTGCAAACTCAGTCTCTCCGCATGTCCAACATACTGGAATAAACAGAGATCTTCCTGTCAGAGTAGGGTTTTTATAGTAGTAAAGGTAGGGGTTAGGGGTTTCTGAGGTTCAGAATCCCTGATTGGCTGACAGGTGATCCTATCTACAGCGGTTGGAACGTTAGGCATTTCCTTTGGATGGTCTGTTCTTGGGTGGTGCTCAGGTAATCTCAGTTTGTGGTTCTTCCTGCAACCAAGTAGTGCTTCAGGGTAAACCACTGAGAATCAGGCCTCTATTAAATTTATCGATGGCTGAGTCCTACTCTAGCGGGTGATAATGGTTGAAAGTAAAGAACTTCCTTTGGGTGATCTGTTCATATTAGCTTATCATGGCTCGCTTCTACATTTATCACTTTGAATCCAGGGGCTTCCTTAAGTATGATCCTAGGCCCCCCTCCCACATGCCCCCAATTCCTAGACTTAAAACAAAGTTTCTCTGCTGATCCCCACTAAGAGCCTCAGTGATCAGCTTGTTTCATCCCCTCCTCCTGGCTTATTGAAATATTCCCGGCCTTCTCAGACTCCTCCCTGCCCAGATAGAATGCCCATGTCCTTGTCCCTAGTCACTCTGTGTTCCCCTTGTTTATGAGCTTGTCTCAACAGTTGATGGTGAACTTGCTGAGGTTGGGGACACCCACCTGCCTTCATGTCATCATGACAGCTCCAAGTACAGGGCCTAGATAGATGGCATCATTTGAATGAAGAACTCACGAATGAAAGGGAAGATGCAAAAACTCGATCTGCCAAGCATCTTGCATTTTAGTATGTAAGACGGGCTACGTGGCAATAGTGTTAGAATAAGAAGGAAGGTCTATAGCAATTGCCAGAGATGTAAACAGCCTGGTCGTTAGGCAGTGATGATGAATCATGTGTGCATGGATACAGACTGATGAGGAAAGGGTTCTGGGCATGGAGAGTCATGTCTAAGAACAGCACGTGCAGAGATGGGGAATCTAAATGTGGGCCGACATTCATCTGCCAAAGTCTTTAATCACAAACAACAAACTCCTATTTCTTTTACCCATAAACACCAGAAAGGTGGACACTAGCAATAGCCACTGGTTGTGTTTAAGAAGGCCGCAGGTGCTAGAACCAGTAGCAAGAAGACTCCATGCGAGACTGTAGACTCAGGCTTACCCAGCGAAGAGAAACCCTTAATACTTATTGTAATCAAATAAGATTTCTATTTGAAAGAATAAAAGAGTTGGGAAGACTGCAGCCCAACGGGAGACTGATATCTGTGGAGAGCAACTGGCTTCAGGGATAGCATTTACAGATCGGAAGGGAACTTGAACGCAGTAATTCTTAGACATAAATACACACCGAAGCGATAATTTGAGGACAGGTTGTTTATCCACCACAAAACAAGATCTCTGCTACCCCTTCCTGCTCAACTCTGGGCTACTGATGGATTATGCAAGAGCCAAAGCTACTGCCTTTGGTTACGGACCCACTGAGGAGACCACCAGCCTCCAATCGATAGCTGCAAACTCATAGTACACAAAATCCCATGGTTAATCTCAAGGGATGTCAACACACAATGAATGAGAAGGGCATGAAGTTAGGACCAAGCTGTATGGAGGTCAGGGTCATAGGGAAAGGGAGATTAGAGAATGTGGGATGTTACAGTAATCAGAATACTTTACACGTGTACAAAACTGTTAAAAAAATCAATTTAAGTTACAAAAGAATATAATAGGTAAAACTGAAATTTAAAAATATATAAGAAAAGTAAAAAAAAATTTCTGAAGGCAAAAGAGGTAAGAAGGGAGATAAAAAATGAGCGAAGCGTGAGGAAGCAGTGAAGAAGGGTACCAGAAAGAGAGAGAGAGAGAGAGAAAGGGAGAGAAAGGGAAGGAGGAAGGGAGGGAGGGAGGGAGGGAGGGAGGGAGGAAGGGAGAGAGAGAGAGAGAGAGAGAGAGAGAGAGAGAGAGAGAGAGAGAGAGAGAGAGAGAGAACAGAGGTTGCTAAGCACCAAGGGTCCAGCGCCCGGGAAGGCTGCAGGGAAAAACACAAGCCAATGGGAAGAAGTGAAAGCTGGTAATTCTTTAGGATTCAATAACATGCAATGATAAAAACAGTTCCTTCGCCCCAAGTCCTTGGAGCATAGGGAAATCTGGGACAATCTGTGCTCTTGCCACATCGGGAGAGAAGCGCTTTGTTTGAAAAGGTCCGTGGTCAAACAGGAGGCTGCGACGTTAATCGATTTATTTCCGTTGAGAGCGAAGCATAAATGAAAGGTCTGTGTTCCAGAAAAGGCCACGAAAATGTGAAGACGTTAGTATTTGCAAGCTGAGAGGAGAGGTGAGAGTCTCTGCCTGGCACATTTCAGAGAGGTTCAATCAGCCGGGGCAAGGGGACGGATTTAAAATAGAAAAGTAATGGGAAAGGGCTTTCTATGAACAGAGACGATGGCTGATGAAAACCATCCCTCCGGAGCCATTTCTATTAATACACACCTACCAGGCAGCTTGGAGAGTTTGAAGGAAAAAAAAAAACCTATATAGTTTTCATTTCCCATAGCTTCTGGGTCTAATTACCTATCTGTATCCATATATGGATAGACACACACACACTTTTTTTTTATATAGTGACAGAGATAGCTGCATATCCAAGTTGTAGCTCCTGACCTTAAAATAGATGTCTATGCTGCCTTTCAAGAATAGGAGGAGAAGGAAGAGAAATAGGAGGAGAAATACTGGCCCAAAGATCGACTGTCTTACTCACTAACTCATTCATTCATTCCACTAGTACGCATTGGTTGCTACCGTGTCAGAAACACAGTTTGGAACACCAAGGTTCTGACTATCGAGCCAAGTTAGGAAACAAACTCTCATGGTTCAAATGTAGGAGATACATCCCTGCGGGTGTTTAAAATTCCAGTACACAGGCTACTTGGGTGTCTAGAATGCACCCAGATTCCCATCTCCTTAATGTATGCCCACACAAATTTGTGCCCCATGCTCTGTTGTGGGTCAACAACAAGAGGGACAATTTAGAACCGATGACTGCCCATTAAATATCTAACACAGAAACGCTCAGCTGGAAGTTGCAGGAATATGTTTAATGAGAGTATACCAAACAAGATAGCGGGTAATAAATCTCTTGATGAAAATTTAGTCAATGGGGCATTTAATTTGTGGCAGAATCTGCTTTCAGATTATTCAAAAATTGGATTTGTCAGGGAAAAAAGAGGCACAGTCCACCTCACTCAGGCTGTTCTTTAGGGATTTATTTGCAGACCTAGAAGATGCCAGTGCCGAGACTTTCTTGAATATTTGATTTTGCTTGGCGATCGTATTACCTCTTTCAATGAAATGACTATATATATATAATTGTCCAGTCACCCCAGGACATTTATGAAAACAAAATGCTGTCTTAATGAGGTGAGCATCAGAGTGACATTTGACCCAGGAGACGCCTCATTAGCAGCTGTGGAAATGCAGCTCAATCGTCCCCTCACTTCCCGAGGTTAGCTGATAATAAATAGTTCAGTTACTCCAGCCATTCTGGGTGAGGCCAGCTTCATGGCAGGCTCTGCACAGGCGAGAGAATCACTCTAAACTCCCAGAGACCTAAGGCTGAGTGTGCTTAACTCCCAGCATGCTCCAGCCCAGCAGTAGGCACCGAGGGGGAAAGACAAAAAAGAAGTATCCTATCTTCTAACTTTAGTATGGAATGCCAGCACAGGGAGCAGGTATTTACATACACAGAAAGGGACAGAGAGCGCCCACCCTCTTGTCCTCCTGACAGCATCCAGGTGACTGTTATTTGCATTATTTGGTCCATTGTAACATGGATTTTATCTTATAAGACGTGTGTGTGTGTGTGTGTGTGTGTGTATGTGTGTGTGTGTGTGTGTAAGCATGTGCAGGAAAAAAGAGGATTTATTTTCCTTGAAATAGGATCTATCCCTGAAATCTGGCAGGCAGCCAGCAAGCCCCAGCAATTTGCTTGTCCGGGGTGACAGACATATGTGCACCATGGCATTTTATGTGGGTGCTGTGGTTACAAACTTTGTCCTCATCCTTGGGCAGCAAAGTCTCTTTCCCACTGACCCATCTTGGCAGCCCTTATCTGTGTATTTTTATGTACTAGAAAACAAACAATTTTCTTTATCTTATATGAGGAAAACATTTGTTTGATGCAGAGTTTTGCTCCACATAAAAGGCTGTCCCTGAACTCCAGGATCTTCTACCTCAGTTTCCCAAGTATTGCAATTGTCGGTATGTTCCACCCTAGCTGGAATACATTTTTATGAGCTATGCATTAAGAATTAGAAAAAACAAGTTCAAAGGCTAATATAAAATAAAGCAGCCGACACCAAAGGAAATGGGTCTTATTGATCTGTGTGCCAATATTCGAAAAGAATGAAATACTTAATTTGATATGATGTGGTAGTCTTCTGTTTTGTGTTGATTTCATTGGTTAAATAAAGAAACTGTCTTGGCCCTTTAATAGGATAGAAAATTAGGTAGACAGAGTAGACTGAACAGAATTCTGGGAGAAAGAAAGCTGAGTCAGTCAGTCGCCATGATTCTCCGACCCCAGATGGATGTAGGCTAGAATCCTTCCTGGTAAGCCATATGGTGCTACACAGATTATTGGAAATGGGTTAATCAAGATGTGAGAATTAGCCAATAAGAGCCTGGAACTAATGGGCCAGGCAGTGTTTAAAAGAATACAGTTTCCATGTAGTTATTTCAGGTAAAGCTAGCTGTGTGGGAGCTGGGTGGCAGGAAGTGGCCCTCAGCTCCTACTACATTGATATACTCTGTGACAACTGAAGGTAGTTACAAGACATTTGTGTATGTGTCTGCACTTATAAAGACACACTTCTAAATTTCATTTCACCTCTTGGAAGAGCTAATTCCTAACAAAGGTATCCTAGGCTTGCCCCCCTCCCCCCCCCGATAATATCTCTCTTGACATGAAACTAATTACAGGTAAATCAATTAAATACTCAAAAGAAAGAAAAAAATCTTATGGTATAAACGTTAATATTATTTCAAGGCAGACTGGCATAGTGTGCTGTTTTGAATTAGAAGGACTCCCATAGACATGTATATCTGAATGTCTGATTCACAGCTGGTGACCTGTTTGGGAACGACTGGATGTGGACGAGCAGTGTCACTGGGCCCCAGCCATTCCCAGTTAGCAGCCCCCCCCCTTATGCCTGTGGATCAGACATAAGCACCCAGCTACTGCTTCATTGCCATGCCTGCCTGCCAACACTCCAGCCATGGTGGCCACTCACTCTCTGGAACTGCAGGTGCCCAAATTAAAAGCTGTCTTTTCTATGTTGCCTTGGTTGTGCAGCAATAAAACAGTTTCTAAAACCCATGGCTTCTTAGTTTGCCTTCTATGAATCTGCAGTTATCTTTTCACTTGTTCCTTATGGCAAAGGGGTAAGCATATTTGTATATGAAAACTTCCTGGCAGAGTTAACGCCCACGGGAAGAACTGGTAATTTTTGGAAACTGTTGAGCCAGTGCTTACGGTTAAAACAAAACTGTGTATGTACACATATACATATACCCACACATATAAACACACTATACACACATTTATACATGGATAGACATAGATGAGTTCACACACACACATACACACACACACACACACTTGCGTGTACAGACAAAAGACTGACAGAACTTGCCACATCAGCTAAGGCAGTACCACAGTTAAGGATAAATGTGAAATGTAGGATCCGAGAATTTTTTTCTTACTCAGCGAGAAAGAAGATTTTGGTGTTTGCTTCTTTAAAAAGGAAGATGCACCCCAGTGTCAGCCTGACACTTCAGAGGAACACTGACATCTGAGGATGTCTGGCAAATGAACAGCCCAGGTAAGGAAATGCAAAACCTTCTGGCTAGTCTCTTGCTCCGTTGTCCAGAGCCCGGCCTTTCCCCGTGTATCCCATCACACTAAATGGAGCATGAGTCGTTTGAGTAATGACTCCGAAAATGTCTAGCAGCCTCCTGCAACAGGAGAGATCATGCTTCAGATAAAATGCAGGAGAACTAGGATGGGTTTTTATTTCTGCTCTAGCTAGACCACATCTCTCTATCAGAGATGGGAAAAGTTCTCTCTCCTTACTCAGGAAGCAGAAGCTGGGCCATAGGCTATCTTGAGGCTTATTCCATTTCTCAAATCTTAAATTTCATATTAAAGCCATTGGAAGAACATATAAATGCAAAGGCATATAAATATTTGTGATTTGTGCTTTGCTTGCTTTTTAAAGAGTTTTTAGTCCCTTCTTACAAAGTACTGGGTAATGGTCTCCGTAGTTATCTTAATGGCTTAGTTAGCCTCTAAGCCACGATAAGCTTTTGTTAAAAAGAAATTGCTTGGGCCAGAAACGATCATTCAGAGGTTAAGAATGCTTGCTCTACATGCATAAGAACCTGAGATTGTTCCCACAGCACCACAGGTTAATTGTCAGGAATGGCCGCACAAGTCTGGAAACCCAGTGTTGGGATAGCAAAGGGAACCTGATGGTCAGCAGGCCGGCCTCTCTGAACTGGTGAGTGTCTCATTCAGTGCAAGACCCCGAGTTAAGAGAATAAGGCTGACACCAGGTACCATCCTCTGGCCTTTACATACACATGTGAACCTGCACATACATGTACAAACATAACACATACACTTACCATGACACACATACACACAATTTTTGAGAATTGCTTAAGTTAAAAAAACATCAAGAATTGAATTTTTATTTACTTAGGTAATATATATAAGAATTGAATTTTTAGAGTTCAGAAAAATCCATAAAAGATCTTTTTTCGATAAAAATGTGTCGATCATCTCTGGTTTATTCAAAATCATAATATAATGCCTGCATTATTCTAATGGGGACTGCGTGAGGACTTTGGGTTTTAATGACAGTAACAATTGTAGCCGCCTACTTGTTTTAACTTCCATTTTCATTCTGGCTTGTCTGTCTGGTGTTCATTCTTCTCCTACCTCTTGAAAAACAAAGCTGACTGTACATTCGTGTGTGTTACTGAATACCATTACCATGGTAATGCAGAGTAGTATAAAGTAATTTTATATTAATGACTAAAGAACTCTGAGTATGAGTTTTATTTTGGCAACACACTTTCTTTTTTATATGAAGGAAAGTCACTATAGTTTCCCGCAGTGAGTTCATCTTTCATAACGTGTGCCAGTTACATGGGACAGCGCAAGGAGGACACACGTGACATGGAGGGCGATGACTGATGAGGGAGGAATGTCCAGGGTGTGTGACAGGGATGTGGGTCAAGTTTTACTTCATGTTTGCCATTTACTCAGTAGAATATCTATCCACACTTAAGTCTGGGATCTTCCTAAAGTGCAGCTTCTATTTCTCTGTCTGGACTGAGGACTAAGAAGCCACCTTTCTAAGAGAGTCCCCCAAGAGCTTGCTTTATGTTGGTAGTAGTGGTAAGTCTATTAAATAGGTCATTATTAAATACACATGATTGTCCCCAGCCTGGACAAAGAAGGCTACAAATTCCCAGGTGAGGAAATGGACATTTAAAGAGAGCAAATAGTTTGCCAAACCTTCAGAGTAGTTGAGAAATGAACCCAGAATGCCTGATCATAGTGCCCTTCCTCCGGGTGACATTTCAATGTCATAACAGCATCTCAGTGCTTACCTACGAAGTACCAGGCACTTGGCTGCTTTACACCACTCCTACTCTTTCCTTCTTTCTTTCTTTCCTTTCTTCCTTCCTTCCTTCCTTCCTTCCTTCCTTCCTTCCTTCCTTCCTCCTCCTCCTTCCTCTTTCTCTCTCTCTTTCTCTGTCGGTCTGTCTTTCTTTCCTTTGAGACAGGGTTTCTGTGTGTAATTCTGGCTGTCCTGGAACTCTTTTTAAATCAGGCTTGCCTTGAACTCACAGAAATCTGCCTGTCTCTGCTTCCTGAGTGGCGGAATTAAAGGCACACATCAGTGCCTGCCTGACTCTTGTACTGTTCTTAACAACCCTAGCAGGTGGGTAATATTATTTTCATTTTAGAGATAACAAAATTAATTAACCTTCTTCCTCCAATTGTCTCCGACTCACTGGAACTATAGCAATTCCTACTTAAGCAAAAGATTAAATTAAGAAAATATCTATAATGAGCTAAATACAAGGAGCAGTACATTAACGAGAGAACAGTGTATCAGCATGAATATGTAGAACACTGTTAGTAAGTACATAGCAACACTGCCGTACAGCCTGGTCCTCTTTAAAGTCATCATCGACAAATAAAACCAACTGGACTCGTAAAGCTTAGCTGTGAAGCAGTTCTGAGCAGAATCTCTCAGTGGGATTTCTAGTGGGTTTCTTCTCTCCGAAGAATCCAAGATTCATTTCTTATCGTCATCTTTTACTGGCTGAGAGATCCCTCTTTATTAAGCTAATGAAACAAGATTGCATCAGTAAATTTCCCTGGAGAAGAGACTGCAATATAAGCAGCTGACAATGGATGCTGCACTTAAGTATGCTTAAGAAGAGCAAACACCGTATAACGGGACAGCGGGATCTCTGCTTAGTATGTTTAAAAACAAGTCTGTTTGAAAACCTAAGGCTTTCCAGCAGGGATTCTCAACCTTGCTTGCAGACTAGCTGCTTGTTGAACAGAAGCCTGTAGCTAGGACTTCAAATGTGGTACTTAGCTCCCAACCTCAGATGGGAATAAACTGGATGATGAGGTATTTTAGGTGGACATTGGGGTATTTGAATCTGGAAGCTGGGGTATTTAAGGTGGACACTGGACTATTTTAGGCTGGATGCTAGGGTATTTCAGGCTGGATGATAGGATATTGTCGGTGAACACTGGGGTATTTTAAGCTGGACACTGGTATTTTAGGCTGGACACTGGGGTATTTTTGGCTGAACGCTGGGATATTGTAGATGGATACCGAGGTATCTGAATCTGAAAACTGAGGTATTTAAGCTGGACACTGGGTTTTTTGGCTGGACACTTGGGTATTGTAGGTAGACACTAGGGTATCTGAATCTGGAAACTGGAGTATTTAAGCTGGACACTGGGTATTTTAGCTGGATGCTGGGGTATTTTAGACTGGATGCAGGGGTATTTTAGGCTGGACGCTGGGGTATTTTAGGATGGATGCTGGGGTATTTTAGACTGGATGCTAAGGTGTTTTAGACTGGATGCTGGGATATTTTAGGCTGGACGCTGGGGTATTTTAGACTGGACGCTGAGGTATTTTAGACTGGATGCTAGGGTATTTTAGGCTGGACACTGGGGTAGTTTAGGCTAGACGTTAAGGTATTTTAATAGCACTCTAGTTTTGTAACATGCAGCCATGATGGGAATTCACTTGATCAAAGCCACGTCTGCTCCCTGGTTGTTGGAGTTCCCTGACTTTAAGGCAGGCAATGGGATGGCTGCGGGGCTGGGAGACTCTCTCTTTCCTGAAGGTAAGGATGGTATTAGCAGACATATTTTAATAGAACAGAATTCTACACGGCACGTGCATATGTAATTGGCAAATGGTTACCTCCCCCCAGCAGAATGCAGCCTCTCCTGAGAAGACACGAAGGAGAGCAAGGAGCCTTCTTTCCAGACACAAGCTTAAAAATAGTTCAGGTTACATCTCGAGACAACACCCCCAAGGTGAAATACAGGCGATATGAAAAGTTTCCATTCTATATCGAGACACTGTCAAGTGTTTGTTTATGTCTACAAAAACAAAATCATTTCAAACGTATCGCCCTCTGTTTTCTGTGTTAGGGATTGAACTCAGAACCTCAGGCACATCAACCGTGCAGCTAACCCCGACTGAGAAAGTGAAACCTAACTAGAAAGATAAATCCACACATGTATAAAAGATCCCGATGTGAACCAATTCACCACCAACAAACAAAAGGTGGCATTTAATATGCTGCCCTGTGGGATCCTGTGCCGACACGTTAGACATCTTACCTCATCCTCAGACCTGTCCTAGCTTTGATTGAGGAAGGAAGCGAAGATGAAGAGTTAAGGGAAATGTGTCCATGACCAACATCAAATAAGTGGCCAAGTCCACATGTGGCCCCGTAACACCAGTGGTACTGGTTTACAGTGTGGCTAAGTAGCACCATGGTCCCTCCCTAGCATCAGGATTAAAGGGCCTATCTGACCAGAACACTAGGAAACCCAAGAAGATTCCTCTGTAGCAAATTTAAAAGAAAATGGAAGAAGGTAATTTGAGACAAGTAAGAAATTTCTTGTTCAGTGTAGTACTTTTTATATTTTGAGAATTGTCACACGTCTGTATACATTTTGCTGAGTTTGTATGTGTCCAGTTCTGTATGAGGCATACGTACATGTCCATGTTCGTGGAGGTTGAAGATCTCTACTGAATATCTTCCTCCTCCTCTGTCCACCTTAACTTTTGCACCAGGGTTTGTCACTAAGCTAGCTCACTGGTTGACTAGACTCTGTGGGTGGCAAGCTCCTGGGACCCTGCTGTCCCTTGCTCCCCAGCACTGGGGTGGGATGTAGATGCGGGAATCCACACACAGGACTCTGTCCTTACATAGCAAGCCCTTCAGCAAGTGGGCATCTCCCCAGGCCATGCTTCCCCTGCATTTCTTATGCAACCCCTTTCGATCCCATCAAGGATGGATCTGGCATTGTTGTTTCTCAGCTTCAGTAATACTTCACAATCGTACTTTACCACCAAGTTGTTGCACTTTCTTGGAGACAGGCTTGCTAGACTAGGGGCTGGCAAACATTTTCTGTAAAGGGCTGAATGATCAGCAGTTCAAAGTCTGTGGGTCTCAGTCTCTGTTGTTAGTCCTGAGGTCTACAGGTAAACACTCCAGATGGCAAGATAAAGATGCTGGCAGTCTGCATGACAGGGCCAGCCTGTGCCCTCATAGTCATTGAACTTGAGTTTGGTACCATCTTGTCTCATATATGATTCTTTTCATTCTTTTAACCATTTGAAAAGGAAGAAACCCTTAGCTGGTGAGATAAATGGGTGGTACTCATTTGGTGGGTTGGATTTGCTAACCCTTGTCCTGAAGGAACCTAATTCCAGTGTTAGAGGCATTTGCCTCAGTGCAAAGTTTTGTTATGCAAAGATCTCATCGGACAAAGGCTTCGTGATCAAAAAAGGTTATCCCCACGTAAGATCCTCCTGATCCTCTCAGGTGTCAGAAGCAATTGTCCTCTAAAACTCCACTTCTTAATACTGTGCACGAATTCCCTCCAGATATTTCCATAAAATCTTGTAAGAATTCTAGGAAACATTAGCAATAACAAGTAAGTAATACTAACTTCACCCTAAGACAGTTCATCACGTACAATAAGATGCATTGCCTCATAAGCATGCCTTCTTGAGCAAGAATGACAAAGTCTGGAATTGGAAGGGAACTTCAAGATCACAGAAGCTGCTATTTACCAAACGCTTTCTCCAGCGTCTTCGAGAACATTCTAGCTATAAGAACACTCCAGCTCCTTCCAGAAAACAGACTCAAAAAATTACTAGAGGTCAAGGAAACTTCTCCAGGAGACAGCTGAAGAAAGCTCACAGGTTATTAAAACCTTCAGAATCTTAAAACCCTGTCTCGAAAAACCAAGAAAAAAAAAAAAAAAAACAATCTTAGAAGTCACTTGACATGTATTCATGACCCGAAATTGATCATAGTGGGACCTTGGTACCACAAAATTCTGAAATACACAAGTGTTCTAAATTAGATTTTTTCCCCCTCTGATTGCAGATTAAATACTTTGTATGGGGATGGGAGAGATGGCTCTGTGGTTAAGATCACTAATGACTTTTGCAAAGGACCCAGGTTCAGATCTCAGCATCCACATGCTGGCTCATAAACTCCCATAACCCAATTCCAAAGGGATCTAATATCCTCTTCTGGCCTCCACATGATCCCACACACATGTGGTACAGTCACACACATATACACACAAAATTTTATATATGTATATATATATAAAACTTTAGATCTCCGCAGACTACAAGCCATTATATCCTTGCAATAAGGAAAACTCTCTACATGTATATAAAGCACATGCACTCACACACACACTCATGAACTCGGAAGGTGGTAATTCTGGCATTGTGGAAGGAAGAAACTTCCACACATCATCAACAGGTAAAGATTGATTGCTGTTTAGATTCCCTTATATCACTGTGGCCTCTGGCATGTCAAGCACATTTTCTGTCAGGGACCATTGTCCTAAAGATGATAGATAGCAGGGACCATTGTCCTAAGGATGTTTGCAAAGAGCCCCATACCCCAACTATCTAGAGAATTATTTGTTAACAGAACCTGCCCTACATTCCAACTATTTAGAGAATTATTTGTTAACGGAACCCACCCCACATTCCAACTATCTTGAGAACTATTTGTTTATGGAATCACAAAAGAAAGGTTTTTGCTTGCACAGAGAACACCAGGTGTGCTGACTGGTGACCTTTGCTACCCCAGATAAGTTCCTTCCTACCCCTACCCACCACCCCAAGCCAAATTCCTCATTCAAGGGCTATATAAGCTGCAACCATTACCCTAATAAATGGAGACCTTGACAACAGAACTTTGCTTGGTCTTTCTCTCTCCTGCCCATGATTCTTTCAGGTAGTACCTCTTCAAGACCCTGAATAACTGGACCTGCTGGGCGGGTCAATTGTCATCTTCTGTTAACTAGAGAACTAAGCAATTTAAACATTTTGCCTAGAATCAAAAATACTTTTCAGAACCTATTATCTCTTCTAATTTTACATGTCTGTCTAACATGAAAACCACAAAAGCTATTACAGAGGCTTGTACAGCTTTAATCTAAGAAGTACCAGTCCAGGGCTGGAGAGATGAGCCTGTGAAAAAGAGCCCATGCTGTTCCTGCAGAGACCTGGGATACAGATGGCAGCATCAAGGTGAGGTGGCTCTGATGCTCACGGCTCTGTGGCCATATGCACATACCCTTCCCCGCCACATACACATGAGTACATAAACAAACACATACATAAACACACACACACATAGGCGCACACTTAAAAACATAATAGCTTTATGTTTTTTAAAAGCAAGGATCATTCCATTTCTGGATAATGCTAGCTCATGACGTACAATCTTTGTCCAGTTCATTGCCTTTTGTATTATTGCTACTATTGAATAAAGATTCTTAACAATGTAATATCTAGTAAGGCCAAAATGTTCCCGAGAAATATGTTTGTTTTTAGGCAAGAGGCTTTTTGATTATTCCTGGTTTCTGGTCTCAGTCCACAAGACTACATGAGACCGTAAACCTAATTCAAACAAATCATCTTGGATTTATTCTTTGTGCAATTGCAGCCGTCGCCTTTGTTTTGTTTCACTTCAGGCATCAAAACCATTTCTGTAGGACCCTTTCCCTCTAACTTTACAAGATTAGAAAGTAACAAAGAACATTTATTACTAGGTGAGCCGCAATATCAAAAAGGGGATTATATCCTTATTTGTCGGTAAATGAGCTGACAATAAACGGCAGAAGCTCATAAGAGTGAAAGCAGGCTGGAGCTGCAAGCTTTACAACTAATTCTGAAGCAAATTTCTTTCTAGGCGTTAGGAAAGACTATCCCAAGATTGAATGCTCCTGAAACTTCACAGCAGCATATTCCTGCATAATCAGGAATACGTAGACTCAAATAAATCTACTTCTGATCTTCAGAAAGCAATTTTCAGAGCCAGTATTTTGTTGGAGTTCTATTGAGCCTCTTTCCATTACCCGGCCACAGTGGTGGTCTCTCTGGTGTTATTCATACACCACTTTAATTATTTATTTATAGACTCGGAGGGTAGTGCTTTTCATCCAGATCCAAAGCTTATCACACACTTTATAGCAAAATATTTAAATGGAAGCTTGAAACGTCTGTCGCTATACGGTGAACACACACACAAATTAAAACAAGCTTGGTCCACAAATGCATGTGTCATTATGAAGTCAGCACTTCAGTTCACAAATCTAACTCCAGCTTCTTTGTAAGACAAGCTCTGTAGCATTTTTTTTTCTTCTTCTTTCAACAATTTTTAAGGAGCAGAATAGAATGAATTACCCAGAACCTTCCACTGTCTGTGAGAATTCTTGGCTGTAGGTTCTTTGGGGAACTAGCATGAAAACTGTCACAATTGTCTTACTGGGGCTTCATTCTGTCTCTCTTCAGGTTCTTTGAGGACTTCCAGGAATCTCTAACAGGCTAACATGCCAACCATTGTCCTTGTTTACTTGGATTCTGTGAGTGAAATACATAGCATCATCATTGGGATTTTTGTTTGTTTGTTTTCCAACAGCAGCGCCCAAAAGAAGCCAGACACATCTCTGTCACTGAACCACACGCTCAGAGCATTTTAAACAAACATAGTTTTCTTCTTACGGAGGGAGAAAGACTCCACGGAATGCTGTGTCACAAAACACACTCTGAAAAGTGCCGGCTTACAGCACACAACCAAGACTGGGACACTAGAACAAAGTCAGAGCATTACAAAAAGGGAGAAATTGTGAGACACCTCTGACAGGAACACACACTCAGGACACTAGAGACTGCTCAGTTCTTCTTCAGCCAGACTCTAGGAAATGGCCCATAAAGATGGCCAGGGTTGGCGGGCAGCAGCTTCGGGAAATGCCCTCTTAGTTGATAGAACCTAAGACTTTGTGTCTATGACTTCCTTCCTCATTTATACAAATAGTTGTATTCCATGTTAGCCAAACTCCATGCTGGAGATGACAAACAAAACCAAAGAAACTGAGCACCTGTGGCTGAAGAGATAGGAGACACAGGAGTCAATGTATCCTGTCTAGGACCCAAATCATCCACGAGATTTCTTTCTAGTCAAGCTCCAGGAAGACAAGTGTTCCCTTGATACTGATAAGAACAGAACTTAAAAGAAGGCCAAGAAGGGGCTGGAGAGATGGCTCAGTGGTTAAGAGCATTGCCTGCTCTTCCAAAGGTCCTGAGTTCAATTCCCAGCAACCACATGGTGGCTCACAACCATCTGTAATGAGGTCTGGTGCCCTCTTCTGGCCTGCAGGCATACACACAGACAGACCATTGTATATATATAATAAATAAATAAATATATATATATATATATATATAAAAAGGACGGCCAAGAAATGCTCTTTTGCCTCTATGTAGTAAACAGGTTAGAAACCCAGGCAGGTAGTTGAACATTCTAATTTTACAGATAAGAAAACTGGGTCTCTAGGACCTTACTGGGTTGGGGAAGGACAAGAAAAATGCTAACTTTATGATGTGAGATTCCCCCTGTATGCTGTGAATACCATTGGTTAATAAAGAAAACTCTCATGGGCCTGCGCCTGGAAAAGAGATAGGTGGGGAAGACTAAACTGAATGCTGGGAGAAAGGAGGTGGAGTCAGAGAGAAGCCATGTAGCCCCACTGGATCCAGGTAAAACTTTAGCCGGTAAGCCACAGCCATGTGGTGATACACAGATTAATAGAAATGGATTAAATTAACATGTAAAAGTTAGCCAATAAGAAGCTAGAGCAAAGGGGCCAAGCAGTGATTTAAATAATACAGTTTCTATGTGATTATTTTGGAGCTAAGCAGCCTGGAACTAATAAGCAGCCTGCAGATACAACTTTATCTGATCTCCTAGGGTCCAGTGAGCTGTGATGACCACCTCAAACTCTATTCTCTGTTCCTGTACTAATGTAAGTACTCACCATGTATTGGGCTTCTGCTAAATGCCAGGCACTGTGCTAGGCTGCATGCATATATTCGTTCTCCTCTTCTCTGACCGTGGTAGGCTGGACTGTTTTATTTCACAGATATGACACAGGGACACTATCTCAGTGCCCTTCAGACAGCCTCCTTTTCCCATTCCACACTTATCCCTCCTTTTCCTTCCCACTTCCATTTTAAAGGACTTTGGTGGAAAGAAAACCAAAGGTCGTCAGGCGTGGTGGCAAGTGTCTTTAATCCTAGGACTTAGGAGACAGAGGCAGGTGAATCTCTGTGAGTTCAAGGCCAGCCTAATCTATTGAGTGAATTCAGGACAGCCAGAGCTGTTATGTCGATTGCGTTGGGTGGGTTACTCAGTCTAGGGGTTTGTAACTCACCCTGCAATCAGTTATTCCAGGGTCTTGGAGGGGCGCTACCTGGAAGGGAATGAGCTAAGACAGAAGAAGGAGGCCAAGCAGATTTGTCAAAGCCTCCGGTTTATTAGGGACGGGTTACAGTTTATATAGGCCCGGGATGAGGACTTTGAGGGGCAGGGAAACTGGATTCTTGCCGCGTGTTCCAGATCACGTGATTCAGGTTCCTCACGTAGGCCAAGAGGTCACGAGTTGCCACACCTGGTTCCCTGGATAGCTGGAATGTGAGGCATGTTCTGCTAACAGATTAACAGTTAATTGGGTGGGGGGCAGATTCTGTCAATAGAACATAATTATGGGTGTGAGGTTCCCTGCAGACTCCCCAGGGTGATGGTTCCTCTAATGATAGGGGGGAAATGGCTCGTGACACTGTTACACAGAGAAACCCTCTCTCGGAAAACAAGACAAACAAAAAACAAAGGTCGGCATCCATAACTGGAATCTCTGTTTCTCATCACAGACAAAGAAAGACTGGGCAAGAACAATGATGCATAAAATAACCTGGGTCTTATCACAAATTGGACATCACAAAGAGGCAAATTCTCTCTTCAGGAAGCAGAACTTGGTCACATTTCTATTCCTTCTATGGTTGCTGAGGACAAATGACACAGAATGGATCAAATTGCTCACAATTTACTACTTTCTTTAAAGTATATCAAGTGAGGCCCATAGCAAATGACTTCCAACTCCAGTGGCACATTCTGAAGGCACGATGACCTCAAATTATCAAAAAGGAAAAGAAGAGGGGAGGGGGAAAGGGCAGAGGATGGAGGAGGAGGGAGGGGAAAGGATGGAGATGAGAGGCAATATTCAAATCATCTGCATTGGAATCTTCTAAACTTAGGGCTCCCCAACTCACCCCAAATCAACTAGGTCTGAATCAACACTTGATGTGGGATCCCCCTCTGTATGCTGTGAATATCATTGGTTAATAAAGGAACTGCTGTGAGTCTATAAAAGAGCTATAGGGGAACAGAGCTAGGCGGGGAAAACCAAACTGAATGCTGGGAGAAAGGAGGCAGAGTTAGAGAAAAGCCATGTAGCCCCCGCTGGAGCCGGAAGGAACTTTACCCAGTAAGCCACAGCCACGTGGCGATACACAGATTAATAGAAATGGGTTAAATTAAGATGTAAGAATTAGCCAATAAGAAGCTAGAGCTAATGAGCCAGGCAGTATTTTAAATAATATAGTTTCTGTGTGATTGTTTCAGGGCTGAGCAATCAGGAACTAACAAGAGGCCTTCTTACTACAACAACTTGGTGGGACGCAGGGCTCTGTATGTGGGGTATCAAAGGTAACCTATCTGAGATGTGGCTTGTGAATGTGCTGCTTAAGGTGCTTTCAAATTTACTTGAAGATGCAGAGTTTGGCTGTGTGCAGGAATAGTCATGGATAGAATGCTGGCTCATATGAGAGCCAAGGACATGTAACACGGTGAGAGGAAGACAGTCTCCTCATGGGGACTGTTCTTTGGGTCGATAACATCTATTTAAAGGAGATCAGCATCAAGGGTTTATGCCCTAAACCCTTTTACATGCTTTTAATTTTGAAATCGTTCAGAAATGGCACTCACCTGCTGCCTAGTGAGGTTTGATCAAAGATGAACTACAAGTGTGATCGAAATCTGTAATATTCCATAACAGTGATACTGTGGCCACATCTGTACATATCAGCATCTATACATGTTAGCATCTGTATGTGTCAGCAGACTCTATGAGTTCACAGGATGGTAGCTGTAGACTTCTCAGAGTGCACCTTGGCCTTTAGCGATGCATAACTATATTTTAGTGCAACCTATGTATCACATAGAACATGCAAGCTCAGGTGGTGACACACGGAAACAGATGTCATGACTGGTTTGCATCTGCTCCAGGTCAACAGGGCTCAAGATGTGCTTCCTTCACTTCAGAAATGTGTGTGCCCATGGGCTGGCTCCTTTCTGTTCGCACAGTAGGAGGAGGCACATTCCACACATCATCCTGCCACCTCTACTTTCCCCTCAAGCATCCCCAGGAGACCATGCTTCCACATCCCACCTACACTTACATTATGATTCCTACGGGACTCCTAGTCCTATATCACACAGCTGCAGCATCTGTCACTTAACTACTGGCTTTTGATGGGCATTTACAATTCCTCTCAACCTTTGCTAACACAAATAATAACGTTATGGGGAACGTTTATTCGTGTCTTTGTTCACACACGAGGATTTATATCTAGGATAAATTTCTTGAAGTGAAATTGAAAGGGCAAAGAATGCACGCATTTTTATTTCACATACTACCTCCAAAGAGGCTGTAATGACATTAACTTCTATCGATAGCTTATGATGCTACCTGTTTCTCCCACACCATCACCAAAACACCATGGTTCTTCTTATTATATTTTAATTTGCCACTGATTTCTCCCAACAATGAGTGCCAACTTGGTAGCATCAGCATGACTTGGCAGGTCTATTTCACTGGAGAATGGGCACAATGGAATGGGGGCTAGGTGAGCACCAAAATCCAGCATTCATGTCTTACTGATTCCGTCCTTTCTCCTGGATAAATTCTGCCTAGGAAGCTTATTAGACTGTCTCCTCCTGGAAGGCTCCCACATTACCTCTAGGCTTGATTGGTTCTCCTCCGAGGATCCTGCAATAGCCTAGGCTTGAGTCTTCACTTCTCTTGTGATTCAGTAGCCTTCTCCTTTAGACTTTCCCATCTTATTAGGAAATAACTAAGTTTAAGTTGGTGGCCTCTGTCCCCCTCCACTTGGGGTAAATTTTTAAAGTTGAGTTTCTGGATTCATGGACCAAGGTGAAGTGAAGCCACCAGGAAGCTATGGGTCTATAAGACTGTGGACAGGGCTGGAGAGATGGCTCAGAGGTTAAGAGCATTGCCTGCTCTTCCAGAGGTCCTGAGTTCAATTCCCAGCAACCACATGGTGGCTCACAACCATCTATAATGGGGTCTGGTGCCCTCTTCTGGCCGGCAGATATACACACAGACAGAATATTGAATACATAATAAATAAGTAAATATTTAAAAAAAAAAAAGACTGTGGACAGCAATCTTTTGTTCCACAAAAGAAATAATAAATTGCAAAAGTATAATGAAATAAGATTGGGAGATAGTTCTTTGGATAAAGCATTGCTGTATAAGTATATAGATAAAAGTTCTAACCCTCAGGGTCCATGTAAAGAGCCAGGCAAGTATGATGGCGGCCTGCAATACCAGTACTCATGAGGAAGGGACAGGAGATCCCTGGGTTAAGCTGACTAGCCAGAATAGCCAGAACTGGTGACTTCTAGGTTCAGGGAGATGAACTGAGCGTAAAGTGATCCAGACATGGAACCTTAACTTTGGACACACACATACACACTTGCAAACATAAACATATATGTATGTATGCATCTATACCACGCATACACACCAAAAAATTATGTCTTCTAATAAAGCAATGAGTGAAGCTGGAGTCAGTTAGATCCCCGGTGCTGCAATAAATAAATAATTAACTGTAAAAGCGAAACTAAATCTGCTGAAAGGTTGAAATGATTATTAATCAAACGTTCCTTGCTCAGGTTTTCAAGAGATGAGGAGCTGTTCTGGACACGTCTAAGGAAAGCCTTCATTACAGATGGACAGGAGGGATCTGGCTCGGTCCAATCACAGATGCAGAGTTCTGCTTTGTGAATGTGAGGGTGACTGCAAACTCGGGCGACCAGTTCTGTCTCTGGCTGTCCCAATAGAAAAACATTACCCCCTCCCCCGGCTCATTATGTCTACACTTCATCTTCAGGGAAAAACAGACAGCGTGCCGCTTCTTCCAGTAATTCCGAGCCTCTTATTGATTTATTGTTTATTTTCCACAGAGTCCAGGCACTTAGAAGGAAATAGGGAATAATATATATGTACTTTCAGAAAACTGCTTCAGTGCTGTAAATAATATCCCAGACCATTAATGAGCCTTTCCAGAGGTGCCTGCCTTGCCACAGAACATGACTTAAGCACTGGAAATCCAATCAGCAAATATTTATTTTGCAAACTTCTATGTGCATGCTTAAAACTCTTATTCCATAAATAAAACAAGTCTCTGTAGGAAAAGACATTAATTCAGCACATATTTACCAAGTACTTACTATGTGGCACTATACCACCAAAATTGAATAGTGCAAAGGACCTGCTGTTAAGGTAAGAGTGGGTTGAAGGGGACATGGCTGAGTTGACAGTGCACACATGCAGATGGGCAAGCTCACAGAAACTCCTGAGAAGGTGGTTCTGATAGACTCGCAGGGAGCTTGTAGAAAACGTCCATAGGAGGCAGTTCAAAATGACTAGCATGGTAGGATTCAGCTTGGACTAATGGACAGAATCCGAGAAATAGTATTGCTTCTTATTGAAGTTGACCTAAACGCCGTTCAAGCCCAACAGAAGCGGTCAGCATTAGAACGTGTGCTGTGGGACAATGGTCTGTAACCTATCAATTGTATTTTAACTAAATGTTGATTGGCGAGTAGCCAGGCAGGAAGTATAGGCAGGGCAAGGAGAAGAAGAGAATCCTGGGAAGAGGAAAGATTCAGTCTGCAGTCATCACCCAGACACAGAGCAAGCATGATGTGACAGCCTCGCCAAAAAAGGTACCAAGACACATGACTAACACCGACAAGAATTATGAGCTAATATAAGTTATAAGAGTTAATAAGAAGTCTGAGCTAATAGGCCAACCAGTTTATGATTAATGTAGACCTCTTGTGTTTATTTGGAACTAAATGCCTGTGGGACCTGGTAGGACAGAAACAACAGTCAACAAATGGGGACAGCCCTCGGGACATAAAGCAAATCCTCTCAAATTTTCTGAAATTTCTGAAAGCTGGATCTATTCTTAGGAATGAATGGAGACCACTGCACCCCAAAATTGAAACCTTTTCGGCATTTGAAATGGTGAATATATTTTACCAGCTCTGAAAGTCTGAATGGATATTTCACAGCCTTCTAGCTAGCCTCCATGTTTCTCCAATTCCATGGCAGCAGTTCCTCTGCCTCAGAGGCCCACCTTCTCTTTATATAAACCTCCTCATAAAACCTAGTTAGAGATAGCCATGGTGGAATAGGACGGACTTAATAGATGGAAACATATTTTCCTTCCCTGGCATTTACATTTCTTTGACAGCAAGGAGCCCCCCAAAGCAGGCAGTGGTGCTAAGCCAAGTGCTCCAAGAATACCAAAAAAAAAAAAAAAAACAGCCACTGAGCTGTATAAATCCACTCACTACACACTTCTACACACATAATAACCCATGTGTTCTGCTATGTGAAGTGAAATCTTTACCCCCAAACAATTGAGAATGCAGGTACAATGTCGGAGTTACCCCTTGTTATGGAGAACGGAAATAAGTGTGCTATGCCACGAGGCAAGATGAAGCTGGCAAGCAGGAAAATGAAATGAGCCTTCTGAGATCCATTCTTCAGTTTGCTCATTTCTGTACGCTGCAGTAGAGACTGCTTCCCATCAGGAATATTCAACTTGCGACTTGCTCTGACTTGTGCTATTTGAAGGCAACTGCCTCCCTCTTCCTCGCAGTGCCCAGTCTTGAAAGCCCTGAAAATTCCTTTGCTTTGAGAGAAGGGATACTTTGAGGGAGTTGAAGATGGGCAATTATTGAATACCATCATGGCACACTGCCGTAATAATTGGGGTTTCTACAGTTGATAGACACAGCTTTGTGTGCTACCCAAACACGTCTCAATATGTTAACGTTATAAATGTATATATTTTCTTTTTTAAAGATAGGGACTCCTTTAGCCTAGGTGGGTCTTGAACTCATTATTTAGCCAATGATGGTTTTTATCTACTGACCCTCCTGTCTCCATGGTCTGAGTGAAGGGATTACAGGCGCACATCACCATATCTAGGTCCCTCAATGCTGGGGATTGAACTAACATTCTGTGTATGTAGGGCAGGCACTCTACCTGCTGAGCTGTATTCACAATCCTGGATCATAATTTACCAGTAAAAAAATAATAAAAATAGATTTCAAAATCACCATTAAAAACAATTTACCTTAACCAAACAACCTTCTGGTTAGAGATTCTATCTATACCTTCCACATTTGAACTCCATGCATCCTATCAAAATTAAGTAGAATGTAGATTTTCTAAATTATATATATGCTAATTATTCATATATGACATAGTAATTTGTTACATGTACATTGAAATTCAAAAGAAAAATTGATAGTTTTACAGATAAATTACAAATCACGTTATCTTAGGTACAGTTGTTACTATTTTTATAATAAAACAACCTGACCAAAAGCAAATTGGGGAGCATAGGGTTTATTTGCCTTACACTTTTGTATTATATAGTCTATCATTAAAGGAAGTCAGGACAGGAACTCAAAGAGGGGCAGGAGCCTGGAGGCAGGAGTTGATGCAGAATTCATGGAGAGGTGTTGCTTAATGTATTGCTCCCCATCATTTTCAGCCTGCTTTCTTACAGAACCCAAAACCACCAGCCCAGGGATGTCCCCATCCATAATGGGCTGGGCCCCCACCATGGATCAGTAATTAAGAAAATGTCCTCCAGGCTGTGTGCTGAAGGCCAGATCTGCAGCCATTTTCTCAGCTGAGGTTCCCTTGTTTCTGATGACTGTAGCTTGTGTTGATATAAAACTAGCCAGCACACAAGGCTCACATGGTTTTATTTTCCTATATACATTTGAGAATCATGGACAAGGATTGTCCTGGCTGCTGCTGTCTGAGGTCATCTAAAGCTAAGGCTGCATGCAGATTCTATTTCTCCACCACTGGAAGGAGGCATTCCAGCCACCTCCTCAACTGCCTATGTAGCAGGACGGGAAGCAGGATAGTCTCCAACTCTCAATAGCATGTTTCCAAAGTTTCACGCATCTCCTCTCGTTCCACAGGTCAGAATGTAGTTCTACAGCTGCAGGTGGAAACAAGGAGGCATGGAGATGTCACCCTCACCCTAAGCAGCAACGAAGGCTCACAGGAGGAATGCAAGATGGGAAATTGTCTATTATGGAAGAATCGCCTGAATCTGGAGGAAGTAACGTTTCCCTGATGTATTGTCCCCTGCAGCCCACCACACTGCACAGGTGGGTGTCTGTGCCCGGGTGTGGCATGGTCTGGAAGACGGCAGCAAAGGTCCCCAATGGTTATGACTGGCATGGAAAGCGACAAAGTCCTGCCTTGAAGTGATGGCTCAGAATGGAACAATGAGCAGCCTGCCTGACCCTTGGCTGACGTGGAGACCAGAGCCTTTGTCCAAGTCCTGTAGGAGAATGTTAGCATTCCTAAGGCTAGTGATACCTCCGCTTTTCACACTCACCGGGAACAGAATGCATGCTTTGTTATGTTTCTAGGGAGGAGCATAATTTCTCCCCGTTTAGACTAAGTCACAGGCCGGGCTGCTTTGAAAAGTGGAGATTGCTGATGGTTTTCTTGTGTTACTAGCAAGGATACACTAGCTTAAGTGACCTGAAACTCATTATAACTAACTTTTCCTGACACCTTGGTTTATACATGCCAAATACTACTAAGGACACACACATATGTGCATGTATATGCACACACACACACACAAACACAGCAACATAAGAACTCCATCGATGCAGGAAAACAGTCACCGCCAATGCATCTCTTTCCACCTGCTGGATTCTTTAGTTCAGCTGTTGTCCTTGGCAACTATCCTCAACTTTTGAGGGCAGAGACCGCTTGTTGTTTCCTGGCCACCAAGACATGAATAATCACACAGAGACTATATTAATTACAACACTGCTTAGCCAATAGCTTAGGTGTATTCCTACCTAGCTCCTATATCTTAAATTAACCCATTTCTATTAATCTGTTTATCACCATGAGTCTGTGGCTTACCAAAAAGTTTCTGACAATAGTGTCTTTTTCCTTCAGGAGCTACATGGCATCTTTTTGGCTCTACCTACTTTCTATATATATCTCTTCCAGTCTGGCTATATTCTGTCCTGCTATAGGACAAAACATCTTTATTAACCAATAACACATATATACAAGGACATCCTACAGCATCTCCCCTTTTCTATCTAAATGAAAGGAAGGTTTTAACTTTAACATAGTAAAATTACATAAAAACACTCCATAATCTATTCTTATCTTTGTGAATCTAAAGTTTTATATCTTATTTATACTTTATCATAACTAAGGAAAACTATAACTATCTGTCTTCAACTCCATCAAAGAACCCAGAAGGATATAATATTACATACGTAAACAGGAAATGCATTGTAAGCAACTTCTAAAGGTCTAGAATTGACAGAGACATCTTGCTGCCTGGACAGTCACCCAAAGTTCTTCTGTAACATTGGAGGATCCATCTTTAGCCCACAAGCCTGTAGTATCTGGCAGACTTTTCCATGAAACAGGAAATTTGAAGATCTGTTCTTCCTAGTACTGGCAAAGTTTATCAGTTACTTTCTTCTGCATCCTGTAGAAAGTCTGGAAGTTTCTTCTGTGAAGCAGAAACCCTGAAGGACCATCCCACTTTCAGAAGTTTTAGTAGTCACTTTTCTATGGGTCCTGCATGTCCAGGTCATACAATACCATAAAGCAGGTCAGGCAAAAGCAGTTTCTTGCCCAAATGGCTAGCCTTATCACACTGAAGGCAAATTCCACAATGAGTTTCTTCAATGCCCATCAACCTCTCTGAAGTAATTGGAGCTGCCAGAAGCAGATATGTCTCATTGTCAAGAAAAGTCTAAGTTCTTAAAACATTTGAAATGTCATATTCCATAGGTCTTTGAAGTGCTGAAGATTATCTATATAACTGAAATATATCTCTGTACATCTAGATAACCTAACATAACTAAAAGTTTGATTATTATAAATGACTATTAATCCATGATTTTAATAATACATTATATTTTTAAATGAGCTACATAAACATAATACCTTAAACGAGAGCAGAAATATATACCAATACAAAGTATTCATCTCCATATCATATCTCCCTCATTTCCTTTAATCATTTATAATCAATCTTCTTAAAATGAAAATAAACATTTATAAACAATCATTTTGTGAATTTGGGCATTGTTTTCTCCAAACTGCTTCCTGCTGTTTGTTGGGATAAGTATTTTTAGAGTTCATGGAGACCTTTCAGGAGACCTTGTTCTACATGAGCCTCCAAGAAATCCACAGGTTCTCATATTCTGCGGAAACCAAAGCAGAATATCTTTTCCAAAGTAACATAACTTAGACTCAAATTTCAAAGTCATATATATTTTGGTTTAGCTTAGCAGCCCTCAGAAACAAATGTTTCTCTGCAGTCAAAGAAATTCAAGAAAACACAATAATATACAAAATCCAGACTCTCTGTGTATTTTCCATCTTTACAGGGCTTATTTTTTTACTCTATTACTTTTAATATTTATCTTATTATCTTTAGTTCTTTAATCTATAACTGTCTGTACTCTTTTATATTACTTATACTGTCTCTTTAAAGACTTGGTTTTATTTTTTAAACTATTTAATTCTTTTTATACTCTTTCTCTTCTCTCTCCCAAGCCTACCTACATTTTTAAACACACTATGTCTCATTTAGAGGTTTTTATGTTTGAACCTGTCCTATTATGTATCTGTAATCATTTTCTGACAAGGAGTAACCCCTTTTTGTTAATTCTAAGCAGGCACAGATAGGGCCAACATGGTGGAAGTATGTTCACCCCCACTGTGAGCCATGCTCACCGCCCCAGCTCCAAAGATGCAGTGAGTCTATGTTGCCATTAAGCAACTAGTAACACACTGCTCACAATCCCATTTAAGAGCCAGAGTTCATGTTGCCAACATGATGCAGGAAGCTGCCATTTCTTAAAGAATTGATGCAGTTTTTGCTGCTAATGCTGAGTCAGGAAGCTTTCTCTCAAAGGAATCATGCCTCTGCTTGCCTCTAGCAAATAGAGCCCACCCGAGAAAATGCTGATACCAAGAAGCTGTGGTCACTCGGTTCTTTGTGTCTAGAATTCCTTCTCAAGCTGTTTCAAGTTTTATATGGATGTAGTTGCCCCACGCTGGAATGCCATTTTGAGGGAGGAGACCGCTCATTCATTTCCTGGCTGCCCAGACCCAAATAATCAGACAGAAACTGTATTTATCACAACACTGCTTGACCAATCGCTTCGGTGTACTTTTACCTAGCTCTTATATCTTCAATTAACCCATTTTGATTAATCTGTGTATTGCCACAAGGCTGTGGCTTACTGGAAAGTTTCCAGCAGTGGCATCTTTCTCTTTTGACAGCTACCTAGCATCTCTTTAGCTCTGCCTACTATCTCTCTCTCTCTCTCTCTCTCTCTCTCTCTCTCTCTCTCTCTCTCTTCTAGCCTGGCTATATTTAACCCTGCCATAGACCAAAGCAGCTTTATTCATTAACCAATAAAAGCAACACATATACAGAAGGACATCTCACCTCACTCAATAAAAATAATGAACAGTTTAAAGCTTAAGAGATAGACTTCCCTAGTGCCCGTGCCCTGTCACACTGCATTGGCTGGAACTGGCCCACACTGTGTAAGGAGTATCTTACACCATGCTTGTTGCTTTCTATTCCCTCCTAGTAGCCTCCACATGAACAAAGCAGGGGCAAGTCCAAGCCCATCCCTTTTGGAACACATTACCCTTCTCTCAGCTGACAACTCTGGAATTAAAAACTCAGAGCCAACCAAGGGGACAGTCCCTTCTCTCTCCAGTGTCCCATTCTTAGGTGGGTCACAAACTAAATCAAATTCCACTTCACAAATAGAGCTAATACCTCTGAGGTGGGAGGCTGCATTAATATTTCCAAGACCAAACATTCTCCCTCAAGTAATATAAATTTCTAGGTATGACTTTTCCCAATGCTCTATCGACTGTTTGTGGTATGTGAAAGTAATTAGACTTTTCTGAGACCCAGAGTGGCATTGAGAACTCTATTTGAGTAAACACAAAGGAAAAGCGTTCTGAGCGGTGCTTTTAATGTTTTCACAAAAGTTTCTATCTAGAAAGAAAGATCATCTCCAGTTTTCTGTAGTGAAGCCCTTCCCCTTAGTTACTAATGGGGATGTGGGGAGTCCTGGGGAAATGTCCTGCAATAGTGCATGCTGGAAATAGCAGTCTGAGAGCAGATCCACTCAGGGCCACAAGTTATAGCATGTGCTGTATAACAGAATATAGGTGGGGAGAGAGGGAGGCACTCAGAGCCAGAGAATGGCCACTGGGACCAGATTCACAGGCTGCAGCAGCCAGTCCAGGGGCCACAACACAAAGACTGCACCAGCTGGCCCCTAACAGGCACACTTCCCCAACACCCACCCGGCAGCAGTAGCCATTGTCCTAGCTTAGGACCAGAGAAACCTAAACAAGCTCCCCAAGGCAATCCGACCCAATCCCCTGTCTCCCCCTTAGTGCACCTCCCAGTGCCAACAGTCTCCTGTCAACTGAACCTTAGTGATGCCTCCCCTCTTGTCCACAGTGATGCCTCCCCACTCTCCTGCCCCTCTAGACTTATCTTACACAGCCTCATTTCAGCCTCATTTCCCATACACGTGGGCAGCAGAGGACTGAAAAGGCACAGTGTGTCTGTGTCGTCTAGGAGGAGAGGGACTGGAGCACAAGAGCAAGGAGGGGAAGCAAAAGAAGAAATGTGTTCAGAGTTATCGGTTAAAGCAAACATTGGGAACACCAATATGAAGAACAATGTGGAGTTGAAGGTTTGGGAGTGGGTGGGTTGTTTGTTCTTCATCCCTAGAACCCTAAAGCATCTCAGCAATGCCTGATGACAGTAGTGTTAACTGATGTTTGAAGAAGCTAATAACACCTGGTGTCGTGACTTGCCAATGAGGGTTCAACAGCAGGGGCAGTGCTGTGTTACAGACAAGCACCAGTGCGTTAGACATGCACCAGGGGCTTGTACAGGCTCCTAAGCAGCTCACTGTGAGTTTAGACTCAGAGCCAGAGCTAGAACTTGGATATTGAACACTCAGGAATCCTGATCCACTTTCTGTCCCGTATTTGGCTTCTCCAACACAATCCGAGTAGGAAGTTGACATCTCTTCCTAAAACAACCACGGCCCTCTGAGTCAGACACTTGCAGGGCCACAAAGCTAGAAGCATGTCACACAATGCCATTTCCCCCAACACCAGGAAACCACAGAGACTCGACATCTCTAAGTGCTGATGTTCGGCGGCAGTTCAGACTGTGCTTCTATTACAGTATCAACAGAAGCTGTGGAGACCTTGCTGAGTCTCATTGTCATTATTTCTTCTGGACCCCAGCTTGAAGTTTCAAACAACCAAGCTATGCAATCTATACCCAAAGAAGCTAAAAGAACCATCGAAATTTTAGGAGGCAGTCCCAGTCTGGCAGGTATGGGGAACAAAACAACTAAATTTCTACATTTACTCTGTGATGAGGCACATCACAGAGATTTAAAAGCCTTTCCCAGAGGAAGGGGCACAGCTGTGTAGATGTATGTTGTAAGATGCCCCAAGAAACTGTCAGGAGGAAAGGTAGCCATCAAGAAAACTGGAGACGATTTTCAGGCTCTCCTGTTTGCCCAGAGCTATTAATAAACTTGCCACATTTTAGTTAAAGTATCCATTCATGGGAAATATTAATTTCCGTAAAACGAACAGGGTTATACTATTTAAAGTATATTTCACCAAAAGAAATTAATTTGGGTAAAGAATTTGAGTGTAGATAATTCCACTGGGCAACAAAAGTCACTTAATCTCCCACCCTGTCACGAGAGCAAAGCAGAGCAACTGCGTTTTAAACATTTAATTACAGGTAAAATCAAGTTTATATAATGATATACCACACTGCTAGCAAGTAATGAAGATAAACACCCTTGCGCATTATCAGCGCCCAGAAGCACAGTCGAGTTCCGCTTTGCCAGCAGACTGCAGAAAAGACAGTCTGTAGCTTCAAATGGCTTTCTTGATGCCATGTCTGAGTTGGGTGACTTTCCTTTTTTTCCCTTAATTTCTAAGAGCTTGTATGTAACTGGGTTAATCTGAAGCATTAGAGCTCCAACAGTGACATTTTGTCTTGTTTGAGGGAACTTTGTGTGATTAGACACAACTGTGTTTGCATTTAGCAAGCACACTGCTCACGTTTTGAGCAAGACTGAGGCTGCACTCTGATGCGCGTGGCTCGGCATTTGGAAGTCACAGCAGATGTGCACTTGTCAAGGGGTTTTCCTACACACATTCCCAAGTCTTCTATGAGTGTTGAGAAAGCTCATTTCAAAGCTGTTAAAGTGTGCCAGTGTGTGGTGTGGTATTATATCACACCGTGGGCATACTGGCAAAAGAGAGATTAAACAAACACAGGCGTGGAGGAACCTACCCCAGTTTCCGAGAGCCACCCAAAGCAGAAACCTCTCCACTCCACATAACCTGTAACACATAACCTATAGAACATGATTTCACAGAAAGGAGCTCATCTACTCTTTGAGATTCACTGAAAAATAAACCTGTTGATAATCTAAAGGGATTAAAGTGTGGGTATACATGATCTACTGTCCGATAATACATCATGGAGGTACATACAGATGCCCCTTAACTTAAGAAAACAAAACACATAATTTTCAAAAAGTGTTGAACGAAAAACACCATGGTGTGTGGATGATGGCAATCCCAGAAGTCATGGGAAGTAAAATGAAAATCCTGGTATCCAGATCAGGACACATCTCTAGGAAGCTGTCACCTAGAGGCGACTAAACCTGCATAGTTATGACCAATGCACTTGGTTGTCCAGCAGAACTGGATGAGAAAACACTGTTGCTGACGACTCCGTATGTCTTGGTTGCAGAGGACTGGGAAATCTTTCCAAGACTGAACTGAAAGCTTTTCGCCTGCTGGGTAACCCGCCACAGTGCTGAGCTGCTGTGCAAACAGCTGGAGGCACGGAGTCAGCAATGGTCTTGCCCAGCTCAGGACCTTGCGACCCACAATACCAATTTGCCTTTCAGGAAGTGCTACTAGTATCATAGTACCATTACCGTTAGTGGGGAGGGGGAACTAATTGATTTTTGATGGGAGCTGAGGCCCACTGGACAGTACTGTGGATCTATCTGTTCAAAGGCCCGTGACTGGGGAGTTCACAGGCACTAGGGATGAACCTAATACTTTTGCTTCTTTAAATGGGCATACCGACAAGCTGCCTCCTCAGTGTTGACAGGGTAGATGACTTTCTTCAAAGAAGCTTTGCTTTGCAGCCAAGTGTCGTTAATGTGGAGGCACATGGTTGGTCAAACGGTTGAGAAGAACAACAGGACCAACCCTGTGAGGTTTGCAAACATCATGAAAGAGGAACGTGAAAGACAGCTAGAAACGGAATGAGGAAGATGACACACACAGAACACTATCTTATTGCCACGGACCGGCTCAGGGGAGCCACTCAGACCGTGGGAGAAGCACGGTCTTGGTAACAGGAAGGCACAAGTTCGGCGAATGACAGACAGACACAACACACAAGAGAGTGGTTGGAATCTGCTGCCATTTTAGTGAATTCATGTTTTCATTATATAGTATTCAAACAAAGAATAAATCCGAAGGTCATGTATCATTGGTTGGCACAGTATAAAAGCTTCTTTTAGTCACATATTTAAGAAAAGTATATTATCAGGAACAGGTGTTAGACATAAAGCATCCTTAGAAGAGGAAATCTTGTCTTTGGGAATGTGAACCTCAGACAAGTGGTTTCATGTTATGAATAGAAAGTTTCTGTCTCATTATCGCTATCATGGCCCTTCCTCTTCCTAACCCTTTATTTCATCTAGTGATACCTAATCAGTTCTCTGCACCTGCTGAACTATACTTTTTAGTGCCTTCTTATGCAGCAAACACCATGGGGGTTGGGATCTAGCAAGCCTATCCATAAAGTTCAAAGTATAATATAACAGTCTTAGTCCATCAACATTAACCCATCTATTCCCTTGCTCATCATACACCCTGTGTATGACAAAGATTTTTGCTGTAGTCTTATACATTCCCATACCGTGCTTCCTATCCCAGAGCTGTTCCTGAAGAGAATGATCCTTGTCTTATATATATAAAGACTATCATTATTTTGAAAGAAATTGTGCAAAGCCCATATCCTGCATAGCCAGCTAATCGAGAAACCCGTCTATGCCTCAGTGGTGGCCAATACCAGTCTGCCTGCCATTGACCTCCAGGAAGCCTAGTCCCATAGGATACGTAGCTCCCGTCCAGCATAATGACATATGTCATGTCACACAGGCAATACTAAAGTTGGTGTGGCATCTTATGCGAGAGCCAGACGATGAAGAAGACACACAGAACCCTGTCTTATGGGCAGGACATGGTCTTAGCACACATGGAACCATAACAGCTAGCGTTGCCTGCAGAGACTGAGCCTGGAAGGGGTCAATCACAGATGAGGGCGGGTACTCACTGAGCCCGAGCCAGGGAAGCAAATGCCATGGTTTTAGTGCCGTAACTACTGGCAACCATGCTCCTGTGGATGGCCTCACACGAGTGCCCATGTGAATGCCCCTCATTAAATCAGGTGGATCACAAAGTAGAAAGCAATAATCAAACAAGACCAGAAAGTGTGATGGGGACTTGGTGACGGGAGAACAGGGATGATAGAGGCAAGAAGAAAGTGAGAGAGGGTGGTCGGTGGGTGTGACTGGCATGTTTTATATACATGTGTGACATTGGAAAAAAAATACATTGACAAAGCTTAGCCTATTACTCCTAATGGAGTGTCTTATCCAGCCTTGAGATGAGGATTTGTGCCTAGTCTTACTGCATCTTGTTATGGCATGATCTGTGGACCTGCTCTTCTCTAAAGGGGAAATAAGGAGCAGTGGATCTGGGGATAGGGCGGAGGGGGGGGGGGCAAGAGGAACAGTCTGGGAGGAGAGGAGGGAAGATGTATTGAAAACAAACAAACAGAATAGCCTGTGCCTAACTATGCAGGGGTTGCTGTCACTCATGTAGTATGCTCCAAAGGTATTTAGAATCGAGTTTTCTCATACCTGGGGCTTCACCATTTCCAGAAACACTCCCTCTGAGAGCATCATTTCTTCTTTAGGAATTGCCCCTAAACTCCATCTCTGCCCAGCATCCTGTCAAACCTACTTACATCACTATCTCTGCTAGCAGCAGAGAAAATGCACCTGATGAAAAGCTCAGCAGGAGGCAAGTGTTCACATTGGTAAAAAATGTTTGGAATGCCTTTGCAGTGTCTTGAAAAGAGAAAGGAAGGGCTACTGGTCATGGTCACAAGGCTTCTCCCCAAGGCAGCTAAGGGAAATAGTTATAAGAGGCTAAGAGAGAGCTGGTTGCTGGGTGGTGGTGTCTCAAGCCTTTGATCCCAGCATTCAGGAAGCAGCTGAGGGCAGATCTCTGAGTTCAAGGGCCAGCCTGGACCACAAGGTGAGTTCTAGGACATCCAGGCGTACACAGAGAAACCCTGTCCCCAAAACAAAACCAAACCACAAACCATAAAATCCAGGGAGGGGTTGCTGGGGTGAGTTATACACATGTGTGACATAATGAAAGAATACATTGTAAAATGTTCTTGCCTGAAACCATTAAAACAATAAAGAAGCAAGGTTGGTTTATGATATAAAGTTGGGTTACACAATTAATTTTCAATTGTTGATAGAAAACAAAGAAATTTTAATTGTATCTGTACCAAATGTACATAGACTTTGTCTTATCATCATTACCTAAATCATATAGCATATCCAATATTCACATTATGTTAAGTAAGCAAGCAAGAAATAAAATAGTCTGCACACAGGCTGGACGTGTATAAATACTGTGCTGCTTTACATAAGGTTTAGTAAACCACATATTTACTATTCACTGCGATCCTAAAAATTATTCCTCTCGAATACCAAGGGACAGGATAACTGGACTAACCACTGTCAGGAGCCATTTCCCCCCCCCCCCACACACACACAAATTATTGCAGGGACCATTGCCCTGGGAGTTTGCAGAGAGCCTGACAGCCCAACGGTATTTAGAGCTGTTTTATTGGCAGAACCTATCTCATACCCAACTATCTTGAGAGCTATTTGTTAGCGGAACCCGCCCCACATTCCAACTATCTAGAGAACTAGGTGTGTCAACTTGCGACTTCCTGACCTAGGAATCGTGACCTGACCACCTGGACTACGACCTAGCGACTGGCTGGAACCCTCGCTGCAAGATTCCTTCCTGTCCATGCCCCTGCCCCTCATCTCATCACCAAATTCCTCATCCAGGGGCTATATAAGCTGTAACCATGACTCTAATAAATGGGGCTTCGACAAACCTAGCTTGGCCTCCTTCCTTTCTCCCGCCCATGTCTTTCAGATAGCGCCTCTCCGGGACCCTGGAATAGCTGACCAGCCAGGCAGGTTACAACCCCTAGACTAACTGACCCGCAAGGCAGTCTACAAACCACAAGTCCTCAGACAGAACCTTGAGAATTTTCAATACTACCCTAAAATTTGTAAAGATCTGGACTGAGGAGAAGGGATTGTTAAGGCAAACCTAGACAGGATCAAGAAAAATATTGTTATTATATTATTGAAGTGCCTACATATCATTTTAAGATCTCATCAGCCGGCCCAGCCCCGGAATTCAAGCACTCAGGTGGTGAATGCAAGAGAAATAGGAATGCAAGGGTAGCCTTAGCAGCACAAGTTCAAGGCCAGCCTGGTTTACATAAAACTCGGCTAAAAAAATAAGAAAAATGAAACAACTTTTCTAGGGCTTGCCCTTTGTATGGAAAGATGCTCCTTCTGGGGAGAATAATTAGAAAAAGGTCCTTCCCCTAGGACTAACGTAGCCCTGCCCCAGGCACTCTCTCTGGGAGCATGCCTATATATGTTACTTCCACCTAACAGCTCAGGTCTCATTTTCCCTCCAGGGACAATTTGCATAGTAGGTTACCATGACAACCAGCAGGTGCAAGAAGGGCTCTCTGATTTCCAGAATCACAAACCCAGTGAGAAAATGTATCAATGCCCCAAATAGTGGGACCTTGCTCATTCAGGAATGGGGTTTCTTGGAGGGTCACACAGGCAGAGCAGGATCGGGTTCTTTGCAGAAAATGCACTCAGCCCGCACTCCCACCGTGTCTACTACAGTTGCTCTCAAATGTTAGGGATCAGCAGAGTCACCTAGAAGGCAGATGACACACACAGCCTTGCACGCCACATCTAGAGTTTCTGACTCAGTGATGTGAGATGACCACCAAGACTTGCCCCCATGAAGTGAGGCAGCTCATCCATGGACTACGTCAGCCGTCTTCAGAGAAGTAGGCGGAGAGCAGCAGAGAGGGAAGACACGCTCTGCTCCAGTAACTTGCAAAAACGTGGAGGAATTTGAGCCGCTCTCATCCTTTCGGTCAGTTCATGCCGCCCACGTCCACACTGAGCAGGAGCAAGGGAGAAGGCTTGGGACTGGGCATGAAGAGGGAGTCTGGGAGGGGTGTTGGGAAGAGGAAAGCAAGCAAGAGGCAAATAGAGAACTCAGATGGGAGAAGATAGAACCTGGGAACCAAACAGACGCTCCTGATGGAGGAAGGTAATTGGTTAAATAAAGAAACTGCCTTGGCCCTGATTGGTTAAAATTTAGATAGGCAGAGTAAACAGAACAGAATGTTGGGAGGAAGAGGAAGTGAGCTCAGATGCCAGGCAGCTCTCTCCAGCCAGCCACCAGGTCAGACATGCTGAATCTTTCCCAGACCGGTGCTACACAGTTTATTAGAGATGGGTTGATCGGGATATCAGAATTAGCCAGTAAGGGCTAGAGCTAATGGGCCAAGCAGTGTTTAAAAGAATACAGTTTCTGTGTAATTATTTTGGGGCATAAGCTAGCCATGTGGGCGGCCGGGGGCCGGGGACGCAGCCCCTCTGCTCATATTACAACATGCCCCCATCCCTGTTTTACAAAAAAAAAATGGCCTAGAATTCTCAACAAAGGTTCACAACTGAGAATATGTATCATGGGCAGAATTTTAAAAAGGAAATCACAGGACTAAGGGAATACTCTGAAAGCATTATATACTACCAAAAATCTAACAAATTAAAAAAGAAATAGGAAGGGCAAACCTGTAAAACAAATTAACAGCATGCTGAAGAAACACAACTTAATTACAAGTGGGGCATCCTGATTCAAAATGCTTGCAACCACATGCGCCTTGAATGTCGGATTGTTTGATTCACACCTTGGAATTTCTGAATGCAATAGTGAGATACCTAATGAATGGGACGCAGGTAGAAGCATTAGATTTAGCTGGATTAATGTACTCTTTTATTTTATTTTATTGTCTGATAAAAAATTTAGACAATAGAGTGCCTTCATTTTTATTGCAACCAGTTATGTGAATCAGGTGGAATTTTTTTTTTTTTTTGAGAAATCCCACTGGCCATTCCAAACTTTTCCGAATCGGAAGCAATCTGTATTTCATATTTTTGGACTGGAGATGCCCAATATGTACAATTAAGTTGTAGGAAAAATGCAAAGAATCTGATTAGCACAAATGGAAAATAGAACATAAATTTCAAAGATAGAGAAAGTAATCAAATAATCGATTTCCCTAAAATATTAGACCGTAAAAATTAGAATGTCGAGTCAGCACATATAATGCCTCCCTTAGGTGAAGAAAGAACCAATTCCTTTGATAGAAATAAGGTATTGGGGTGGGGAAAGTCACAGCATACCCTACTAATTGTTATGCCCAAATCCACAATCCCCAACAAGCCAACCAGGAAACCAAGAGTCCCATACGTAAAACCAAAGAGCCTTTATTTTAATTAAGTTTGCAAACTCAGTCTCTCCACATGTTCAACGTATTGGAATAACCGGAGAGTCCCGAGCTCAAATTAAAAAAGGGTTTAACACACTCACACATGCTTGTACAGACATACATACATATTCTCACACATATACATACACTCTTACACATACACATACTTAAACACACAAACATACATACATATACACATACATACACTCTCACACATAAACATGCTTATACACTCATATACACCCACAATATATTCACACACTCACACATGTACATACACTCACACAGATATACATTCACATACACACATGCACTAACACCTACATTCACATATATATATATCCACACATTCATACACTCATACACATTTCTTCACACACATACACTCATGAAGTAGGAACACATTCTGCTCCTTCAGTCAATAGCCTTTAAGATACCAGCCCACTTGGGATTGTTTTATGGCATCACACTCATATGGTGCACTCACACGCATATACTTGCACACTTACACACATACAATGTAAAAAGAAAATTAAGGGGAGAACAAACATCAGAACTCCAAATTTTGACATCTGTTCTTAAACATAAGTTGCCATTTGTTCCTCCAAAGCAATTACAGGATAGGCATATTTATCAAATAAAGGAAATGTAAAGGGAAAAAAAAGGGTTTAATAGTAGTAAAGATGGGGGTGAGGGGTTTCTGAGGTTTTAAGACCCCTGATTGGCTGACATTCGTCTAGGGTTTCCTGATGACTGTGAGCTGCAGGTGTTTCTATTCACAGTGCTAGAAATGCCAGGAATTTTTTTTTTGAATGGTCTGTTCTTGGGTGGGGGTCAAGTGATCTCAGCTTGTGGTTCCTTCTGCAGCCTGGCATCATCTCAGGGCAAACAAATGAGACCCTAGCCTCCATTGAAATTCATCTATGGCCAAAGTCCCAGGTGATGATGGTTGGAGGAAGTAAAGACTTAGATGATCATGGTTGGCCTTTACACTAATAACCTTATTAATCATTGTGGTGGTTTAAATGATAATGATAGCCTCTTGTATTTAAATAATTGACTCCCTATGGGTAGCATTGTCTAGGAAGGTTATGGAATCTTTTAGGAGGTAGAGCCTTGCTTGCGGATTTATATCTTCCCCCCACTTCCTGTTTGCTATCTCTGTTTCCTGTTTGTGGATAAAGATGTGATCAGCTGACTTCCTGCTCCTGCTCACACTGTGTCTGCCCTGATGGACTATGGCCTGACCCTCTGGAAACGTATGCCAAAATAAACTTCCTGCTTTAATTTGCTTCTGGTTCTGATATTTTATCCCAGCAAGGAAAAAGTAACTAATACAGACATCAGAGATAAAACTGGTTATTACAGCATTCAAGAAGAATGAGAGCCAGCCAATCATGCTGGTCCCATGTTCCCAGTACCACCTATATCAAACAGCAAAGTCTCTAGGGAAAAAGAAGTCTTATCACTCAACGTGGTTATTCTAGCATGAAGGCAAAAGGCAAATACACTTTCAAAACAATATTTCTAGAAGAAATATTCATGACCCTTACATAGGGTAAAAAATGCTTAATGATGAAAAGTATCCAACTAAGAGATAAGTTGAAATAAGTAACCCTGGAATGTGGGAACCATGGTAAAAATACTAATGCTAGACACAAAGCAAAGTAGCCCTGGTATTAACAATAGGAGAATTACATTTTCCAAACAGATAAGTCTACATCCTTGACTGCCTCCTGCTGCATGAAAACTACCACAGAGGCGTCATCTATGGAAGAGATACAAACATGCACTGGCATCAGCTCTGATGATGTCTTGCTCTTAGACTTCTCAGTACTACAAAAAATATATTTCCGCATCCTAGCCACCCAGCTCATGTGGTTTTGATTACAGGATCCCAAGAAAATAGAGATAAAACATCAGAGAAAAACCAATGTGAGTATCAGAAGTCAGAGGGCAACGAGAAAATATTTTTTTGGAAGAAATGAAGCTGGTCATTCATTATTTTTCCTTGAAACATCAAACTTATCAATTTAATTTAGTTGAAATTTTAGGAGGACTTCAAATTATTATATTTCTTAGAATTCAGAAAGGCCCTTTATGGAAAAAATAGGCTTTATGATGAAAAACATATATATGAACAATTATTCCTGGAGTTACATTTTATTTTTTCTGTTGTATATAAGTAACATTAAATTAGACACATTTATTTATGTCACATGTATATTGCTGTCTCCATGCTACTTCTATAGTGAAAATACTAATTTTCTTATTTTGTTTATCTATTTTACTTTTTCCCCATCTATATGTGTTTCAAGAGATGTTTAAAATGACACTCTGGACCAGTTGTGGTGGCATATACTTTTAATCCACCATTCAGGAGACAGAGGCACTCAAGAGTTTGAAACCAGCACGCTTTACATAAGTGAGTTTTAAGCCAGCCAAGGCTACACAGTGGAGCCCTGTCTCAAAACAACAACAACAACAACAACAGAAGATACTCTGCCCTTGGGAACCCCACAGAAGAAGGGAAGGAAGGATTGTAGGAGCCAGACAGATCAAGGACACCAGGAGAAGATGGCCCACAGACATTAACTAAGCAGGGCTCAGGATGGCTCACAGAGACTGAAGCAACATCCACCCATCCTGCATGGGTCTGTGCTAGGTCCCCTGCATGTGTATTATAATTGTGTAGCTTGGTGTTTCTGTGATATCCCTAACAGTGGAATTGGGGGTGTGTAACATGAGGTTGCTTGCCCAGTTGCCCAGCCATTTAGTCCCAAAGAAAATTACACAGAGGTCTGCATAACTTATAAACTGATTGGCCCATTAGCTCAGGCTTCATATTAGCTCTTATAACTTATAAGCCCATTATTCTAATATATGTTAGCCACATGACTCGGTACCTTATTCAGCGAGGCAGATCACATCTTGCTTCTTCTGTGGTCTGGGCAGGACTCTGGGAAGAGCTTCCTTCTTCCCAGAAAACTCCTGTTCTCATTTCTCTACCTCTACTTCCTGTCTGGTTTTCCCACCTATACTTCCTGCCTGGCTACCAGCCAATCAGCATTTATTTAAAATATAATTGACAGAACATAGACAATTCTCCCACACCAGGGGTATCTCTAACTCTTTTGCCCTCTCTTGGGATCCTTTCCCTCCTACTGGCTGCCTTACCCAGTCTTGATATATTGTAACTTCCTGTGACATGTTCAGTGACATATCACTGGAGGTTTTCTCTTTTCTGAGAAGAAACAGAAGAGGAACGAATCTGGGGAGTAGGGGTGGTAGCTGGAAGAAGTGGAGGGAGGAGAGGCTGTAGTCTGGATGCAATGTATGAGAGAAGAATAAATTCTTTAAAAAGCTACTCTGCAAGTGGCCATAATGTGTGTTCTGGGTCTTAAGATTTTTGAGGGATGCCCTGCTTTATCATTTTCTGCATTGCCTACATTTTAAAAGAAGTCACTCATAAAAATATATAATGCTAACTCTAAAATGATGACATAAAATGTGATTCCATGTTACTGAGATTCTTTAAATAAACAAACACTCTGAAGCATCCCTGGATGCTCTCCAACCCCACCCACATGCTGAAGCATACCTAGCACTGAGAGTAACAATGTTTCCAAGGTAATAACTCCCATCACGTTGTATTTCATTTTCCCAAATAGATGCTAGTTCCTCTCATTATCACTCCCTAGCTAACTGAGTACTTGCTATGTTCCAGCTAAGGAGGTCCAACATTTTGGCTTCTTCTGGCCACATTAAACTAAGAATCTTAACTCAAGAACTGTGCAACAATGTTACAAAAAAATAATCTCATAATATTTGAAGAAACTTTGTGCTTTTAAGTCCCCACATTTATACCTATCCCAGGCTAGAGGCTGGACACCCCCAATGACACTGGCTTCAACTTCATAATAAAATGATAACAGCAATATTGATGATAACTTAGATTTGCTGAATGCCTGCTATACTTTCTTTAAAATAATATTCTTCGGAGGGAGGTGTTTATAGTACTGGGCGTTCTTTGTGAGGTATAAGGAATAACCATCTTGGTTTTTTCTCAGAAGTATATGAATCTGTATTTGAATATGCAGAGAAGCTGCACAGGTGAGCCTGACCTTGGGAAGAGAGAGATCTGCGAGTGCAGTGGAACTACCTGCGTGAAGGACAGTTACATTAAATCTCTGCTCGAGCAGAATCAAAGGCTTAGGTTCAGTTCTTGTCCAGGGAGCAGCATTCCAACCCTTGTAATGGAGTCAAATCATACACTAATAAAGAAAGCAGGAGTTAGAGCCGAAGCCTCACGTGGAGCCCAACTCTGTCTTGGGAAGTGACGTGGGAGGAGCCTGAGATGCATTCGTCCTGAACAAATAAACCATGAACGAGTCTGACTGGAAGGCACATTCAAGAGTATTGCTATACTGCTTATTGCTTCTGTTTTCGCAGTGAACAGGTCAGTGAGCTCACAGAGCCTCAGAGAGTGTGGGTGGGGGTGGGGGGGTGAGCTTCTTTCTCCTGTGGGAGCAGCATGGAGTAGGACACAGAAGGTTGACATTCTTGTCCTATATGGAACAGTCAACAAAGGCATGTAGCCCTTCAAAACAGCCTTGGGCAATGCAATATGCTAGCCTCATGCCTCTGTCTCAGCTGACATCGGGGAATAAACTGAGAGGGACCACAGGGATAAATCAAAGTATAAACAAAAAAATAATGATGAGGCACTTCTCACGGTTGCCTCCTCTTGGTGCCCTCTCAGAGTTTCCTGATTAGACCACTTCTGTGTGTACCTTTGCTATCTGTGAAACAGAACCTTCCTCTGGAAAGCTAAGAGCAGTTTACACCGTCAAACTGCTCTCGACAGAGGCAGGCCACGAGTCCTGAGGTAAACGACAATCTGCTCAAGGTCTACTAAAGATAGGATCTTTGTGGGTCTATTTAGACTTCTCTCTCTGCTTGATATTTCTTCCGTATCCAAAATATTCTAGTTGTTTCGTGAAATCTCTATGCTGACATAGGCACTTTCGTTAATGATAAATCAAGGTTCTGTACTGTTGCAGCAAAACTTTCCAGAGAGATGAGAGTCTGGGGTCGTGGAAGAGAGAGAAGAAAAGAGAGAGAAGGAAAGAGAGAGAAGAAGATTGTTTTCTCTGCTGCCGAGGCCCATAGATTAAAAGTTCCGCTCTAACATAGAATGGTTCCATTTCATTTGGCTCTAAGGATCTGGCTTTGCAAATTTAAGGTGTGATCCCTTGAAACCATTGTGATAAAAGTAATTTGGAATCATACTGCTGACAGTGATTATAGAAACAAATCTCTATGTATCACACATGGTTCAGCTTTGGTGAGAAAAAAAAATAGACTAAAACACTTTAAACTTCCCAGAGCAAAACTGTACCTGACAGACACCAGGAAATAGCTATCCACACGTCTAAGGGCCCAGTGTGTACAAATTAGAACATATTTGGGAAGGCCAGTAGGAGAAAACAAAGCTCAACTTTGCATGGCCTCTGCTCATCAAGTCTTAATGCGTCCATCTGACCATCCCCTTCCTTCACTGTGAGAAGCTATCCACTCACCCCAGAGAGGCCACCAAGAACAAAGGAGAAATTCTTTGCAAGTGAACTTTGGTGAACTGATGCTCCGGTTGAGGTTACGTGCAGGAGCACGGGCAACTTATGGGTAGCTACACTACTGAAGGAAAAAGAAACAATTATGAAATCATCAACTGCCTATATATCCTTGGAGAGGGGTGTGGTCCTACGAGTACCTCCACTTCCATGGTGGAAAGTTAATGAGCCTAAAGTTCTGCAGCTCTCTTGAGCAATCAAAGCTGCTAATAGTTCAAGAAGCTAGCAGTTATATCTTGCACATAGAACAGTGTTCCACAGCACACATGCACATTATACACACATGTGCACGCATGTGCACACACACACATATCACTACTTTGTGACCTGTCACATTGGTACTTGCTTCAAAGTTGTGTGCTGAAGTAGTATTAGGTATCATAACCCCAGTGAATACATTTCAGCTTTTCTTTCATGTGACAATCAATGCGGTAGGAAGATTAAGTCCTTATGGCACATTGTAACGAGCCCTTCCCTAATTTGGAAACTAACATTTCTCTGTTCTTTATGATGATGTTAATATTCCAGATCAGAGAAACGGGAACATGTGTCATGATTCTTCATCTTCGTGTGGTTCTAAGCACATAAGGAGCCACTTCCCAGTCTCTGCAGAAGAGCAATTGCTCATGTCCACTGTCTACAAGATCTTCTGGACATAAGAAACTCTCCTTATGGAAGAGACTATCCTAATAATACACCTATTATGGATTTACAAATTCCCCCACACCTACAATCAATGTGAAGTCTTAGTGTTCACTCATCTTGAGTTGGGATAATGGGTGTTTACTTTTAGAGAAATTCATCAAAATGATGGAGATTTATTATGTTTGACTGACGAAGCAGAAGTAGTAAATATTCATTGGACAATGAGTAAATATGGTCAGAATCACAATTTCCTGGTCCATGTGTCTGATAAATGGGATTTTTAGCTTTGTCAAATAATCATTTACTTCCATAACTTCATCAATTCCATTTTCCAGTCTCATAGTCAAACCCTATGTCTATGATTTTGTACTCATTTTATTACTATAGAAAAATCACATATAAATACACAGACACAAATGGACACGTGCAGAGAGGGGGGGAAGGGAGGAGAAGGAGGAGGCATGCTGGGAGGAAAGGAGGAAAGAAGGGAGACAAAGAGATAGAGACAGACACACCAGGAGCAGAAGGCAAGAAAACAAGTTTTCTATGACAACCAGAGTGGGCAACAGGGTAGAGGGTAGATAGTTCCCTCTTGCACTCGTCACTAAATACAAGGGAGGGGGCGCCACCCAGAGCCCTCTACCTCCCTGCCGAAGAGGCTCAGGGAGGACGTCCATCTCTTCTGTTCTTCAGAGTGAACCTCTCACTCCTGTATCCTTTCTTCCCTCCTCCCCTCCTCCTACTGCTGTCTTTCTCACTCACCTTCTCTCTTTCCCCTCAATTTCTGTTCTATTCTCCCGCTGTCTCTCTCATCTTGTCTCCTTGACTCTCCTCACCTTCCCCTCTCAACCTCCCCCCTTTGTTTCCACTGGCCTCAGCTTTATAGACACAGCAAACCAAGCAGGCCTGGGCCAAGCTGCCTGGACTCAGAGGTGAACCTTCTCCGGTTCTGGTTCCATTTTCTCACGTGTTCCATGCGGGCATGTGTTAGGTGTGCCTTGCATTGGCCTCTCCTACAGCTCAGGTTGGAGGTGACACCTAAATTGGGATGAAGGAAAGTTAATTGCCTGCTGTGGACCCAGGCTTCAGAAGGTACTTTTGTGCAAGCAATTGTAACCACTGCCTGTGTTCATCAGAGGTGTGGTAAACTCATTTCTCTTCTGGGCAGTAGGGATGCACAAAAACACAGCCGAAACCGAAGAGAAACCCAGCTTAAGTTGAGCTGCCTGTGTGGGGCGTGTGTGTGTGTGTGTGTGTGTGTGTGTGTGTGTGTATCTTTTCCTTACCACCGTCCCCAGAAAACAACAGGGCCAAACATGAATCAGATAAATCAGATAATCATATCTTCATAAATTCACCATAAAGTCATTGTCTACACCAGTGCCAGAATCAACTTTAGCTTGCCTGCCTTTTTTTTTAAACATTTATTTATTTATTTATTTATTTATTTATTTATTTATTATGCATACAATATTCTGTCTGTGTGAATGTCTGCAGGCCAGAAGAGGGCACCAGACCTCATTACAGATGGTTGTGAGCCACCATGTGGTTGCAGGGAATTGAACTCAGGACCTTTGAAAGAGCAGGCAATGCTCTTAACCACTGAGCCATCTCTCCAGCTCCTTGCCTGCCTTTCTCTCTGTGTCTCTGTCACTCTGTCTCTGTCACTCTGTCTCTCTCTTTCTCTTCTTCCTTCCTTCCCCCTCTCCTTCTTTCAGTTAATGAATATAAAAAGAAAAAAAAAATCACAAATGATGTATGTCCTTAATTCATTTAGCAATGTCAGAGTCACACGAACTGAAAAACTGAGAAATCAAGATATCTGAAGAGGTAAAACTGGAGAAACAAGATAATTCTCAGGTAATGAAAGTAAGTGAAATTTTAAATTACAGAATTACCATTTCTCTTCACATTTAGTGTTCTATAAATGAGGGTACTTTTCCAGTGATGTGCATACTTAATGTAGAGGTTTTAATTTTTTCCTAATAACTCATTAAATTATTAGTATATTTTATAATTCATGTTATCTTGAAACTAATGAAATTTGGTAAATTCAATCCTGTGACCTTTGGATCACATACTGAAGAGGCATAAATCTACCTCGGGAACATTGCGCGGGCTTGAAACAGTTTCCACAGCTTTTTACTTTGTTTCCTATGAGGAAGAGAGTGACCTAAATGACCACAGCAGTAATAGAACAGGCAGTCTGTGGTCTTCTGTGTGTTACCCCCTTCTTCAAAAATGATGAGTTCAAGGACTGACGAGAGGGTGCAGTAGTTAAGAGAGCACATGCTGCTCTTCCAGGGGACCAGAGTTTGAATTTTAGCACCCACGTTCAGTAGGTCACAATTAGTAACTCCAGCTCCAGGGGACCCAATGCCTCTGATCCCTGTGGGTCCCTGCATTCATTTATACCTACCCACATGGACACAGAAAAATACAAATAAATCTTAAAAAATTATGGGCTCCCTGCTACCAAGTGTAAACTTCCCCTTGGGATTGAGAGGTTAGAAATATACCTCTGCAAGTAGGCCACAAGGCACAGGACAAGAACTAGGGGCAGGAATCAGTCTCTCCAATGATGACCCTCGGGATTAAAGGGACTTGTCTACACTGTAATTCTAGCCTGAACAGACACATCTTATTTTCTTTCTCATATTTCTATGATCGGATCACTCCTTCCACAGTCCTAGAACTAATCTTGCCAAGTAAATGATCCAGTAGATAGGACCTAACATCCTAAGGATTACGAATACTACACAGAGCATTAAGTAATACTGAGCTGGGTGGCAAGAAGTTAATTGTATTTAAATTTTGATCTAGTGCCTTTTATTAGGCCAGAGGGAAGGTTCAGATGTGAGGCCATGTGGCTTAATCAGACAACACTGTGAACTTACCTGTGGTTTCCCACTGCAGGGATGCTGCTGACAGGTTCACGTCTATGGTCAGGAGACACTACGTACTTTGAATTAATTTTTGATATCTTTTCATAGAATATTTTCATGTAATATTCTTGGTTCATTTACCTTCTTTTTATGGTAGGTGACATGTCTTCTCACTTAAAATAGAGGCAAAATAAATGGGCTTCATTTTCGATGATCCTTTCTCTCTTCCTTGAGTCAGGTTCTTGCTATGTAGCACAGGTTGGCCTTAAACTTGAGGTCATTCTACTTCAGTCTCCCAAGTGCTGGGAGTACAGATGTGACCACTACAGCCACCTTGGTCTGGATGTTAAGTGTTCCCCCAGAGGCCTGGGTAATGAGTCTTTCTCTATGCCACCAGCCAGCTCTCAAATAATGTCATGGAGACGTATTATTAATTATGAGTGCTTGGCCTTTTAGGCTTATCTCACTAGCTCTTATAACTTAAATTAACCCATATGTTTAAACCTATGTTCTGCCATGTGACCTTACTTATCTTCCAACGTATACCTCCCATTTCCTCTATGTGTTTGCATGGAAACTCTGGCTTTCTTCTTCCCAGTTTCCTCTTTGTCCCTGGAAGTCCTGCCTAATGACTTCCCTGTCTAGTTATTAGCCACTCGGCTCTTTATTATACCAATCACAGCAATATACCTTCACACAAATGTGTGAAGTGTACAATTATTCCACAAGTGAACAAATATCCCACATTTCCCCCCTTTTGTCTAAATGAAAAGTAAAGATTTTAGCTTTAATATAGATAGTAAAGCTATATACAATAAGAAGAATTATCTAGTAAGAATTACATTCACAATGTTCATGTATATTTGGCAAATTTGGAGAAAATACTGTATTTTTTATCTTTTCTTAGTGAGTCCATAGTTTCCTACCTAAACCATTTTCTATCATAACTTCTATTACCATCCATAAAATATCGTTTCAGGCCTTCTAAAACATCTTATTAAATAAACAACTTAAGCTGTTATGTTTTTCAACCTTATAAACTTTACATCTCTTAAGTTTCTTTTCTGACTTTGGTCACAAGGAAAACCTTAGCTATGACTATTTGGTCTTCAACTCCCCCAAAGATCCAAGAAGGATGTAATATTAGCTGAGTAAACAGGAAGTGCAAAGCAGGAAAAATTTCAAAACTCTAAAAATCACAGAAACAGCTAGCTGCCTACACAATCACTCAAAGTTTGTCTGCAACATTGGGGCATCTATCTTCAGCAAGCCTAGAATATCTGACAAACTTTTCTGTGAAGCAGGAATTTGAAGAACTGTCTTACTTTGTCTTGACAAAGTTTGGCAGTAGCTTTCTTTTGTGTCTTGCTTATTGTAAGCAGTCAAGGCATGGGCAATTTCTTGTCCAGATAGCTAGCTTTGCTACACTGAAAGCAATCTCCATATGGAGGTTCTTCAATGCTCATTTTTTTTTTAAAGTAAATTGTTGCTTCCAGGGGCAGACATGTCTTATTGTCATGAAAAACCTTATGTTGTTAAAACATTTTAAATGTCACATTCTACAGAATTCTTTAAGTTTTTGAAAATCATCTGTCTATTTAAAATATATTTATATTTGACCACAAGTTTGATTGTTAGAGATGACTATTAGGCTGTCTTTCTTTATAATACTTAGTAACTTTCAAGGACGAGAGCTTTACATTGCATTTTTAAGTGCTACATAGGAATAATACCTTAAACAAGAATAGAAACACGTAAGTAGTAGAACAAAACTAACCTTAAGTTGTATCTGTCTATGAAAATACATATCAGTGTAAAATATTTACAACTAGTGTTTGTTCAAAAGTAGACCCAACAATCCACCCTTTTCTCTCATCATTTCTATGCTACATCCCCACTTTTTTTCTTCAGAAAGAGATTCTTAAATCTAATCTCCTTTGTTCAGCTTTTTTTCCTGACCATGACCAATAGCAACTTGTCATCAGCCCCCCTAAACAATGACAAACATTCATTACCCACCAAATGACCAAAACCACCCACCTCACCTCTTGGGAATGTGGGTATCATATTCTCTAGATTGCTTCTTGCTGTCTGGGGGTGCCAGAATCTTTAGGGGATCCTGAGAAATTTGGGATGGTCAAGTCCTGGGAGAGCTAGTTGTATTATTCTTTGTTTAGTCTCTGTGTGATGGGAACATGTAGGGTTTTTCTAAAGTCTTGGCTGGATAGTCGGTAAAGCTACGCAATCTTAGCTAGCAGCTTTGAAGTTGTTCTGGGTGTATAATTTTGAGGAAACTAAAAGAGAGAAATTTTGAAGGCTGGGTCACCTGGGCTACTTGTTTTTATTAATATCTGGTACTTTCTTCTGAAAACACATAAACTTTTAAGTGTAACATGTATGTTTCTGCATTAACATAAGTATGGAATGTGCAGTGTGCACAAGTCAGCAAAAGATGATTTTTTTATTCTATGTTTGAACAGGCAAAAGGCATCTTTTAACTTTATAATTTATTGAGACTGTATAAGCAAACCTTTATCCATGTCATATGAAAATATGACATGTAATAATATATCATGAGGAATCTATAGCCAACAAGATTTATCATGTCTTATCCCATCTCAGAGCTATTCCCGTGTTGTAGGATCAACATATCCATCACCTGTACTTATAGCCTTTCTTGGATTTTTCCCTCACATCTGCAAACAAGATCCTCAGGAGAACTCCCTTTATAAAATCTTATCTTTATTAATTTTGAAGAGATCCATATCTTTTTGTTTCTGGTAGAAATAAAGGCTAAACCTCTTTCCAAACACAACATAAATTCTGACTTACATTTTAAAGTGAAAACATTCTTAAAATATATAGCTTGGTTTAATTTAGCAGTTTCCATAACTTAATGTCTCTCAGTAGCTATTGTTTTTTATACATTAGCATTTAGAAAGTTCAAAGTCAACAAAGCACCATACAGGATCAAGACACCCTTAGTATTTTCCATCTTTATACAGCTTATTTTTTTCATATTACTTTACTCTCTCTTTAAAGACTTTATTATTTTAAGCTATTTATTTTTTCCTATGACTGTCTATGTCCCACAACAGGCCTGTGTGCTAAAAGCTGAAACTTCTGACGAGGGGATATTATTAAAGCGGGACTCATAGGGCCCTGTCATTAGGGCACTGAGAATATGCCTTGAAGCCAGCCTCTTCTCTCTCTCTCTCTCTCTCTCTCTCTCTCTCTCTCTCTCTCTCTCTCTCTCTCTTTCTCTCTCTCTCTTGTTTTCTGGCTCACATAATGAACAGTTTGATCAATTAAATCTTTTGGCCATGTTTATATGAGCCTCACCAAAAGTCCCAAATCAATGGGGCTACCCCATATTATACTGTTACCCCTAGAAAAAATGAGCCAAAATAATCTTTTGTCTTTTCAGAAGTAAATTATTTTAGGTATTTCATTATAGAAATGTAAAGCTGGCAAATGCCCCTAGTCATCACTAGATCTGACCAAACCATGCCAGAAGAAAACAGATAATTTTCATGGTATTATGGTAAACAATGAAACGTTAAGTTATGTTCCTTCCAAACCTCCTCAAGCAGAGATAGCATTGCATCTAGTCATCCTCATCGTCTCTCAGTGCTGGTTAATCCTAGTGCTAACTATGGCTTCTGCAATTTCAGTTGTCAATTTGATAGGATTTATAATCAGCATGGACACAAACCTGTGGGCTTATTTGTGAGAGATTTTTTTTGCGGTAGAAATTCCCTAAATTTAGGCAGCACTCTACCCTGGGATGTGGTTCAGGACTGAGTAAAACAGGGACAGGGGGACAGGTTGATGAGCAGCGCCATCATAACTTTCTGCTTCCAGACTGCGGAGATGTGAACAACCAGCATATGCTCCACAGTGAGTTGGATTCCCTTTTGATGTTAGCCAAAACAAACCCTTCAAGTCTAGGGCTGCTTAGTGCCAGGTATCTTGTCCCAGTAAGAAGGAATGTGACTCATACCATCCCATATTCCCTTTCGAATGCATTTCAACCATTTGCTTTCATATAGAGAAATATTTTTGAGGACTGCAAGGCAAGAGGCACTTTCCACGCTTGCAGCACAGCCACTTATTTCTGCCTGTTTATCCTTCTTTATGACATCCCCATCCTGTTCTCTTCACTAAAGATCTCGTTTCCTAGATGTCAAGCAGAGTAGAGCTCCTCCTGTCCTCCTTGAATCAAGCCCGGTGCTCTTGCTACGGTAACACTGCACACTCAGTTCACATGTGCAAAATAAAGAACTTTATTGTAATAAGATGTTGTTTGCAGAAGGGAAAGTAGTTTGATTGAATGCATTGTTCTGCACTGATTTTAATTGTTGTCGTAATCTGATCTGTAGCTAACCAGATAATTGGAATTTAATCGGTTTCTTTAATTTTATCACAAAACAGCCAGAATACAGCTGTAGCGAGACACCATCTGAGTAAATAACACGTATCATTGTTTCATTCTGTTCATGCCCATGAGCTTGTGCTGTGTTGATCATGTGATCATAGTTGATTTGGGCCAAGACTCTAGCCACTTCCACATAACTAGTGTTCTGTGTGTGTCCAACCATTATTGCGCAATTGCGTGGCGGAAGCAGGGAGGGATGTCTATCTATTGCCAAGTGTAAGTTATGCAATATGTTTTTAGATTTACTTTCATATGTCAAATAATCCCATGACTCATTTAAACAGCTACACAGTGTGTCAATGACTGATGCTGTTTCTATTAACTAATGAGTTGGGTGTTTAAATCTAAGGAATACATACATAAATAGGGAAAGCTGAGCACATTCCAGCATAAACAAGGGATCTGAATTGTTCTCTGGAAAGCCAAGTCCACCACGGAGTTTCCACACAGCTGTCACATATGAGGTATCCCAGAATTAATAAAGCTTGGTATTTCAAGAGATTGGATCACGTGTTTACCGGGTTCCAAAGTCTTGTGTTAACTTTTCTGAGAGAGCAACTATGGATAATGGCAGAATCAACAAGGAAAATTGTGGACCCACACAGTGCCTGCCAGGGTAGTCTCAGAAAGCCACAGCAGGCTTTAAACTCACTAATAAGATGAAAGCACCTTGGCTCTACTCTTCTAGATAGCTAACAGCTACGTTTGTGAGAGATCCTTTCCTGGGAGCCCTCTTAGGGACTTTCTTTTCTGTCATTTTGGCTGTGCAGAAACAACACGAACCTTACCTGAGCTGCTCGAGAGTTTCTTCCTCTCTCAGGAGGAAGCCTGGGAAAAAGGAGGAAAAGTGGATTCACCACAGAGAGACTGTGGCTCTTGTCCCGGCTTTTGTATACATCCTGCACGGCCTCATTTCCTCCTCTGAGAAACAGTTCAGACAGCCTCTCTTCTGCTGTGTAAAGATTAAGTGAGGTGCTGCCATGGGCATCTTGCTGCTTTTTTGGCTGCTGGTATCTGCATCTCATTTAGTACTGTACAGTCTTCTTATCTTAATAACTCATTGCCCAACCATATATATATATATATGTGTGTGTATCTATGTGTGTGTGTGTGACACACACACACACACTCAGAGAGAGAGAGAGAGAGAGAGAGAGAGAGAGAACCAAGGTCTAGACACCTGGAAAATAAAACTGAAGGTCTAATTTGAAACACAAAATCCAGGAATTTTTCTAATGAAAAACAAAAGAACTGAATTTCCCTTTTAACAAAACCTGTCCAAATAGGTAATTTTTTAAATTGATTTTTATTGAGCTCTACATTTCTGTCTGCTCCCCTCCCTGCTTCTCCCCTTTCCTTCAACTGATAAATCAAACTAAGCAACAGAAAAATACATGGCTGGACATTAAGGAGAAATGGACCCCTCAGGATAAAGTGAGGAAAGAAGCCATGGTTTGATTGCAACAAACTGTTATCTGTATTTACATGGAGTTTTCCCCATTTGTGAATAACTGCAATATACAGTTAAAGATATAGAACAGGCCTAACTTCCAGGCCTATACTACAATATATCGGCCCCTCAAATAGCATTGCTCCTCTCACAGAGAAAAAGGCCAGCTAAAGATGCCTCGATGGAATGCACCGTCTAGTCCTTTGGTTTCACTGTCCTCAACACTTGGACTGATTCTGTCCTCACACCACAGTGGTGGTAGTCAGGAAAAGCTACCATGGCTGAACAGTGGTCGAAGGGGGAATATTTTTGACTCTGTCCTTGGCAATTGTATAAACACCCCCTGATTTTACTCCTACATGGTTATTTTTTTTTATTGTGATATTCTCTGTGTTTTAGAGCTCATTGCTGGGATACCCCATCACTCACCTGACCCCCAACTACTGGGCCAAGAGATTCACTCTCACAGAAATGACTTTAAACTGTTATATCAGTTCTAGCTTCTTGCCCTCACTCAGGAAGACCTCTCTTTCTTGCAGCAGACTGGGCTCCCTTGGCACAAAGATAAGGTTGATGTTTCATGCAAAGGAAAGGTAAGTCATGCACTAACTGTGAAACGCTGATGAGATTACATGTTCTATATTTGTTGTTTCATGGGTCACATGACAGCAGAGCCGTCTAAAACCTACCAGCTCTAAGACCATGTGGAGATGCAACGTGTACTATCACAGAAAAATATATCTGCTAGAAAATCTAAGGGGTCTTTTACCATTTCCTACGGTGCCCATGGGATTATTCTACCTGAGATGCCCAATCACGATGAAGCTGACAGTTGGGCAGTCTTCGAGAGCAGTAGACAGTCTTGGTGAGTGAATGGATTTTAAAGAAGATGAAGGCATATCTCTACTTATAAACATGCCTGATGTGTTTTCTTCTCTGCCAGGTCATTTTTCCCCCAAGACTGCAGAAACTATATTTGAGCAGCAGAGGAAATCATTCAATTTCAAAAATTTCTAAATAATAGGGTACTATTTCTCTCTTGTACAAATTAAATTAACAAAGTACCTACATATCACAGATACAAAATACAAATACATTTCAATAACATTTTTATTTTTGAGAATTTCATACCTGCCTATTTTGGTCAAATTTAACCCCGTCCCTCCTTCAACTACTTCCGAATCCCTACTCTCCCATACCCCACCCCTCACGCGACCTTCCTATCTTCTTTCATTTTATATAACCTACGTCGTCCAATCAAAAGAGCCTTGGAAGAATTTTCAGAGTGAAAATACAAAAATTGAGCACAAGGCCAACCACTATCTCCTTGTTATATGAGGCGTGACTAATTCCACCACAAAACCCTTCCTACTGTGTCCATCCTCTTCAAAGGCCTCTCCACACACAACCCTGTGAAGCTGCTGGCAACCTCCCACACTTGGTTTGCATGATGAAAACCATGTAGAACGCCTGGCTGGATGTAGCTAGCTGTGTGTCTCTTGCAGTTCTTTGTACAGCAAGGAGTCAGTAGCACTGAGATCCTCTATGTAGACATGAGACTTTTACAATTAGGAAGGTCCCTTCCCTCCTCCCATACCGAGCATAAAACAGTCACTCCCAGATCTTCAGGTTGAGTTTTGGCCAACATCTGTAGCATCTGATAGTTTCACATGGTACCAGATGGGGGCAATTCGCAGGGCTGTCCGGGAAAGCAAACTGTGACTGGCCATAGGAGAGCCACATCACAAAAGAAGATAGTTTGTTAAAAAGCAGTTAAGAGAGCCATGCCAACTGAACAGAAATGTCACTTTGAGAAGAAGTTAGCATGCAGGGCTTGACTTTGATTAAACTTCTTCCTTACTACCATTCTGAAAACAGGGAATTATTGTTCGGAGACTTAAAGATGACCTATATCAATCCAGGAGCACCAGCACAACGAGGAATCTGCCCCAGTCATGCAATAGTGAGAACTGACAGCCCAGAAATTCTGTGTTCAACCTGCTCAATTGGACCTGAAGGGTAGTCCCGTAACACGATGCCTTTGGGAGTCATTCTTCCTAACTAGTTATCGATTTATCAAAAAAGAATACGTGTTTTATTTCAAATGGCTCTTCCTGAAGTGTAACCTTGGATCAGCAGAGAGTAAACATTGCTATTTTCGTATGGCTATGTGGGAATAATCTACCCTTCCTGGAAGAGTGGAAGGAAGGCACAGAAGAGTCCTTCATGAATCACACACTATTAGACAGAAGTCATTTGTCATTCACCGTGGTATTTGCAAATCACTAGAGGGGCCATTCAGCGACTTCAGGTAGGATCATGTAGCAAATGGCCTCCCAGGGTTGAATGGACCAAGCTTGTACGGCGGCTCCATTACTCTAGCCAGAAAGTTAATGGCCGGTACCAACCACCAGGCTACTCGAGAAAAGAACAGCAGTTCGAAGCTGAAATAAGTCAGATATTGAAGTGGAATGTTCATTTTGGTTGTTGTCATTAGTCAGAGCAGAGAAAAGTGATGGTCCACTGCACCTGCTTAGCAATTTACAATGATTATAACTGTACTCCTCTAAGGCATATAATTCATGAATTCATTAAACAAATATTTCCATTTTTTAATTACCCGATACACATCTGATACTCTGCTAGATAATGTAAGACACATTCCAATATGAAAAAAAATAATAATTTCTACCTTCTAGAGACTTTCATGGGGGAAGATTTCTTGAAGAACTCTCATACAAATAAGTCACAATTATAAAATAAGAGACTGGTAAGCTCTTTGCCTTGAAAGGCAACAAAGACAGCTGTATTCCCCAGCCTGGTCTTCTAGGTCACATGTTCCAGAGGAAAGACTGTCATGGAGAGGAAAAGAAGACAACGGAGGAGGAGAGGAGGTGGATAGATATCGTTCCAGAGCCATGCAATTGTGTTTAAGTGAAATCTTGACTGTTGGTTGCCTACTGAGTCATTGGGAGTTGGATGCTCAGCATAGCTCTGTGGTTTGCATTGAAACTGATGTATCTATGAGTTACTAATGTCCTTGCCACTAAATTCTATTTCTCATGGTTTGCTTCTTTGTGTAGTGACTGGGATCAATGTTTGCACACACCATATAGTATCATTTGATTGGATGTCTTAGGATCTTCTGATAACAAGCACTTACTGACTCATCCCAGATGTGTAGTTGCTGGTCATGTTTATAACTGGACTGTACATCACCAAACACAATCAAAGGAGGTAACAAATCATGGCACAAACCATAAAAGCCATGCCACAGTATTTCTTCTCTTCCAGTGACTTTGATGTGTTCAGTGGTACTGGACCCATTTTATCCTCCATTCTTTGGATCTGTTTTGATCATTTTCTAACTTTTTAATTATACAAGTAACACATTTCTGTAACTAATAAGAAATTATAAAAAGATTGTGATACACAAGGTTATTATAGGCAAGTAGGTTGGTTATATACTAAAATGAACAATTCACATTTGAAACTAAGAATAAAATGCTATCTACAGTAACACCAAAACTGTTGACTACTTAATTGTTTTTTTATTCATCTTGATAATTTGAACTATGAACTCAATACAATTCCAATAAAAAGGACTGAGAAAACTATTTTGTGGATATTAACAAACTTATTCAAAAGACTCACAACGTCTGATGTGATTGCCAAATGAGAACAACACAGTGGCAAGAGCTGATTTACTCACTTTGGCAGCCACCAAAACTGCAGTAATCAAGATGGTATGCTGCTGACACAGAGAAAGAGAAACAGAATTCAGAGGACAGAAATAAAATGGGAAAAATAAAGTCAAAGCCAGGTAGTGGTGGCACATGCTTTTAATCCCAGCACTCGGGAGGCAGAGGCAGGCTGATCTCTCCTTTTCCGAGGCCAGCCTGGTCTACAAGAGCTAGTTCTAGGACAAGTACCAAAGCTACAGAGAAACCTTCTCTCTCTCTCTCTCTCTCTCTCTCTTTCTCTCTCTCTCTTTCTCTCTCTCTCTCCCTCTCTCTCTCTCTATGTATATATGTATATACGTATATACGTATATATGTATATATATACATATTCAAAGAATCTTTGACAAAGGAGCAAAGGCAAATGAATTATGAAATGATAGTTGTTTTTATTTTGTTTTTTAAGAAAAGCTAGACATATATTTATATATACATATATATTAAACAAATGGCACTGGCATAACTGGACATCAATATTTAGAAGAATGAAAATAGACCCATATATTCCACCATGCACAAAACTCAAGTCCAAATGGATCAAAGACCTCAATATAAAGCCAGCCACAGTAACCTTATTGAAGAGAAAGTGGGAAATGCATTTGAACGCATTGGCACAGGAGTTCACTTCCTAAATATAACCCTAGCAGCACAGACACTGAGAGAAACAATTAATAAATGGGACCTCTTGAAACTGAAAAGCTTCTGTAAAGCAGAGGACACAGTTAACGAGACAAAATGGCAGCCTACAGAATGGGAAAAGATTTTCACCAACCCCACATCAGACAGAGGTCTGATCTCCAAAATAAACAAAGAACTCAAGAAATTGGTCATCGAAAGAAAAAATTATCCAATTAAAAGAAATGGAGTACAGACCACAGAGAATTCTCAAACGAGGAATCTTAAATGGCTGAAAGACACTTAAGGAAATGCTCAACATCCCTAGTTATCAGAGAAATGCAAATCAAAACAACTCCGAGATTCCATCTTCCACCTGTAAGAATGGCCAAGATCAAAAACACTGATAACAATTTATGCTGGAAAGGTTGTGGGGTAAAGGGAACACTTCTGCATTGCTGGTGGGAGTGCAACCTTGTACAGCCCCTTTGGATGTCCGTATGGCGATTTCTCAGAAAATTAGGAAACAACCTTCCTCAAGACTAAACAATACCACTTTAGGGTATATACCCAAAGGAGGCTCAATCATACCATAAGGACATATGCTCAATTATGTTTATAGCAGCTTTGTTTATCATAGCCAAAACCTGGAAACAACCTAAATGTCCCTTGACCAAAGAATGGATAAGGAAAATATGGTACATTTACACAATGGAATGCCACACAGTAGAAAAAAAAAATAGTGACACCCTGAAATTTGCATGCAAGTGGATGAAACTAGAAAACATTATTTTGAGTGAGGTAACCCAGACCCAGACAGACAATTATCATATGTACTCACTCCTAAGTGGTTTTTAAACATAAAGCAAGGAAAACCAGCCTACAAATCATAATCCTAGAGAACCTAGACAACAATGAGGACCCTAAGAGAGACATACATAAATCTAATCTACATGGGAAGTAGAAAATGACAAGATCTCCTGAGTAAACTGGGAGCATGGGGACTTTAAGAGAGGGTTGAAGGGGAGGGGAGACGAAAAGAAGGGAGTATAGCTCAAAAAAATCAATTAAAAAATTACTATTCCATCTGAAAAAGAAGAAAAGCTAGGCATATATATATATACACACATACATGTATACACATATACACATACATATACATATATACATGCAGGTATATATCTTGAGATGTATTTTACATCTTCAGAAAAATTACTTCCAGATGCTTCAGAGACCTAGATATAAGATACAGGTTTCTGAAATCCTAGATGATAACAGAAGAGGAAGTCTAGGTTGACCATAGACATGGAACAATGTTAAAGACCACATCAAAGCCACAGTTCATGAAAGAAAGAATCTATAAGTTTGCTTCATAAAACAAAAAGTGTCTGTTGTGGGCAACACTATCAACAGAGCCTTCAGACAAGGCCCAGGGCTAGGAAAACATACTCACAAAAGATATATCCAACAAAGAACTGCTACCAAAGTATATAAACAGTTTGAAAAGTCAACAATAGAAAAAAAAAGCACACAGCTCAAATACATATCAGCAAAAGACTTGAGCAAAACTTCCTCACCAAAGAAAATACACAATTAACAAACAAGCATACAAAATTATACTCAGCAACGTATGTTCCTGGGGAATTGTATGTTAAAACACCAGGGACATGCTACTCTGTACAAATCCAAAACAATGCCAGTATTGAATATGGACACAGATATGGAAGAATTTCAAATACTATCCATGGATCAGCTTGTCCTAGCGGCTTCTTACCAGACTAAATGCATTCAATCTTGCAATCATGAGCCAAAGCATTTCTGGTTAAGAGCTGAAAACATGTCTGTACAGAAACCGCCACATGGTGCTTGAAGGAGAATTTCTTCTGAGACTCTACTAACCTGGAAGCACTATGAGGTCTCTGAGTAGATACATGGGTAAATGTGTTGTGGTAGATGTGGCCAATGGATCACTCTGCTTTGCTAACAGCTATGCCGTCCCCGGCAGCAGGGAAGAACGTTCTACGCATATCGCCAAGTGTCTGTGGCCAACCTTACAAAGCAATGTAGTGCTTGACTTCAAGCACATCACGTACTGGAGAGGGCAGAAGAGTGGGGACAACGCACAGAGAGGTGCTTCTCAAAGGCAGTGGTGGGGAGGAGCGGCGACCATCGGGAACACAGGCAATGTTCTTCTTTGCTTTCTGTTGCTGTGACAAGCACTGAGATCAATGGCAGCTTGGGGAGGGAAGGGGTTTACTGTACACTTCCAACAAGCAGAGCATCACTGAGGACAGTCAGGGCAGACCCTTGGGTGGGAGCTGGTCAGTGACTGTGGAGGAATCGCTGCTCCATTGCCTCGGCTGAACCAGCTTTCTTTTTCATGCCAGAACCCCCAGGTGAAGGGTTTCCAGTAGGTTCAGGGCATGGCCAACATGGCTCTGGCAGGCCTTGCCTTTCCCCTATTCCCTGATCCTTGCTAATAAACAAGAACAGAACAGAGAAACAAACACCCTGTAGAGTCTAGAGTATATTCTAAAAGCTAACCACCAAGGTCTAGTCCATGTTTGGCTATTTCCTCCCCTTGAGGCTGACCATCAAGGTCCAGCTATGAAAGGATTGAAGTCCAGCAATCAACACCCCTCCCCTCCCGCTTTAGCTACCCTAATTAATCTGTTCAATCAAAATTAAACACCTCATCCTAACACAGGGCTTCCCCTTTGACCTTTATAAACTGTCATTTAGCTGTGGGCCACCTCTGTTTCCTCTCTAGCCAGAGGCAGTCCTTTGCCCCACCGGTGCAACTATCCCTTCCCCCTCTCCCTTGTTCCCTCCACTTCTCCCTCACCCTCCACCTCCTGTCTTTGTCTCTTATTCTCTGCCATTCCTCTAGGGCAAATAAATCTCCTTTGTGCTGAGAACTTGGGTCTTGGAGTGTCTTGTACTGGTACCTCCCACAGTGGATCCCGACTGGGGAAAACACCTCCCACAGTGGCCTAGGCTATTCTATGTCACTTAGCCATCCAGAAACTGGCTAGCAATCTAATTGAGGCACTCCCCCAGCAGAGATCCTTCAGACAAGTGGTTGTATCAAGCCACTGAAGTTAGGCAGGAAGGTGGATTGGGGAGCGTGGAACTATCCTCTGAGGTTCTGTAATCTACACACTGCCAAGCACTTGTCAGGAGCCAAGGGGCACACAGCAGGGAGTGAACCTCAGTTAAACCACTGACTTTGGTTAGTCACAAGGTGTCAGAGTTGCCTATCAACTGCTAGGTGTTCCTAAGAGCCAGCCAGCTGGGAAGCACGACCAGCAAACAACCTTTGAGGTTTTCCGCAAACATAAAAACAGGGAAATGAGAGAGATCTTTTAATTCTTTTTTTAAATAGTAGGAAAGCATAAATGTAATTGGTCAAAATGTCAACCCATTTGTAAACAAAACAGGCTAAAACTCTTCCTGTCCAAGTGAGCTCTGTACTGATCCCACTTTCCTGTCCAAGGAAAATAGTACAGTAGCCATGACTTCACTCAGCTTGTAATTACTTCTGGTAATTACCTGGGTCTGCCCAATACAAATGTTAGTTTTTGTTTTTGCCTTTTGTCTTTTTGAAACAAAAGTTCACTTTGTGGCCCAGTGGGGTTTTGAACTCACCTTGTAGTCCAGGTTGACCTTAAACTAACAAAAATCCTCCTGCTTCTGCCTCCCAAGGGCTAGGACAACAACAAGAATGGCAAAAACGTTTTAACCTGAGGAGAATGGAGTCAAGACTGAACACACAGTGTGGCATCATGTTGCCCCAGCTGAGAACGGGTGCCTACCCGGCCCTTCCCCATAGCCCTAAACAGGCTGAAATGGTCACCAAGACCACAAAGAACAGAATTATACCTGTAACCCTCTCAATCATGTATTCACCCGTCCCTGTCCTACAGCATATCACATTTCCCCCCATGGAGCTTTTTTGTTTTGTTATTTTTCTTTTTATAGAAATGTAAAGAAGGTTTTGATTCAATCTGGTATTTAACCACTTAGGGAACATCAGCAGTGGGTGGGAAGGACAGACACAGGATGAAATGAGAGAAGGAGGCAGAATGCGCAGCAAACCCAGTGTCTGCGTGGATTTCATCTATAAGGGATACATCAAAATCATCAGAAAACAAAGGGGAAAAAAAGGGACCTTTGAACGGGTTGTGGAATAAGTTAGTAAGCAATGCAAATCAAACTGGTTTGCATTAGGCCGGCTGGAGACCCACAGTGAAAAGCACACTTGCTGAGAACTTGTGGCTCTCCAGCTCCAGATTCCATTCTTTTGTTGTTTGTTTTGGTCCTAGGGGAGGCATGTGTGCTGCACATGGAGATTGTTCACGAAGAAAAGAAGTCTGTGTGAATCAAGGGATGAAAATGATGTTATTTCAAGACCTCACGGCTGTAGAAGCCGTTCTGGCCTCTGCCTCATTCTGAACTCCTTTGTTTCCAGAGAAGCTTGCTCCATGCTCCGCTCTGCCCGCAGCACCCTCTCCAGGCCTCTGCCCAGCCAGGCAAGGATTCAGATGATTCAGAATGGCCCCACTCTTAGCTCAGAGACACTGAGGAGAGTCAGGTATCCAGCCTACAGCAGAAGCATAGGTGCCCTTGCTCCCGTAAAGCCTGTCTTTATTGCAGCGCCATGAGACTACCGGGTTCTCCAAGCTCTCCTTGCCAGTGACTACCACAGCCCAGGGCACACATAGTGGATATACAGCAACGTTCACAACTTGATTATATGACCAACAAATAACTTGTAATTTGGTGACACAATCCCATAATGTCTGTGTGTCAAACTTTAGCCCCATCTGAGAAACACAAGTGTGTGTGTGGGTCACAACCCCTTTGTGAGTCAAATGACCCTTTCACAGGGGTCGAATATTAGATATCCGATGTTATCAGGTATCACATTGCAGTTCATAATGGTAGCAAAATTACAGGTATGAAGTAGCAATAGAATGAGAAAGTATAATAAAGGTCACAGCATTAGGAAGGTTGTGACCCACTACTCTAGACAGTGATGGATATGAAGACGCACAGAGACGCACAGGCTGGATGTGAAGTAGAGAAAAATCCCCACAGCTGCTGTGACCTCGAAAGGAACTGGGCAGTGGTCCAGGCTCTGGAGCTACCCTGAAATCCCACCAAAGAAATCCTAATGACAGCAGGGGTGATAGGAAGGAGGCGAGGGAATTATTGGTCAGTGGTGCACAAAGCAAAGACATTTGGGGAGAATGAGAACAGTGCCTTCTAAGGGGAAAAAGAAATTGGAACAAACGAAACCATAAGAAACAGGGCAGATCATGAAAAGCATCCTATAGCAATGTTAATCACGTCAAACATTCTAGGTACAGACATTATTAACTTCTCCATTATCTGAGCATTCCTGTGACTGGCTACCCCAACTAGCCTAGTGTTTTCAGGCTCTGCAGCACAGTAGCCTGTATCACTACTGTCTTTACTGCCTAATAATAGTTAGAAGAGGGCCCGTTTTATTTACCCATCCACTGCTTGATGGACATTTGGGTTGCTTTTCGTTTAGGAAGGATGAATAATTTCACAGGGAGTACTCAAGTAAATGTTTCTGCCTGGATATGTGTTTTTGTTTCTCTTGAGGACGCATCTATGAGTTGAACCATATGGTGACTATATACGCACTCTTTGGAGGAAACACGAGATTGTTTTTGCAAAGTGGCTGCAGCATTTTGTGTCCCCAGCAGCAGTGCATGAGTGTGCAAATGTCTTGACGGCTTCCTTGTCATTTCAAATGCCCTAGTGATAGGCTATTTCATTGCTCTTTCGATTTGCATTTCTCTGAAGGTGACTGACACGAGGTATCTTTTCATAGGCTTCTTGCTCATTTCATGCTTCTCCACATAAATGTCTAGTAAGGTCCTCTGCCCATCTTAATTGTATCAGTTGAATTAAAATTATTGAATTATAAAGTTCCACATACATTTTAGATACAGGTCTCTTGTCAGACAAAGGACTTGCAAATATGTTTTCTCTTAGATTATTTATGTCATACCCAGCAGTTGGGTTGTATCCAGTGAAACATAAACATATTTTCATCTTTTCCCACTCCTTGATTTTACATTTGGCACTATGTCTAACATACCAGTAGCTCATCTAAGATCTCTAATTATGGTTATGTTTTTAATCCATGAATTTTACGGTTCAGCGTTTAGGTCCTTTATACATTTTGGAACCCCCCCCCCTTTTTTTGGTAGGAGTCAAAAAGAGACCCAACTTTATCTTTTTCCCAAGTAGATATCCAGTTCAATCATTTGTTCGAAATGTTCAAAAGATCATTCTTTCCTACTGGTCTACTTTGACGCCACTGGATGAAATTGGGTGGCAGAAAATGGGGGGATTTTTTCCAGAACCTCTGCTTTCGTAGATCTACGTGTTTCGTTTATCTTACGTGAGTACCACACTCTCGATTGCTGTGGAGGTGTATTAGTAGACCTCCTACTTTGTGTGTTCTGTTTTCAAGAGAGATTTGGCTATTTGAGGGATCACTTGAACTGTCGTACATTGACAGCTATCCTGTGGTCAGTGACAAGAAGATTATGACAGAATTACATTGTATCTGCATGTCACTCTACAGCATCAACAGCTAGGTTAACACTTGACCATCCAGGGACAGAAACACCTTGTTATTTAGTAGTTAGTTTCAGAACTTTTACGAAATACAGAGTTTGACTTTTTTCATTCCTTTTATCAAATTTATTTCTAAGCTCTTTATTTTCTTTTATATTCTCTGAAATGGAATCATTTTCCTAATTTCATTTTTGGATTATTAATTACAGGGATAGCCAACTACATGTGCACATGTATGTACATACAGAGACTTGCACCCATAGAAATGGTTATGCCATTTGTAAATAAATAGAGATACTTTTTCTTCCTGAAAACGTGGATGTTTATTTGGTTGTTGTATTTAGTAGTTGATTTTAAATACTCTAAAATTATATAGTTTTTGGGGGGTGAAGTAATATGTTTTAGCAGTTGTATATGATGTGTAATTAAGTGAGTGTTATTGGTTTATTGGTACGTCATTCACCTCAAATTTTTACGTGTGTGTGTTTATGTGTGTGTGTGTGTGTGTGTGTGTGTGTGTGTGTGTGTGAGTGAGTGTTAGAAACATTCCAATTCCTTTCTACCTGCTATTTCGAAACAGTTGTCAACCATAGTTAGCATAGTAGAAGCATTAAATTAACAGCCATTCTCTCACCTCCGACTTCACTAATTTTGGTCCTTCAGTTTTCAGGTTGGTTAGTCTTATCAATGTTCTATAACTGCTGTCAATCTTTTCAGAGGGGAACTGATTCTCTTGAAATGATCATTCTCCCTTTAGCTTTTTCAAGTGTATTTTTCATTATTTTTCTGCACTAATGGTTGTGACTTTCTCCTTTTCCCTTAGGCTTACTTCATTTATTTATTTGCTTATTTACTTATCTTTGTAGTTTCTTAAGATGAGTGGATAGACTGAATTGAGATTTTTTTGTAAGTAAAGGAATTTTCTTTTAAATACTGAATTTATTATGCATTCCATGTGCCTTCTATGACTTGTTTCATTTTAGTTCATCGTTTCTTATTTTCCTGATTGCTTTTTTCGCTTTGTTTCACAGGCGGTGGTGGTGCAAGCCTTTAACCCCAACACTCAGGAGGCAGAGGCAGATGGATCTCTGCGAGTTGTAGACAAGGCCAGCCTGCTCTACAGAGTGAGTTCCAGGATAGGGACCAAAGCTACACAGAGAAACCCTGTTTCAAAAAAAAAAAAAAAAAAAAAAAACCAAAATAATATATGTTGACTGAGATTTCTGTCCTTCCCAGTCCCACAGTCGTTCAGTCCCAAAGAAATATACAGAGGTCTACATTAATTATAAACTGATTGGCCTATTAGCTCAGGCTTATTATTAACTCTTATAACTTCTATTAGCCCATAATTCTTGTCTGTGTTAGCCACGTGGCTTGGTACCACTTTTGGTGAGGTGGTCACATCTGGCTTCTTCTGTGTCTGGGTGACGACTGCAGACTGACCTTTCCTCTTCCCAGAATTCTCTTGTTCTCATTGCCCTGACTCTACTTCCTGCCTGGTGGCCCCGCCTCTACTTCCTGCATGGCTACAGGTCAATCAGAGTTTTATTAAAAATAATACAAGTGACAGAATAAGAAGACATTGTCCCACAGCAAAGAAAACATAAAATAAAAACAAATAAAGATTAAAAATTAGATCATATAATTACCATTTACTATCAATCTTTGCCCCCTCAGTAGCCATGGGGAGTCCTTCTCAGGACCCCTTCTGGGCACTAAATTCTGCAACTTCTCAATCCACTTACACAAAAACACGTCAGATTTTCTGTGACTTACATATATCTCATCATACGCTTAAAAGAATATTATTATTGTTTTGATACCGAATACACTGTAAGTGCTGTGCAAATAGACATTTATACAGTAGTGTTTAGGGATTAATGACATGGTCATTAAAGATACAATCTTTTTCCAAGCATTTTTCTTTATCCCTGGTTGTTTGGAATGTAGAAATCAGTGTACAGACTTTTTAAGAAAGTGGAATATTTTTTCCTAATTTCTTTCCCGCAAGTTGGTTGACAGCATGTATAAAAGTTATTGGGTTTTATATGTTGATTTTTTTATCCTGCTACTTTAACAGAAGTGTTTATAGATTCAGAAGTTTTTGTGGTGGTACCTATGGAATTCATTAGATATAGAATGTCTTCTCCAAATAGGAATAGTTGAATGTCTTCCTTTCTTTTTTTGTTTACTTTTATATCTTTCTCTTGTTTTGTTGTTCTTGCAAAGACTCTAAGCACTGTATTAAAGAATCATGGAGGGAATGAGTACCCTGTCTAGTGTTATATTTAGAAGAAATGATTTCAGCTTTTATAATGTTGAATATGGTTTATCTTCCCAGCAGCAGACACTACAAACAGGATGACAGACAACTTACACAATCAGAGAAAAATCATTGCCAGGTACACTATAGATGAGAGATTCATATCTACAACATATAAAGATTTGCAAATACTCAACATATGCAACAATTTCCCCACCTTCCCATCACTAAAGGTGCCTGAGATCTAAATAGACGGAGCTCAAAAGGAAAAATAAAAATAACCAACATTTTGTAAATGTTCAACATCTCTGGCCTCAGCAAACTCTTTAAACCTCTGAGGCTTAAAGGTGGCTTATTATCATTGCAGTGGAGTTCAATTTAGCATCACTAAAGCCATATCTAGTAGCATAGCAGAACTGAAGTAAATTCAAAGAAAAGCATATTATTATTTAAAATATTTTCTTCTTAGTACAAATGGAGTGCTCAGCCAGGAATGGGACCTCTGTATCACCACCTCTCCCAGAGGCTCAGGAGTTGGTTTTGGAAGGAGAGAAGGAAGAATCATCAGAGCTAGACATCAGGGAGAAGAACCAGAGTGAAGCAGTGTCTTCCAGACACAACAGGACATGCTCGTGAACAGGTAGCAGCTGTGGTTGCCCGCACCAGACAACCCCGCAAAATCAAGCCTGCTGACATGTTAGCATGGACTAGGAAAGGGTTCATGAGCCCCCACTCCTGACTGAGGAGCTATGGACTATTGATGGTTCCTGGGGATGGAGAGTCAGTTTTCTGTGAGGGGGTGGCTCCCCGTATCTGACTATCCTTCAGTGATGGCCCCACACAACAGCGCAATTTGGAGTGGAAGAGTCATTGAAATAATAAACAGGACATGAAGTTGCAGGGTAGGGAGGCAGAGTGCATAGGGGAGGTTAGGAAAAAGAGTTAGGGTGAATATAATCTATGATGAAATTGATAAAAATCTTTAAAATGTATTTTTGTTTTTTTTTAAATTAGCTTATAAAGTAAAAGATTTTCCTTTGGGGATTTTCATACATACTTCATTTGGTTGATTCTCTGCCACCCTTACCTTCTGCCCTCTCTCCATTCCTGCTGAACCACTTGGCCCCTGGTGTACCTCCTGCCATTTTGTTCTGTTCCTCTATTGTTTTCCTTATCGCTCTCCTTTCCAGGCTTACGAGTCTGTTTCTTGTTTCCTGACTTGTTACCCACGTTCACACTCATGTAAATACACAGGACCTAGAATCTATCTAACACAACGAGTCCTAGTTCCATCCATTGCTGCGCAAATTTTCTAATTTCATTTTTCTTTGCAACTGAATAAAATCCCATTGTATACCTGTCCCACACTTTCCTTCTCTATTCCCTTGTTGATGGAGAGTCATGCTAATTAAATTTCCTGGCAGCTGAGAAAAGAGAAGCAACGGATGTGCACATTTCCCTGTGGTCGGATGTAGAGTCCTTCGGGCATATCCCCAGGAGTGGTATACGTGGGTCAAATAATACTTCCATTTTCAACTTTTCTGAGAAGCTTATACATCGATTTCTATAGTGACCGTACTAAATTATATTCCAGCCAACTGAACAGTGGTTAAGTTTTTCTTTTCCCACATACCCTTATCAGCATTTGCTGTCATTGTTTTCCTGGTGGCGACTGCACTGTCTAGAGTGAGCTGGAATCTCAAAGGTTGTTTTAATTTGTATTTCATCCATGAGTAGATTCCCCAGGATAATTGAAACATAGTCCTAGACCATTACAGCAAGCATTTCTGGGGACTGGGAAGTGGACATAAGAGACTCTTGGCCCAGCAATTCTCTTAACCAGGATCCCAGGAGAAATGTCTATCTTCTTGGCCAGCTGCGAGCCAACCCTGTCTGCAGACTCTGCCCCTTGCCCTCCCACGTCACCCACAATTGCTGTCCAGCTTTGCCTGGAAACCCCATCTCATCATGACTCTCACCGGAGACTGACCTACTGCATCCTCAGAATCTCCACCTTACCCACAAGAAATAACTCAGGGCTTACATGCCCAGCCCACTTGACTCAGAACTCTCCTGCTGGGCCCTTGTTGGGATTCTGTGACTGTGACTGTCACTGTTACCTTTACTTCTTCCCTGGGTCATTTATTAAAAAGAAGAAGAAAGAAGTAAGAGGGAAAGTTCTTTTGCGTTTGTTTGTTTTTGGTCTTTTGGCATCAACTTTGAGACACCTGGCCAAGTATAGCCTATGCTAAATTTCAAAGAAAGGGCATGTAACTTGGAAGATTTTATTTCTCAGGACACAAAAGATGAAAGTCTGTGTCATGCCTTTAGATGCTTACTGCTGTTCTTGGCGGGGCAATGGAGACAGCCTTCTTCTCTTGCAGAAGATTAGCAATCTGGGGTTTAATTTGAGGAGGGATTTACAGCTGTGAAAGATAGAATATCATTTTGATTTGGATTGCATTAGGCTGGGCAGCCAGATTACATTGGTATGAAACTGTATTAGAAGATAATGCACGAAACTACCAGAATTAAATAAAGAGAACACTTCCCTAGAGCCTAGAAACAGGGGCCTACCTTCCCAAAGCTTGTCCATGACTTTGCTGACTGCCACTCTGACTTACACTTGTGGAGGTCTACGCAGAAACACAGAAGGAGGCAGAAAAACTGCCACTGCTTGCTGGACCCGTCCATCCTTCAGCCTGTCACCAACCTGATCTAGCCCATTCCCTCAATGAAGAAAGAAAAAAAAATTAATTAACCCTTAGAAAAGAAGAACTTGAGTGTATGAGGAAGGGTGGCGTGGTTCATGAAAAATACGCTGCTTTCATCTCCCGGGGGCACTGTTGAATTCAGAGTCTCCGAGAAATCCATCAAACTGTCTGCAGTTTCACGGGGCCCTGCTCACCCACCACCACCACCACCATATGCTACCAAGTACGTGTGTCTCACGGTACACCCCAGGTAACGAGGGAGGATAATGACTTGAGAAGAGAATGTACCTTTCTTCTGGAACAGTCCTAAGCTGTTTTAAAGCTTGACTCTCCTCATGTGTATAGCGAACAATAAATCATTTTTGGGTACTGAAAAACACAATTTCTCCGGAGACAAAGCATAGGGATGAATTAGCTAGCGCTTGTAATCATTTGTACCCAACAGCTACCCAGAGCTGGGCAGATTACCAGCGTCTTCCAGGGGGACTTGGAGATGGATAAATGGGACACCATGGGCTGAAATCTTAAAATAAAAATTATTTTGGTGACAGTCTCTTTAAATGGAATGTGTTGTTCTTGTCTGGGGAGAGTTTGAGAAAGCAAGGCTGTTTCCCACCATCAGAGCGTCATTAACTTTCAACAGTCAGACAGAATCATGAAGTTGGCTGCACACAACTTCAGGGTTGGTTATTTCTTACTTAAATGACCAGTTCCTTTCAAAGATTTATCTTTTTATGTGTATGAGTGTTTGTGCATATGTGTACCACGTGTGCTCCCAGTGCCTCCAGAGACCCAAAGAGGCCTTCAGGTCTCCTGGAACTAGTGTTACAGATTGTGAGCTTCCATTCGTGCTCTGGGAATCTGACTGTATTCTCTACAACAGCAGCCAGTGCTCTTAACTGCTGAGACATCCCTGCAGCCAAGGGGAAGTCCCTGACGAGTGGTTTCTGGGCAAAAAGCAACTGTGTACAAAAAAGATCTTTCTAATCTCTGCCATGACATCTTGCCTCACAGTTATGACACAAAGAGGAAAAGGCCGGTTTCCATGGCAAACACTCAGAGCGAGTACATTCTGTTCTTCACAACTGCACTTCTCAGGGCCATTAACTAAACAACTACCTCGAAGTTCCCACTTACCTGGACCAATGACCGATGTCACCATTCCTTGTTTCTATAGTCACAGGTGATCCAAAAGGCCTGACTATGATGGAGGTGCTTCAGGTAAAAGACGTGGTTTGCACAGAACCACAGAGAAGTCACAAAGTCACAGAGGACAATTTAGGCCCTTCTGGGACTGCTTCAGACATAAGCAAATGTGGTGGTTTGAATGAGAAACCATAGGCTCATACATTTGAATGCTCAGTCACCAGGGAGTGGCACTGTTTGAAAGGATTAAAAGGATCAGAGGTGTGGCCTTGTTGAAGGGAGTGTGTCACTGGGGTAGACTTTGTGGCTTCCCAACCCTGCAGCCTTCTCTACCTACAGATTAGAATGTAGCTCTCAGCTACTGCTCCAGTGTGGGCCTGCATTTCAGCATGTTCCCTGCCATGATGATGCTGGACTACACCTCTGAAACGGAAAGACAGACCCTAATTAAATGCTTTTGTCTTTTCACAGCAATAGAACAGTGACTAAGATGGCAAATTTCATACAAATGAGCTCAAAACTCTCCAACTGCTCCAAAGAACTGCTTAAATTACAGTATTTTCTAGAACAAGGTACCATCCATGTCTTGTCCTTAATTCTAAAATCATCAATAGGACATGCAGGTTTGTGTTTTTATCTTTTTACTCAACTAGTAAATAAACCATTAAAAAATTCTTTTAGATTTATTTAGTTTGTGTGTATGAATGTTTTGCCTACATGTTGTACATGCAGCACACTCAGGCCTAATGCCTAGAGGTGAGAAGAGGACATCAGATTCCCTGGAACTGGAGTTATGGATTATGGTGAGCCACCATGTGGATGCTGGAAACTGAACTTGTGGAGTGGGAAGTCCTTCTGTCTATGTGCTGCTTTTATTGGTTAATGAATAATGCTGTTTCTGCCAGTGGCTTAGCAGAATAGAGCAAGGCAGAAATTCAAAGCAGATAGAGGAGGAAAGAAGGGGGAGTCAGGGAGATGCCATGTAGCCACCGTAGGAGAAAGACGCCATGGGAACCTGCTGGAACCTTGCCGGTAGGGCGCTACCTCATGGTGATGCACAGATTAATAGAGATGGGTTGATTTAAGATATAAGAGCTAGCTAGAAATATGCATAAGTAATAGGTCAAACAGTATCATAATTAATACAGTTTCTGTGTGATTATTTCATGTCTGAGCAGCCGGGAAACAAACGAGCAGCCTCCGACTACAAACCTGGGTCCTCTGCAAGAGCAACAAGTGTTCTTTACCACCGGGCCATTTTTCTAGCTGGATGGAATGAATATCAATATTGATGAATTTTCTACTACAGCTCCATGTAAGAACAAAAGCACTCATTCTTCTGAGCATGGGTTTGCTCCTCTCACCACATTCTCATGGGTAGAACACAGCTACCGTTCTAGAACTAGAGATGGCACAGGAGCATGGGGTCCTTACCACCTGGGCAAAGGTGAGTTACTGAAAGCTGACAGTGTGCCCATGAGAGATGGACCTTAGCAGGAAAGGGGAGGGGAGGGAAAGGTGAGAGGCAAACCCAGAAAGACACAACAGTCCCCAGAGCCTGTTTCTTCCCGTGTTGGTTTCCTGCCATAGGAAATGCAAGTGTTAATTAAGACAAGCTTGAAGGAGGTCAGCCTCTAATTAAGAGAAAAAGAAGACCTCCAAAACAACTTCCTGTGGAGGAAGAAGAATGAAGTTATCCTTGGGAGCTTATAAGCCTGAAGCAGGAGGCAGTGTGGTGCAGTGGAGAGGAAGGTCAAGGGACAAGGGACAAGCCGGGCACCTCCTTCCACATCCTGCACTATGGCCTAGCTGTGTAAACTTCAGAGAATCCTTTTAGCTTTCCGAGATTTGACTTTGTCCCTTGCCTAAGAATCACCATAAAAGGCTCTCATAGCCAGTTAATGCTGAGGCATGTACACCTGTTAGCATGCATGCAGTCCTTCACCCTCAACCGGCACACAAAAATAGTAACGTTAAGGCTACAAGGCAGCCAGGCATGATAGTGGTGATTTGGAGCCTTCAATCCTAGGTCAAGGCAGAAGAAGGTGACTCTCTTTGTGAGTTCCAGGCCACCCAGGGCTACACAGTGAGACATTGTCCTTAAAAGAAACAAAATGATAATGACAAACCAAATGGGGATAATATTATTTAATATGAAATGTAATCTTTGTACATTTGGGCTCATACTTTCCTTAGCATCTATAAAATAAACGGTCAAAGCGGAGTTCTGCAAACAATGGCATTGTGTGTGTGCGCTGTCCTTCGGATTAATTTAAGCAGCAAGCAAAGCAGTCCAAATTTAGAAAACTCGTTTAGGCCATTCTGCAGTGACAGTGTCACTGGAGAAAAGGAAGGGTGTGCTTGCTCTGCTTGAGAGAGCTGTTAGGAAATGCTTGCTGACCCTGGACAAACCTCCAGCCTCCCCAGGAACAGCATTAGGCAGCTTAATTTGGGCGAGCGCGGAGAAGGCATGAGTCCACAGCCCGGCGGTGCCTGCTTTCCATCTGCGTGATTTAACCGGGGCTTGCAGCTCGCCTTTGCAGACACCAAGCCCAGCTGCCAGGGAAGGTTTTAGACCCACAGGGGTGCCACGACAATTTCCAGTTCAGTGGAGAGCTGGGTAGCGCACGGGCTCACAGCATATGATTTCTTCATATTTCATCAGTTTCCAGGTTTTAAACAATTTTAACCTTCTCTCTCTGAGGTCGGAGAAGCGGCGACACAGAATGGAAACCAGTGGGCTTTGAATAATAGGGACCAGTTGCCTGTTCCCACCTCAGCACTCAGTTGGCACATGACCTTGACCCCCTTGACCTCTGAGAGGTCTTTATCTGTAAAATGGACAGACATCAACTTCACTGGCCCCCTCGATGATTTAATTCTTTTAAAGGCTCAACTTACTTGCTCCCCAGAACCTATGTGTCCCCGCATTATCCACGCATAGTATTTTTTTTTTAAATGAGTTACCATAACTAACCAGGAATAGAAGAAAAACTCACCCCTTTTATAAACAGGCCAGGGGCAATGCAGGAGGCTGCTAGGGTGCTGTGAGCAGCCTCCTGCAATTTATTCTCTAATAACTTCTGATTCTGGGGCACATCAAAGGACGTTCGCAGCTGATGCTGGCCATCCCTCGCACACAGACAAACACTCATTACAGAGTGTCAAAGAGGCCCCTGCCTGAGGGATGGAATCAATAGGAGTCTGACTTTCCTCCCCCTCAAGCTGGGGTAGCGGTGCTGTCTTTTTGTCCCAGGTGATGTAGCCTTATGTGGCCAGCTGCAGACCAGCAGATCGAGGAAGGTTCTCTGTGACAAACGGAAAAGGAGCTCAGGGAATTCAGAACACTTCTCGGCAACCAAAGCTCAAGAAGTATTCTGTTCCGATTAGTCTAAACGCTATCCAGAAACACTGGCCTGACATGCGTTGGAAAGTCAGTGGGACTCACTTTAACTTGGTGACTTAGGGGTTCTTCTATGGGAAGGGCTTTAACTGAATTCTGTTTCTAGGGAACACCCCCAAGCACGCCTCAGTGTGGAGATACTCTGGCAGAGCTCAGAAATGCAAACCAACAGGCAGAAGGCAGGACTAATTATTGGAGTCAGAAGTAAAATTAGGTACATGTTTTTTTTTAATTCTGCATAATAATTGGAATTCATTTTTGAAAAACAAGATCGCTTTAGGTTTTTAAAGCTTTGAAGGACCACATTTTCCCGCTTCACTAGAAACATACAAAGGCCGAGGATAACTCACAGCAAATCCCCATAAAGTTGGTTTGTAAACTGTGAAAACCGTGGTACTATTTCTGCCTCTTCTCCCTTCACTTAAGCACAGAACGGCCGGAGCAGTTGACTCCTCCTTCTTAAACTGCTTTCCACCACACCACCGCTCAGCCTCACTTCCATGTCCTGTAACAATGCTCCATTCATCTTTTTTGGTGACTTGATGAAGACTCAAAGCCATCTTGACTTTTTGCATATGTCTATTGTCTGACCTGTCCCCCACAAGCCTGGAAGCTTCTGATGCCATGTGAAAGTGGCTGCTGCTTGACTCAGTATTGTCTTTGAATAGATAAGGAGGCAAAAATTCAGAAACCATTTGCCTAAGGGGAAGCATGCATGATCTGGGGTTAGAAACTTAAGCCACCCAAATGCTGAGCCTAAACAGTCAGCCTTCTGTGGAGAAGGAGCCTCACCAGAGGTATCTAAAAGCAGGATTGGCAAAGCTTTCCTAGAGAGGGAAGGGCAGGATTTCTAGCTTTGGGAGCTACAAACAACCACATGCAGTTCTAAGCGTTGGCACACATCACCTCACTTGGTGTGAGGTTTCATGAAGACGTTATTTCAAGGGTAACATGTGTATTGACCACATATACCCCCATCCCATCCTTTTGCTTCCCTTCCCTTCTCTCTCCTGCTAATACACTTCCCTCCCCATTGCCCTTCTGCTCTCTGTCATATAATATATATACGCACACATGGCTTTATGTATGTATGAAGAGCTGTACTCATGGTCATAGATTCACGCCCCTTAGATATTTCATGTTCCCTTTGGGCTTCCTAATTATTTTATAACTCATCTGAACATTCCATTTCATTTGCCTTCCTGTCTTCCTGTGATCCCCTCTCTATTGGTGAGGCTTTCTACTCAGATTGTATTTGACCTGTAGAGGTTTTAATCTCTGCAACTTCCATTTGATTGATTTTTTTTTTCAGCGTATCTTTTTATTGATTTGTCTATGTCCTGTTTGACTTTGTTCGGGAGTTGACTTGCGTTCTCTTTGACTTGGGAACATTTTAATGAATATTCTTTGAATTCTCTGTATAAGGGTACATACAAGTTTCGCTAACGGGAATCCATTCTGTAGAATTGGGAACTATTTGAGGAGTCATGCTGGCTTTATTTTTTATGTTTCTTGTTTTGCTGGGTTGACTTACACACCAGAGGGTAAACTTATTTTTTAAATTATCTGTAATATTTCATTGGGACTGGGATGTAGTTGGGTTGAGGTAATGTCTACCTCCATTATACCGGGAGCGCTCTGTCCGTGGCAAACTCTAAGCCCTATGCTCAGGGCTCCCGACGTATTCTTTAGCACCACTCTGGTTAGAGAATGTTAACTTCAGAAGCAGCCACAGCTGATAGACAGAGCCGCTGAATGCAGGTACACCTTCCGTTGCTTGCATGAGAGTCTTGTTTTGTTCTTCTGGTTTTTGGATTGACAGCTTCTGACGAGAGCAGGATCTTTCTGGTATTAAACTTTCCTGTGTTACTTTTTGTGTTGTTTTCCCTAGAACTAAAGGTGTGATTCGTGGACCGTGTGACCAGTGAGTACAGCAGAGAGAAGGATCTCTTGGTCTTTAAGCATTGTAAAGGGTTCTTGGTGGCTTTCCATTGGCATGTGTTGGACCTTTGCACCTCTAGGCGTCTGTCATGCTTCTAATGGGGTAGTTCATCTCACTCCTGGCTACAGCTCAGTCTAGTCTCTCCTACACAAACCACTGCTGACTCTGACTGTCAGTTTCCCTCCTACTTAATGGTATGATGCTCAAGAGAACTCTGGTATATAGTCCCCTAGCTTTGGCACTGGGTTTCCAGTGTGGTTTCTGCAGGGGGACCTCTGTCTCCAGAGATACAAGAGTCACTGTCTCCGTAAGGGTGTCTTCCTAAAGCGGCTTCTCAGAACTATTACAATTCAATGAGGAGAGAAGGTTTTGCTCAGCATCTATGGGGTACACAGAGCCCAAATTCCTGTCTGAGTGGATAGAATTCTCATCATCAGTGGGTCCAGTATAGAATATGCTTTTTTGATCCTGTTTTGTTTTTCCTTTGGTGTCTATACCTCCCTCTGGAGTACATATTCCCCCTCCCCTCTTCCTCTCTTTTCCTTCTCCCCCTCCCCTCTGTACATTTTCTGCTATAGAGTAGGGCATAGGTCGTTAAGGTTCTCCCCTTTATTTAAGCCCACGTCCCAACTCTCTGCAGCGGCTCTCACTCCCCTCTAGCAGTGCTGTTCACGCAGGGATGAGCCCTCTGGAATGGACTCTGTGCCGTCTTTCACCTTCTGCTCTGTTTTCCAGAGTTTCCTACCTTTCTTCGCCACCGTCCCTCACCTTCCTGTGTCACAGCGGCTGTGCAACTAGTCTTGGTTTATTCCCTGGACATTCTGACGCATGTCCGTCATCTGTCAGTCAAATATTCATGTCATGTTTCAAAACAATATCTTTATGGACAGGTGAGATGATTCCGTGGGTATGGAGTCTGCCGAGGAGCCTGGCAACCGGAGTTTGAGTCACAGAACCCATGAGAAAGGTAAAGGTAGGCGAGAATGATGGCACCCAACTATCCTCTGACCTCCATATGCATTCTGTGACATATGTATACCCACACACCTGTCATACATAAACACACACACATACATACATACATTAACACATCAACATATATTGCTGATAACAAGTAAAACTTTGAAAAGGGTTATTTTAAATACAGACGATAATGTTTTGCTCAAAGGGTCATATAAACAGGTCATAGAAAACCAATAGCTGTATATATATCCGCCCAAGAGAACACTAATAATTCATTCGTGGAGGGGGATGTTTTCAGCTTTATCTCACAATATTGTGGGAAAAGAATGCATTTCACCTCAGTTTACTAGACTGCAAGGCAGGTGTTCCCAAGCAAACACCAGCTGATGCCACCTTCTGCCAATGGAACTCACTTTCCACTGGACGGGCTGGAGCAAGTCTGTGGCTACGGGCAAGGTCCAGTGGGGGTCAGAGTCTTGAGAAGGTCTTACTCAGTGAGGAGAACACAGAACAGAGTGGCGGCCACAGATGGAGAAGCCTGTGCAATCTTAGGTCCAAGACGAAAGTTTCCTCCACAGGATCTGAGCTCCCCAGAGGGGGAGGGCAGAGTGGCTTTTAGGCCCCTGCCCCACTGCCCTGCTGAGCCTGCCTTTTGGACAAAGGGCCAGAACAACAAGTTTTTTTCACATCACGAGGCAGCATCAAGCAGTAAGGTGGGAACCGGGTTTTTCTCCTGGCCCCTCTTCAGGCCTTTCAGGAAGGGCTTTCATTCTGCAGGCTCCCTGCCTCTGGGTTCTGCAGAAACTCCTCTTTGAAGGCAGGTACCTGTCTGCTCTTCTGTCTGAGTTATGCTCAAACAGAAGAGTGTATGAGAGTGTCCGGGGGCGGGGGGAGGCTCCAGTCCCACCCACCTCTGGAGTTGCTGCCGAGGATCCTCAATATTACAGTTCATTCTCTCTGAATGAAGGTTGTATAGGAAGCTGGTGTGGTGACTCACCACGCATATGAGACATTCATAAGGCAGTCAAGTGACTGTTTGACAACACTTTTACGAGGTGGTCATTTCGATGGTGGTATAAGTTCCTTGGGATTTTCACAGCACCGAGAGAGACCCTGTGTAGATGATCCATAAGTCTCTGTCCTTCTGATGGAAAAAGAGAACAGTGTCCATCTTATTCAGCCTGGTCTTCCTGATGCCAAGCATGGAGCCTTTCACAGGGAAAGGCACATCATGGTTATTTGCCAAGTACACAGATAACTGCAGCGGCATTCAAGCTTCACTTCCACCACCATGCCCAGGATTTACACATAGTAGGAACATAATGTTTGTCCGCAAAATCGGCTGCTACCTCATGGATACCGCTACCGTTTCACAAGGGCTCCCAACCATGGACATATTGCTCCCTCCCCACTGATTCTCTATTCAAGCCCAAGGCAGGCTGACATCTGCCTGGGTTATCCGAGACATCATTCTTACTATACACAGAACTCTAGGCACAGAGATGAACAAAGAATATGCAGTAAGAGGAGAAGATGCTGTTTTTACGCTTGGGTGAAGGAAGAATAGTCTGAGAGTTGAGCACCCAGTTGTAATAACTTGGTGGCTTACTTGTTTTGTTTCAGTGAGAAGATTTGAGAATCCTGGATGAAAAGGCCACTTTTAGAGCTGTGTCAGCTAAGAATACCACCACCCGCCACAGTTTGCCATTGAAAGCTGTCAGAACCTAGAGTCGTGTCAAAAGAGCCTGGCACCGACTTGAAAGGGGCCCTCTGTGTCCAAAGACCACTCAGCTTCAACATCAAAAAGACCAGCAGACAAGATGGAGTGATGTTGGACCAACACACAGACCCGGGATTTCTCCATGTCACTTCTAAAGCATCCTTGTTTATCTTCAGAACTCACTAGGACACCAACTTGTTGTTCATATGAAATAAAGATGATGGAAAATAAGCATTTCGCCTACCTTTCTGGCCCCTACAACATCTCGAGATAAGCAAACTGGTATCTGCGAGAAACTGCTCCCTTACAGAGGAGTCCTTGCAGGAAGGTTGACAAAAGTAAAGGTGGTCATTTCATAGCTATTCATGAAATAATGTGCGTAGGCTCTACCATTCATGGCTGTGAAAATTTCGGCTGGAAGATTGATGGGAAACTTAATAACTGAAGTCATCACCTTGACAACACCTGAATCTTCGAATCCATTGTGACCTGACTAAATGGGGGGAAGCAGACATTACAGCAGAGGTTCCCAGGTTTGGCCGCGTATCAGAAACACCTGGGGAGCTTTTAAAACTCCCAGCATTAAGGTCAGGTCCCCAAGTCATTCAGTTGCCATGTCTGAGGTAGAAGTCGTGCACCAGGAATTGATTTCTTCCCTTTCGGGGGTTTTCTGGGTGACTCCAGCGTTAAGGAAAGTTCAGCAGCTCTTTCTGTTGGTGACTCATGATGTCATACTGTACCGTGAGAAAGGGACAATGCTGCTGTGATATGCTATTAACTAAAACCCCCAGATCTGTCTGTTTATGGAATGCTGGCAAATACAGCAACTCGTTATAGAATAAAAATTCAAGACAACAATCAGAAGACACAGTCAAAGGGATGAGTGACCCCCTTTTTTTTTTTACTAAATAAATGGAATTTTAAATAAATAAGCTGGAAGGATTATGCACCTTGTTATGAGAGAGTAAATTGTATCTGACTAATGGTCACACAGAAAACATCTACACAAAATAAGATAAAACTTCTATTGAGCTAAGATATGAGCTATGTAAAAGCAATGCAGATAAATACGGTCAAAACTTCTATAGATTCACAAAGTAAAATAAAATGAAACACACTATTTTGAATAATAAATAATAATCAAAATTGGTTACTTAATTTAAATGGGGCTAGAGAGATGGTTAGGTAGATAAGAGCACTGGCTGCTCTTCCAGAGGACCTAGGTTCAGCTCCCAGCCCTATATGGAAATTCACAATTGTTCCTAACTCCAGTTCTAGGAGATCTGGTTCTCTCCTCTGTCATATGCATGCATGCAGTACCCATGCATACCTGCAGGTAAAAACATTTACACACATAAAATAAAAATAAGTGAATCTGAAAAATAGAAAGCACTGCAGATGATGAAGGCAAGCAGGAACTGCATCTCCCAGGTTTGACAACAAATGGGAACTGTTACGGTGAGTCAGACAGCGAAAGTGCCTTTTCCTTGCCTGGATTATATGTGTTAGTGATTGCTTTAAGTTACCGAAAATGCATTAGGTCTTATTAAGAAAAGAAATAAAAGCACTTCCCCTGAGATCCATTTAACCAAGCAGGAGTCCCTACTTGAATTCTCTATTTCATGTTTTCTGTGCCTTCCTGTCTGTTACATATGAGTCTGAATCTCTACCTAGTTGAGGAAAGCTGTCTTGTGAATCTGTTCATGTGTGTGTGTGTGTGTGTGGGTGTGTGTGTGTGGGTG